>NW_026623075.1:0-313359 GCF_023065955.2 Ursus arctos | reverse complement strand
CGTGCAGAAAAGCCACCTGGGGATCCTGTTAATGTGTAGACTGTAATTCAGTAGGTCTGGAAGGCAGCCAGAGGATTTGCATTTTTTTTTTTTTAATTGAAGAATAGTTGACACAACGTTACATTAGTTTCAGGTGTAAGAGGTTCTGCTTTTTTTTTTTTTTTTTTTAAGATTTATTTATTGGGGCTCCTGGGTGGCTCAGTCAGTTAAGCATCTGCCTTGGGGTGGGGTCATGATCCTAGAACACATGGGGCTCCCTGCACAGCATGAGGCCCGTTTCTCCTTCTGCCTGCCACTCCCCCTTCTTGTGCTCTGTCTCTCTCTTTCTGTCAAATAAATAAATAAATCATATCTTTAAAAAAAATAATAAAGATTTATTTATTTATTTATTTGGGGGGGGAGGAGCACACAGGAGGGGCAGAGGGAGAGGGAAAGAATGCGAAGCCGACTCCAGGCTCAGCGCAGAGACCTCCTGACCCTGAGATCACGATGGGAGCTGAAACCAAGAGTCGGACATTTAACCCACTGTGCTACCCACGTGTCCCAAAAGGTTCTGCGTTTTAAACAAGGTCTCAGGGAATGCTGATGTTCCTGGTCCAAGACCACACTTGGAGTAGCTAAGAGATTAGCCACTGTGCCCCCGTAGGACTCTGATGTTCTATGAACCTACCTGAGGATGTCTTTAAGCTCCAAACCAATAAGGACCATACCTGTCCTGACTTTTGTTATATCCCCATTACCTAGCACAGAGCATGACGCATAGTAGGTGCTCAAAAAAAAAAACCCTCACACATGACAATGTTATTGAGGAATACTACTCAGCAAAAATAATAATAATAATAATAATAACTAAGAAACCAGCCTCAAAATATTATCTAATGTGTATGCTCACATCTCTATGACATTCTTGAGAAGATAAAGCTATAGTGCCTCAGAGCTTATCAGTGTTTGCCAGGAGTTAGAGATGGGGGGATAGAATGTAATTATAAAGGGAAAACACAGCAGAGTTTTCTGGGATGATGGAACTGTTCTGTACCCTGATTGTAGTGGCAGCTATAGAGATCTATACATATGTTAAAATTCATTGATCTGCACACCAAACAAGGTCAAATTTACTGTATGATGATTTTTTAAATAAAAGAGCTATTTTTAAAAAATGATTTTTATTATTGAAAACAACATTTTCAGAATCACAATGGAATACCTGCCCTGGGCCAAGCCGGAGCCAGGTACTGAGGATTCAAAAATGAAGAAGACAAAATCCCCCACTCCCAACCCGGTTCCTCACTGTTGCTAAAACTACTCCGGGAAAATAATGATCCAAGAGCCCGAAGTGACAAGTGGAGGTGGAGAAACCAATCTAAGTTTCCATCAGTTTGTAATCATCATTGTTGACGCTGGGAATTAAGATGAGTGCTAATGACATTCTGCACTTTTGATGGGCTTGGCGAAAATTCCGGAATGCTGCTCAAACTGCCTTATTTATTAGCCTGTCCCCACTTAACAAGTCCACATGTTTGCCTCCTTAGACTTAACCTTGTAGATTGTCAAATCCATCCAAGAGGAAAGCCAATTTGCATAATCCAGCCTAGCTGCCAACTGACCGATAAAACAGATCCAGCCCAGAGCAGAGGGAATCTTGACTCAGAACTTGTAAAAATTCAAGTACAGAAATCTAAAATGTGGAGACGGCCGCTGCTGACAGTTTGGTATATATTCCTCCAGAGGATTTTTTTTTCCTATGCACATACTAACATCGGTACATAACTTGTTTTACAACATGGGATCATCGTGAATGCACTGTTCCACGACTTGCTGGTTTTTGCACTTACAACAATATGGACAGTTTTCCATCTCAGTAATAGAGAGAGACTTTTGTTTGGGCAAGAGCTGCACTAGTAACATAGAAAAAAAAAGAACTGCGCTAGTGAACTATTATTGAAATACACCATCATTAAAAAAAAAGAAATATAACCATCATTTATTAACTTGAGTCCCCTATTGACAGATATTCGCATTTCTTCCAGTTTTCACTGTTATAAACCCTGTCGGTCAGGATGGGCAATGTTAGGCTGCTGTAATTAATATTTCAAACCTTGGTAATTGAAGACAAGAAAGGTTTATTTCTTGCTCGTGATGTATTTCCATTATTTCTGCCCTGTGTCATCTCTGCTCCAGGAGCGCAGCCTGATGGAGCAGCCATTATCTGAAATTTGCAGGACAGTGTAGCGTAGAGAAAAGAGAATGTGACAAGACACACACCGGTTTAGAGCTTCTGAAAGGAAGTGACACATGGGACCTGCTCACTTTGGTGGGGGAGGGGTGCAAAACAAGTCACATGACCAAGGCTGGGTTCAAATGGCAAAGAAGTACAATCCTCCCACAGGGAAGGGAGCCAGATAGTGGTAAACAGTCAGTCTACCAATGAATATCCTCCCACATGTATCTATCTTCTTGGGTAGTTTTTCAGTTGACTTGTTGGTCAAAATAGAGGCACACCAGTATATGTGTTTACTTGAACAATTAAGTAAATAAATAGCAATGGTGGAAACCAAGGTTCTCATTGTTGGACTGGGAGATTATAAATAAGCAAGCAGAGGGGTGTCCGGCTGGAACAGTCCGTTGAGAGACCAACTGTTGGTTTCGGCTCAGGTCTGATCTCAGTGTCCTGAGATCAAGCCCCACATCAGGCTCCTCACGCAGCATAGAGTCTGCTTGTGTCTCTCCCCCTCTTCCTCTGCCCCTCCCCGCACTTGTTCTCTCTCTCTCTCTTTCAAATAAGTAAAATAAATATTAACAAATAAACAAGCAGAGAAGGCTAGAATGACCCATGTGGTAATGGTTTACCGTTGGAAAGATCAGTGTGAACTCACGTCAAGCTTGATATGCATTCAGCGGCACCTGGGTGGCTCAGCCAGTTAAGCATCTGCCTTCGGATCAGGTCCTGATCCCAGTGTCCTGGGATCAAGCCCCATGTCAGGCTCCCCGCTGCGGGGAACCTGTTTCTCCCTCTCCCACTGCTGCTCCCCCTGCTTGTGCGTGCGTGCTCTCTCTCTCTCTCTGTCAAATAAATAAATTTAAAATCTTTAAAAAATATATACATTCAGATGGTTCCATATAGAAATATTTACAGTTCTATAGTATATACACAGGTTAATGTACTGATATTTTGCTTTGCACGGTCTACTGAAAGGACCAAGAAGCAAGAACACCTCAGTAGCAAGAAGCACATTTAGCTCTCAGATCTAGGTTTGTAAAACCATTCTCCCACAAAAGGAGAGATGGCTGATTCTAGGACAGGGCCAAGAAATAGACAAGCTGAGCCTGGAGCAGCTTGTAGTGCCGGAGAGTAAGGAAATGTTCAAGCACAAAGTCACCATGATGGGGTATGTCAAAGGGACCTAGGAGCTCACTGGAAAGAGTTCTAGTGGCCAAAGCTGAAATAACCTGAGATTCAAAATCAATAAACTAACATTGGATTAGACCTAAAGCAATAAAAGAAAGAAAGAAAAGAAAAGAAAAAAGACTCAGGAGTGCATACTAATATCAATAAATAATTTAACAAATGAATAAATGGGGGAGATTGACAAGAGATTCTCCTGGGCGAGAGAATTCTAAATAATTTATATAGATAATTTGCCCAAAAGGAGGCAGACAGAAATGCTGGGCTCTTCAAATGTGAATCATGCATACTGACTTCCTTCCAGAGAGCCCAGTTTGAAAAGGGGAGTAAGCCCAGGGTAAGCCATTCTGGGGATCATCTTTTACTAAATGAACCCCTTTCTGCACTCAGCTTCCTTGGGGGGGGGGCGGGGGATGTGCAGATCATTTACCAGCTGTGTGACCCTGAGCAAACGCTATTTCTCTGAGCCTAAGCATCCATGGACAGTGCTGGGCACGCAGGAGATGTTCAGTAAGTGCCCCATTCTATTGTGTGTAGGTAGACACACCCTAGAGCAGCACAAGAGTGGGGATCTGCCGTTAAGCCATCACCGCCATTCTGGTGTGGAAACAAACTGTAACCAATGGGGAAAACTAAGACTGAAACTAGTATTTATGAGTCTGTTGGAAGGGCTTCCATCTATGAGTGGGAGGAAGACCAGCGGCCGGTGGCTTAAACATAAGACTTCGAGCAGCAGAGAGTACCCACGGTCAGTCATTTCAGCAGCTAAACAAAATCATCCAGTCCTCCAGTCTTCCTGCTTGGCCAGCCCCAAGTCTCCTCCTCTGATTGATCTACAGGGTCACAAGCTGGGTGCCTCGATTCCAAGCGTTGTCCTCAGGCAGGAACACGCCGGGGTGGGGGGGGGGAGGACCAGGAGACTTTTCTCCTTTGTGTACTCTTTTGAAAAGCAAAGCCCCTCTTTCCCAGAAGTCCCCAGCAGACGCCCCTCCTGCACCATTGGCCAGACCACCAGGTTTAGACGGATCAGGATTGACTCGGAAAGCACATGAGGAAGGCTGGGCAAGGCGTGAAAACCAGGACTCAGGCAGCAGGAGAGAGAATGTCGTCTTCTCCAATGTAGCCTTCTGAATACAAGCAAGAATGAAGAGAATGCTTCCTGTGTAATTAGGAAACCCAAGTTAAGGGGCACCTGGGTGGCTTAGTTAAGTGCTGGACTCTTGATCTTAGAACAGGTCTTGGTCTCAGGGTCCTGAGTTCAAGCCCAGGGTTAAGCCTACATTTAAAACCAAACCAAACCAAACAAAAAACCAAGTTAATAATCATGTTCCCATGACCACCACACACACCCGCAAAGCTGGATTTTCTCTGTAGGTCAGGCTATATGAGGTCCTACCCAAATGCAGAGAGATGAAAAAAATGATCATTTGAAGACCCTTCTAATCTAAAAAGACTAAGACTCTAAAACCTCATCTGTCTCTGTGACCTTGGACAAGTGACCTGCCTTCCCTCTGAATTCCAACGTGTTTGATTATAAGATAAACGCGGTGCTATGTCTAATTCCCCACTTCTTGAACTCAGTGCTTATCGATATTCCTTTTAAATGTACAAGCATAATCTTCTAATTAATATGTTGTCATCGACATTATTACATGTATTAAACAGGCAGATAGCCAATTGATTAAGCACGCAGACTGTATGAATATAAATCCCAAATTTGCAGCAAATCCATTGTCAGTGGCAGCGTGACATTAAGTAGGTTAATCAGTCCCTTTAAACTTCCATTTCCTTGGCTCTAAACTAATAACGTTTACCTCCTAGAAGAATTATATGAGACGAGGCCCTGTGAGGTGCTTGAAATGTGTCTGGCACATAGTAAACACTCAATAAAAGTGAATCCTCCTATTCGAGTTAGAATCCATACTGGCGTCCATTCTCCCATTTGTACCTTCTCTTCTGCCACCGTGTGGACACAAATTAGAATGATCAGGTGAGTGCTGCTGGGGCCCACGGTGGGCAGAATAATGGCCACCCCAAATATGCCCACGTCCTAACTCTCCGGAACTTGTGACTATGATACCTTACGTAACGAAAGGGCCTCCGCGGAGCGGCTTGGGTCATCCAGGTGGACCCAATCTAATCCCCCGAGTCCTTAAAGATGGCGGAGGAGGGAGCAGAGTCAGTCAGAGGAATTAGACGGGAGAGACCCAGCTCCCCGGCACCGGCTCTGAAGACGGAGGAAGGGAACCAAGGAATGCTTCAGCTTCTAGAAGCTGAGAACAGCCCTCTGCTGACAAACCGACAAGAAACCTGGGGCTTTGGCCCTATAATCGCAAGGAGCTGAAATCTGCCAAGTCAAACGAGCAGGGAGGTGCAGCTCCCTCAGAAGCCTCACAGAGAACAGCCCTGCTGGCACCTTGACGTGAGCCCAGTGAGACCCATCTGGGGACTTCGACCTACAGCCCGGTAAGATAATAAATTTGTGGGAGATTTTTAAAATTACTATTGTCGTAAAAAAAAAAAAAGTAACAAAATTTATCATCTTAACCATTTGGAAAAAAAAAAAGATTTTATGTATGAGAGAGAGAGATTGCGCGCAAGCAGGGGGAGGGGCAGAGAGAGAAGGAGAAGCAGACTCCCCCGCTGAGCATGACCTGAGCGGGAAGCAGACCCCTAATTGACTGAGCCACCCAGGCACCCCCATCTTAACCTTTTTTAAGTGTACAGTAGTGTTAACTACATATATATTGTTGTGCAACAGATCTCTAGAACTTTCCCAGTTCACAAAACTGAAACTCTACTCTTGGAACAACTCTCCATTCCCCTCCCCCACCCCAGCTTCTGGCAAGCGCCCCTGCTACTTTCTATTTCTAAAAAGGTGACTACTTTAAGGGGTGCCCGTCAAGAGCATGTGACTCTTGATCTTGGGGTTGTGAGTTCAAGCCCCATGTTGGGTGTAGAGATTGCTTAAAAATGAAATCTTTAAAAATAAAAAAATAAGGGGCCCCTGGCTGGCTCAGTTGGTTAAGCCTCCGATTCTTGATTTCTGCTCGGGTCCTGAATCTCAGGGTCCTGGGATCAAACCCCGCATTGGGTTCTGTGCTCAGTGGGGTGCTCACACCCTCTCTCTGTCTCAAACAAATACATAATTTAAAAAAAAAAAAGTAAAAAATAAGAGATAAATAAAAAGGTGACTACTTTAGATACTTCTTATAAGTGCAAACAGTATTTGTCCTTTTGTGACTGGTTTATTTCATTTAGCTTAATGTCCCCAAGGTGCATCCCTGTTGCAGTATATGACGGGATCACCTTCCTTTTTAAGACTAAATAATACTCCACTGCCTGTATACACTTCATTTTGTTTATCCATTCATCAGTTGATGGACGTTTAGGTTGTTTCTACACTTTATCTATTGTGACTAATGCTGCAATGAACATGGGTGTGCAGATATCTCTTCAAGATCCTGTTTTCAATTATTTTGAATTCATACCCACAATTGGGATTGCTGGATCATATGGCAATACTATTTATAATTTTTTAAGGAACCTACATACTGTTTTCCATAGCAACTGTACCATAAATTTGTGTTATTTTAAGCCACTAAATTTGTGATAATCTGTTATGGCGGTGATTGGAAACTAATATTGAGCCTTTATTGATTTTCCCTTTTGTTTTTAACCTCTCGATGTATAACATACACACAGAATAGTGCACCTGCTGGAAGCGTACAGCTTTATAAATTTTCACAATCTGAGCACACCTGTATAACCAGTACCCAGGTCAGGAATCAGAATTTTTCAGCCTTCCCCCTGCCCCACGCAGGACCTCCTTCATGCCTGGAAGGAGTCTAGAAACGGTCTCTTCTGACTCCATTTTACAGAAGGAAAAACCAAGGCCCAGGAAGGGTGTAGGCAGTACCACCATGTATTTGTTTTTACACTTGATCTTAGCCAAAAGGCCGAGAAGTGATATTTATTTTAAAAATATGCACGTTTCATGGGGCACCTGTCTGGCTCAGTCAGTACAGCATGCGACTCTTCATCGTGGGGTTGTTAAGTTCAAGCCACACGTTAGGTGTAGAGGTTACTTAAAAATAAAATCTTTGGGATGCATGGTGGCTCAGTTGGTTAAGCGTCTGCCTTTGGCTCAGGTCATGATCCCAGGGTCCTGGGATGGAGTCCTGCATTGGGCTCCTTGCCTGCTTCTCCTGCCTGCCACTCCCCATGCTTGTACTTTCTCTCTCTGTGTCTCTCTCTCTCTGACAAATAAATAAATAAAATCTTAAGAAGAATAAAGGGCCTAAAAAATTCTTTAAAAAAAATAAAATATTTAAAAAATAATAAAAGTAAATAAAATTAAAATATGCACATTTCAAATACCAAATACTCTTCAAAAAATATTTAGTAGATGAAATTGTTGGGGGCACCTGGGTGGCTCAGTCAATTAAGCACCCAACTCGGCTTCAGCTCAGGTCATGATCTCAGGGTCATGAGATCAAGCCCCACGTCAGGCTCTGCACTCAACTTGGAGTCTGCTTAAGATTCTCTCTCCCTCTCCCTCTGCGCCTCCCCCGCTATCTCTCTCTCTCTCTCTCAAATAAATAAATCAATCTTTAAAAGAAAATAGATGAGATTGTTGGAGGAAAGAAAATCTTTTCTCGTCCAGGGAAATTCACTTAAGATTCTCATTTTTCAATGAGTTTTAAAAGATCCCCAAGAGGGTTTTTAATGTGCCATAAACATAAATCGTACCATAAATTTGTGGAATTGTTTGTATAAACCATTTTTATAAATGCAAACCCACCCATGATCTAAATGAACCAGAACACGGGTTTTTTACTTGTCAACTACGGCCTAGCCTCTTGCGCCACCTGCTGGTTTATTGTGGGAACCTCGTCACCTCATCCTGTTGTAGGCAGTGGTTCGTTTTTTCGATAAATGCATGTTGAACACGCAAATATCTCGCAGAGGAGGCAGACATTCATACACATATAATCAGTGTACAATTACGAGCTTGGTAAATTCAACGATGGCAAGTGATTCTCCAATTTAGGTTTTCATCAGATTCCCTGTAAAAATGCTGTTAGAATAAGAATAACCTTCAGAAAAAAAACCACTCCCGGAGATTTGTGCCCATTGGCCTGGAGTAGAGTCCAGGAAATCGGTATTTTCTGCCAGTAAGACTTCTGATGCACAGACAAGTATGGACACATTAGCTTGGTTTTGGAAGGGTTAGGCATAAAAGGAACTCGGAGAGTTGAATTTGATTATAGATACACTAAGAGTAAAAATCTGGGTAAAACAAAGATGACAGGTGGAAGTCATCAGGGCAGAAGGGCAGTTGTAATTGGAGAAAAGTTGCAGAGTGTTTTGAGAGAGACAGAGACAGAGAAGTAGACAGAGAGAGTACAGGCAGAGAACGGAGTTTTATGTGAGGAAGAGGAGGGAGAGAAAAGGCAAGGGAGAATTAGATCTTCCCAAACAGTCCCTTACTACCAGAAAGCCACAGCAGGCTCTTCAACGTCTACTCTATAAATCACCGCATCATATAGAAGGGCTCAAAAGGATGGAAACAGTAGCCATGCACCCCCTGGGACATAGGGCCATGGCAGGATGTGAGCTCCAGGATTACATATTTTGGAAATTTTTCTATGGTACGATATATATCAAATACTTGCAAGTTCCCCAAAGGCACTGTAAACCCCACCAGGGCAAGGACCCACCTGCCATTTTCACCACTGTCTCCCACATGTGGGTACTGACAGAAAAGACCCATTGAGTGGCTGTAGAGTTTACAGTACTGTGCTCTGAAGTCAGGTTGGACTGACTGTCCCTGCCGCAGGGACAAGCACCTGAGCCAGCCGGAGGCAAACCACTGCACTTCACCTTTCTGACACACTGATTGGGCCAACGGGGGGGGGGGGGGGGGTCATGTGACCCAAAATGAGCCAATCAGCATCCTTCCTTGGCTTTTGGAGCCTGAAGCTGGGAGACACTTACTGAGTGCCTCCTAAGAGGAGCTTACCCTTGAAGGTTTCCTTCCAGCTTCAACCATCTGTGAAACTATGAAAGCAAGTCCATTTTGAATTTCCCCATTTGAGAACAATTATTTGTTAAGCTACTTTAAAAAAAAAAGATTATTTATTTATTTGAGAGAGAGTGATTGAGAGAGAGCATGAGCGGGGGCAGGGGCAGAGGAAGAGAGAGAGAGTTCCAATCAGACTCCCGCTTTTCAAAAGAAAAAAACTGAGATTTACCAGCAAAGAAGCAATTTGCCCAAAGTCAAACAGCCAGGAAGTGCCCAAGTTTGGAATCAAGCTTAGATTTGGCTCCAGAGTTCAAGCTCTTAATTAAGGGCCAAACTGATCTCATCTACATGATTCTGCTCTAAACATATCCCCAGTCCATTATGATTTCTTTGAAAACACCATTTCTAAGGACCACATCATGTTCACTTTATGGTTGTAGTATAGTTTAATTCCCAGTTGTTGAATATTTCAGATCTTCTCAGTATTTGCCATTATAAATGACATTTTGTTCTAAATCTAAATCAGCAAACTATAGCTTTGTGAGCCAAATCTGGCCCACTGTCTATTTTTTTTTAAAGATTTTATTTATTTTTTTGTTTGAGAGAGAGAACAAGAGAGAGAGCACAAGCGGGGACAGAGGGAAAGGGAGCCCTACACGGGGCTGGATCCCAGGACCCCAGGATCATGATGTGAGTCGAAGGCAGCTGCTTAACCAACTGAGCTACGCAGGTGCCCTCCCCCCACCATCTCTTTTGGTAAATAAAGTTTTATTGGTACATAGTCACATGCATTTATTTACATATTGCCTATGGCTACTCTCTGCAGCCTTGAGCAGTTGTGACAAGAGACTATGTCCTACAAAGCCTCAACCTATGTACGATCTGGCTCTTTACAGAAAAGGTTTGCCGGCCCACATTCTAAATATTTGGGTCACTGATTACATTTTTAGGATAAACACATAGAATAAGAGTCAAGCTAAATTGCTTTCCAGAAAAGTTGTCCTGAACAACATTGCCACTAGCAGTTTATCTGAAGGGTCCATTTCCTATACCTTCCACCTTTGCCAGCAGTGGCCATTTTGCAAATAGATGTAAGGTAGTCCACTGTTCTAGGTGTGGGAGAGACAGCAGTGACCAGAACATGCAAGCCTTTGCCCTCAGGGAGCTTGCAATCTATTAAAGGGGGAGGACATACAAAAAACAAAAACAAAAACAAAAAGACACCTGACAAGTAAACCTTTAATTGGTCAGATGGTAAGAAGGGGCTGTGATGAAGACAAAAGTGGCAAAGGGAATGGGGACTATGAGCAGGGTGGAGTGGAGGGCTGAAAGGGTGATCACCATTTGTCACTGAGAAGATGATATTGGGGCAGAGACCTGAAGGCGGAGCATCCCCGGTGGAGGAAAAGACACATATAACGAACATGGTGTTTTCAGAATTGCGAGGGCAAGTAGTTATTTTTAACTCCACAGTAGGGCTGTGCTGTGGCATACCTTCGTAGAGCCTGTAAGTCAGAAGTCATTTCTATTTGACTCTGAAGTTCCCTGTTCTCGTGCAATGGCAGCAGCAGCTGATTTGCTTCAAGATTAGGTTGTGCTAAAGCTTACACCAAAATTAGTTTTCATTTCCTAAGTAAACAGCAGCTGGCAGTACATTTGGGGGTGGAGAGCAGCCCAAATGAGCCGGGTAGAGGAGAAGAATCATCATGGATTTTGTGTTTTCTGGGGAAGGAGAGGCATGTTCTCAGTGGCTGAGGGGAAATACTGGTACAAAAGGCGTTTTTGTAAAGCATAGCAAGAAACCTTCCTGTCGTCTAAGCTACTTCCCTTTTTCTCATCCCCCTCATTCATTCAATCACCAAATCCTGTTATATTTCTTTCAAAGAGAGCACTTGATTTTGGAGCCTCATCTCACTGACCCTTGTGGACGCTGAACAGAGAGGGCTAGTTGTCCCTCATAACTAATCTTGCCTTCTTCCTTCCTGAACACATGGCCATCCAAAATGAAAACTACATTTCCCAGGCTCCTTTGCTGCCAGTGAGGTCATGTGACTATGTTCTGACCTATCATATGTGATCAGAAATGGTGCACAGTTTCCAGGTTGTGCCCTGAAAGAGCGAGGAGCATGCCCTGCACCGTCACCTTTTCCTCTTCTCTCTGGCTGGAATGCAGACATGCTGGCAGGAGCTGGAGCAGCCATTTGGATCATAAGGTGGCAGCTGTGTGTTGAGAATGCAAAGCAGGAAGGTAGAAGGACACTGGGTCCCCAAACCTGTCCTCCCACAGTTCTAGCCCTAGACCTCCAATAAGGACTGTGATATGTGAAGGAAATGAACATCTTATTCTAGCACGATCCTCAATGGCCACGTTAGCTTTATCATTTCCATAGCAATGTGCCCAGGTGGATGCCTACAGATATGCAAAGATACAAGGGTATTTGCTGCTGCACTATTGTAATTAAAAAGAAGCAGCAGGAGTACCCATCTGGCTAAGTGGGGAGAGCTGCAACTCTTGATCTCCAGATCGTTAATTCAAGCCCCACGTTCAGCGTAGGAAAATGCAAAATTCTGGAATTTTATGCAATACTCAAGTGATCCCAATTGGGATGTGTACACGGGGGAAACTGACTTTTCATATTAAGATATTCAAAACAACTTGAAATTATAATCATAATCATAATTAATTTATAACTACAATGTTTAACGTCAGTTGACCTAGACAACCCTTTCTGCACCCCAAGTGGCACATGCTGAGACAGACTTTCCAGTTTAAGGGTGATTTAATTCGCGGATCCACCCCTGTGCGCTGAAATTGACCATTCTTGCTTGTGATGGGGGACGGAGGGCAATTGCCGAACCTTCCACACATGGACACGAGAGGGCGCGCCAAAGTAGCCAAACCCGCCAAGACACGGGGAGGTCCCCGGGGAACCATTCCCTAACAAAAGGCCATCTTGTTTTCAAAAGGCTGATAGGGGTCCCCACAGGGTGTTCACACTCGGTCTCCTCATAAGTAAACGGACGTAATTGCAATTTAATTTCTTCCAAATTGCATCAACAATTAAAGAGAAATTACTCCCTTCGCCCTTCCTATTTTTTTTGCAATAGGCTCCTGGTAATTTCAGCAATTTAATGAAGTCCTTTGTGGGGAAGCAATTGGATTTCAATGACTTTCTCCCTGGAGCTCGACCCCTGGGTAGGATCTGCCTTCTCCTCCTATTTTTGATTTACTGTGAATCTCCCAACATCTTAATGCATCATTTTGCCTTTGTTGTCTGATAATAAATAATCTCCTTCCTCAGAACTAGGCATATAAATGTCTCTGTGGCCATAATGATTCATTTTTTCAAGTTCAAAAGGTAGAAAATAGAAAGCTTTTCTCTGGTTGGGCACCTCCCTTCCTCCCTCACAGAGCCTTCTACCATAATTGCTTCTCTGGTCATTCATTCTTTTGATCTCAGATCTACAAGCCTTTTAGCAATACCTATTATGTACCAGGAAGGGTAGAAATTAATAACACCTGGCCCACCTTTCATTTCTCAATTCTAGGCCCTGGGAAAAAGGAGTGGACCAAAAAAAAACCCCTACCCTATTTCACAATCACCAAAAGGTAGAAACACCCAAATGTCCATAAACGAATGGATAAATGAAATGTGGCTTATCCATACAATGGGATATTATTCAGCCATAAAATGAAATGAACTGGTACATACAACATAGTGGATAAATCAAGGGGTGCTTGGGTGGCTCAGTCGGATAAGTGTCTGCCTTCGGCTCAGGTCATGATCTCAGAGTCTTGGAATCGAGTCCTGCATTAGGCTCCCTGCTCATCTGGGAGTCTGCTTCCCCCTCTCCCTCTGTCCCGCCCCACAGCTTGTGCTCTCTCTCTCAAATAAATAAATAAACAAATAAATAAGTAAAACCTTTAAAAAAAACAGAAACCATAGCGGATAAATCGCAGAAAGATGTTAAGAGGCGAGACACGTATTGGATGACTTCGTTTATATGAAATGTCCAGAATAGGCAAACCCACTGAGACAGAAAGTAGATTAGTGGTTGCCAGGCGCAGGCTAGAGGGGTAATGGGGAAGGATTGCTTCATGGGCACAGGGTTCTCCTTCTGGTGATGAAAATGTCTTAGAACTAGAGAGAGGTGCGCTTGGAAAACGTGAATGCACTTAATGCCACTGATTTGTACACTTCACAATGGTTCGCTTGGGGGAATTTCACATCAATTAAAAAGAAAAAAGCCCTGCCCTTATAAGAGTTTGTATCCTATTGGCAGTGCACTGAAAATAAAGTAGATAACGTATCGCATGAGTTGAAGTCAAGTAGGAGAGACAGACAAGAAATCATTTTATTGTAGTGTAGGCAGTGTCCTGGCAGATACATGCTAGGGGAAGGAAGGAATTCCAGATAACAATACTATACTGCAGAAGTTTCCAGCAGCCTCAGCTGGGACCCTGGGGTTGAGTCCCAGACCTAGCTAATGCCCTATGTGGCCTTGGGCAAGTCATGTATCTTTATTCATTTATTCACATGAGCTACATCCAACTACACTGATGCCGGGTGCTTCTGAGTCCCTCCGTTCTTTCTGCAAGTGTCCCTCTTCTCTGTCCATTTTCAAAGTCTTACGTGCTATTTAAGCCAGTACCAATTTGACGACTGTGTTGAGTGAGGTGGTTTTGGGACTCGGAGTGCGGTGGAATTTCCAAGAAGTTGTAGGACATTTTTATCTGTGCGGTGTAGAGAGGGAAAATATGAGGGGATTTGCCTGAGATTCTCACCTTCCTGATTTCTGCTGCTTTATGGGACTCAGGGGCATTGGTTTCAGTCCCGACCAGGAATCTCGAGCCACAGTGGACACTCAGAAGCCAATGAAGAATCTAGGGTGGGATCCCCTGGAATGCAATCTCCCAGTCTTTAGTGACGAGGATTGTGCAAGCCTGCCCCCTTACCCACCAGTGGTGTTCATTCCTGATTTAGTCCGAGGGATCAGGGGGGCACTGTTAACAGTGGCTGCTTCCGTGGAAATTTTGTGGCTACTGGAGACACAGGGGTAGTTCATATTTATATACAAATAATATAAATATATATAAACATATGTTACATATAAATTTAATGAGGGACTACCTTAATGATTTCACTTGACTTAATTATCTCTTTAAATGCCCTATCTCCAAATCCTGTCACATTCTAAGGCACTAGGGGTTAGGACTTCAACATGTGAATTTTGAGGGGATGCAATTCAGCCCATTGTGCTCTCTAACATATGCAAGCATCTGGTATTATAGAGTGCTCAGCCAACTCAAAAAGATTTCTGACTCTAGGGCCACCTGGGTGGCTCAGTCAGTTAGGGTCTGCCTTCAGCTCAGGTCATGATCCCAGGGTCCTGGGATCCAGTTCCCCTTTGGGCTCCCTGCTCAGTGGGGAGCCTGCTTCTCCCTCTGCCTCTGCTCCCCCTGCTTGTTTGCACATACTCTCTCTCTCTGACAAATAAATAAATAAAATCTTAAAAAAAAGATTCTGAATCTCCCTCCTCCCCTCTTCCTGGTCTAACCACCTTAGACAGTCTGGTCTCTGAATCCAGCTGTCCCTGGGAAGTGACCATCTCCTCCTGGCCACTCCCTGAGTAATGATCAGAATGAAAGGGGTAGTGGTATGACTTGTTTTCAAAATTCAGAATTCCATCTTGACCATTTCCCGGCTATTAGCAATGCAGGCTATCCCTTCCCGGAATGTATTAGTCTGGGTTCTTCAGAGAGACAGAAACAATAGGAAACGGAAATCATATACGCATAATCATGGAGGCTTAGAAGTCCAAGATCTGTTGTAGGCAAGCTGGAGACCCAGAAGAACTGATGGTATAAATTCCATTCCAAGTCCAAGTCCAAAGGGACAAGAAGACTGGGGTTCCAGCTTGAAGACAGTCAAACAGAGAGAAGGAGTTCTTCCTTGCTCAGTCATTTTATTCTTTTAGGTTCTTCAGTGGGTTGGATGAGGCCCATCCACCCTGGGGAGGGCGATCAGTTTCACTTATTCTACTACTTCAGCTGTTCGTATCATCTGGACACAGCCAAGACACGCACAGAATAATGTTTGACCCGATGTCTGGGCTCCTTGTGCCCCAGTCAGGTTGACAGATAAAATTAACCATCACGGGGTAGAAACATAGCCAAAGAGGGGCAAGGAGAATCCCACTTAATTCTGCGTCAGCCACCTGGACTCTTTTTGGATTAACATGGTCCTAGATCACAAGGGTAATGAACAGCTCACTGAGTTCCCTGCTCACTGAGCCCCCCTACGACAGCACCCTAAAGTGGGGGCCATGGTGGTTCTCTGTTAGTTTTATAAAAACACCCTTGTCCTTGAGCCAGCCTTTCAGACAAGAGGGCTTTGTGTGTTGGGATGCCTGGGTGGCTCAGTGAGTTGGGCATCTGCCTTCGGCTCAGATCATGATCCCCGGATCCTGGGATCGAGTCTTGCATTGGGCTCCTTGGTCGGTGGGGAGTCTCCTTCTCCCTCAGTCTGCCATTCCCCCTGCTTGTGCTCTCTCTCTTTCTCTGACAAAGAAAAAAAACCTTAAAAAAAAAAGAGGGCTTTGTGTGAGCAGGAGATGTTTGGAAAAGGTGAGGCCATGGGATGAACACACTGATATTGTGGCTTTTGAGGAAGGAACACCTTGGGACTCCCAGAGGTACGGAGAAGGAAAGAACGCCATCAATCCTTTGTCTTTCAGAGCTACTTCTAGAGCTTTCCTCAACTAGGGAGATGCCCTGATTCCCAAGCTGTTGCAAAT
Source organism: Ursus arctos (assembly GCF_023065955.2). NCBI lineage: Eukaryota > Metazoa > Chordata > Mammalia > Carnivora > Ursidae > Ursus > Ursus arctos. Next base: position 297,130 of record NW_026623075.1, on the reverse strand, counting down.
GCCTTCAGTCTGTCTACTGGGTTGGCCACCCCTCCCCTGCCTCCCCCTCCATGAGAAGGCTTTGATAATGATTTGATGATCACTGTTCTCCTTCACCTTACTGAGAAGTCTGTTGGGAACAGCCAGGCTTGGCCCCAGCTCCCGTACCTCCCACACAAAACACCTGTCAACCTCTTTCCACTTCCATTCCCACAGTCATTGCTCAGTCAGTCGGGGGGGTGTCTGTGGGGGGGTAGAGTGGAGGAGGAATGCCCCAGCTGGTGGCATGAACAAACAGGACAGGTTGGACTGATTGCCCCCAGGTTGTTCCTCAACTATTCAGACTGTCCCCGTTTAAGTCAACTAACTGGCCAGGAGAAGACGTTTGAGACAGTGTCGTCCCATACCCTCACTGGAGTAAGTTCCATGTGGGACAATTGTGGGAGGCCCCAACATGTGTAAGCAGTGCTGTCTTTCCACGAGGGCCGTGTGCACTTCTTGTGTTGAAGCCAGGCGTGAGTTTGTCTCTCTCCTGCAAACACCATGACTTAATGCCATAGGGGTGGTCATAAGAGAGCTTCAGGTGTTACGAAAATGTCACAAGTAGAGCCTGTAGCCTCCACAGATCAGCAGAGCTGTCTCCCAAACGAGGCACCCTAATAGTCCCAGGGCCATAGCTGGCTCATTACTTTTCACGCCCTGTGGGCAGCTATCCCTGCAATGGAAGTCATCCAATTAGAACAGGTGGTATGAAACTTGTTCCTGACTTTAGCTGGTGATCAAATGATACCACCTCATCTTTGGAAGACTTTCAGGTCCGCCTCAGCTCACTGACCAGAGTTGTGATGGATGATGTAAGGGCCCCAGTCTTCCTTTTTGCAGGCCACAGGGAAGTCTGTGCAGTTGTTAGTACATTCTGGTGTATCTGGACCAGTGCCTTGCGCCGAGAGGAAAGGTCAGTACACAGATTTAAGGAGAAAGCCACCTGGCTTTCTAAGGTGGATCCAGATGGTTCATGGGATTTGTTCAGCAGGCTGAGTCCACAACCATGGGTGGGAGAATTGCCAAGGCCAATACGATTGCTTGGAGTCCTGTGGACAGTAACCTTAATTTAGATGCTGTTGAGGCAAAGTAAATGGATTTGGTTCTAGCCTCTGTGGGTCAGATCCATCGAAATGGCCAATGGAATGGTACACTCAAGGGAGCATTTGCCAAAAGCCAAGACAGTGTAGAAGTGATGGACAGACATTATTAGGAGATAATTCTCTCTGGGTCTCTTGCGTATTTGCTTGTCTTATGAACAGAGCTTTTCCAGGTGGTTTTTGTAAAGGTTGTATAGCAAACAGCCTTGGAAGATAGAGATAGGATCTTCTTCCAGAACAAAGGACAAGTTCGTTTACTGTCCAATGTAGAATAGTGATGTCTCCCTCTGGGCAAAAGCCAGGCAGACTTATTGCCTGTTATGAAATATGTGGGGCCTAAGCTTAGGCTTCTTTTTCTGTAATGCATCCCACTGTGTATGCAGGCATCCCTTGTCCCTTCTGCACTGCCCATTGGGAATGGGGCTTGGGAAACTGGCACAAATCCTGGTCTGTCAGTCACTGTTCCCGCAGTGAGCAATAGTCTTTTGTCTCTGACCTAGGAGTCTTGTGCCATCTGCTAGCATCCATGAACATGTGGCAGGTCATTTATTCTTGTTTTGTTTTTTTTTTAAAGATTTTATTTATTTATTTATTTTAGAAAGAGAGTGGGTGGAGGAGCACACGAGAAGGGAGAGGGAGAGGGAGGGGGGAAAGAATCTCAAGCAGACCCCACACTGGGAACAAAGCCCAACTCAGGGCTCAATCTCACGACCCTGACATCATAACCTGAGTTGAAGGCAAGAGTCGGACACTTAACCAACTGAGCCACCCAGGCCCCCCCCCTTTTGTTTAAGGAATTATTCATTTATTTGAGAGAGAGAGAGAGAGAGCACATGAATGGGCGGTGGGGCAAAGGGAAAGAATCCCAAGCAGACTCTCCACTGATCGCAGAGCCTGATGTGGGGCTCGATCTCCATCTCATGACCCTGAGATCATGACCTGAGCAGAAATCAAGAGTTGGTTGGTTAACTGACTGAGCCACCGCGGTGCCCCGGGGAGGCCATCTTATTAACTTGCAAGTGGAATAAGGTCTCAGACCCTCCAGAGTTCATGACAAATCCATCTAGCATGCTTTTAATTGAGAATCTATTTTCTAAGTACTTCTGTAAATGTTGTGTCTACAGAAATGAACAAACCAAAGTCTCTATCTTCGTGAAGCTTATATTCCAATGGGACAGAATATGGGAGGGTAAATTGAGGCATCCTTCATGCAGAGCAGTTTGGCAGAATGTATTTAAAGCCTTGAAAAATGTGACTATCTCTTAAGCAATTATAAGAATTCATCCCAAGGGGCACCTAACTGGCTCAGTGTGGAGCATGTGACTCTTGATCTAGGGGTTGTGAGTTCGAGCCCCATGATGGGGGTAGAGATTACTTAAAAATAGAATCTTAAGAAACATCAGATGAGTAGTCAAAAATATGTGCTCAGGGGCTCCTGGGTGGCTCAGTCGTTAAGCGTCTGCCTTCGGCTCAGGGCGTGATTCCGGCGTTCTGGGATCGAGCCCCACATCAGGCTCCTCCGCTGGAAGCCTGCTTCTTCCTCTCTCCCTCCCCCTGCTTGTGTTCCCTCTCTTGCTGTTTGTCTCTCTCTCTGTAAAATAAATAAATAAAATCTTTAAAAAAATATATGTGCTCAAGTATATTTATCATAACATTGCTTATGGAAGTGTTTTCTAAACTTCTGTCATTCAAACACCAAGTTCATAGTCTGTGTTCTGTCCACATGCCACCATACTATTTTGTTAGTCTTTTTACCTGACTCAAGATATTTAGTTAAATAAATTTTATTTTAAAATTAAACATCATGTGACCATCAAGAAGGCCAGTTACATTGTTTTTAACTGACTTAAGATATTTAGTTAAATAAATTTTATTTTAAAATTAAACATAATGTGACCATCAAAAAGGCCAGTTACCTTGTTTCTGGTAACATATAATACACAAGCAAATACACATAATATGTATGCAAATAAATATATAACTACTTAAATGTTTAAAAATGTATCAATGTACTCTTCAAAATCATATCGTATTACTCCCGTTACACAGATCCCATTATGAGAAATTACAGCTCTTTAACATCAAAAAAATTGAAAACAGTGCCTACGCTTAAACAGATTGAAGTATATTTGTTTTTGTTTTTTTTAAAGATTTTATTTATTTATTTATTTGAGAGAGAGAACGAGCAGTAGGGAGGGGCAGAGGGAGAAGCAGCCTCCCTACTGAGCAGGAAGTCCAATGCAGGGCTTGATCCCAGGACCCCAAGATCATGACCTGAGCCAAAGACAGATGCCTAACTGACTGAGCCACCCAGGTGTCCCTGTAGTATATTTGTGTAACTTAAAGGAATGTTAGCAGGCATTCCAAGTGATGATATAGTGTGTGTTTATTGTCATAGATAAAATAGCAATAGAAAATAAAGCAGGTTCCTAATAATGTTATACCATTTGAATATATAGATATATGTTATACATATTACATATATTTATTTATGTACAAGTATAGGAAATATTCTAGAAGGATTAATTGTCTTTGAGTGATTAGAGCCATGCATAAATTTCTTTTTTTGGTTTTGCTAAAAAGAAGTTCAGTTTTTTGTTGTTATTTTTAAGGCCAGAGAGAAGTAATTCACTACATTTATATGCTCCAGGGGAAAATATGGTGGCGGTATTGATCTAAACACCAATTTTCCTATGGTATTGGTTTTTAATAGATTGCCAAGTAATTGAATAGAGCAGGAAGAAATGCTCTTGAAAAGTAACAAACTCAAGGGGTGCCTGGGTGGCTCAGCCAGTTGAGTATTCCACTCTTGGTTTCAGCTCAGGTCATGGTCTCGGGGTCCTAGGATCAAGCCCTGTGTTGGGCTCCCCACTCCGCACAGAGTCTGCTCAGAATTCTCTCCCTTCCTCTCCTTCTGCCTCTCCCCTGCTTTCTCTCTCTCAAATAAATAAATCTTTTTAAGAAAGAAAGAAAGAAAGAAAGAAAGAAAGAAAGAAAGAAAGAAAGAAAGAAAGAAAGGTAACAAACTTGAAATTTGAAATTAACAAGCCATGATGGATCGACTTACTCTTTGACCTCAAATGTGTAATAAATGACTGAGAAAAACTGTATGTGTCTTCATAATTGACATCAGAAGTAGCTGATAAAGTTACAGAACATTCATGCTTAAAAAAAACCTTATAATGTTATTCTACTCTCACCTGGAGGACATTGGAAAGATGAGACATTGAGAACCACTCAGATTGGCTGATATGTTCAAAGTCACACATTGTATTTACATTAGTGATGGAAAGAAAGACCAGAACCCAGGTGTTTGGGGCATGGGTGATTTGTTATGAAATGAACATGATGGACATGGTCTTTTTTTTTTTTTTTTTTTTAAGATTTTATTCCTTGGGGGCACCTGGGTGGCTCAGTCATTAAACGTCTGCCTTCGGCTCAGGGTGTGATCCCAGCATTCTGGGATCGAGCCCCTCATCGGGCTCCCTGCTCCGCTGGGAGCCTGCTTCTTCCTCTCCCATTCCCCCTGCTTGTGTTCCCTCTCTCGCTGGCTGTCTCTCCCTCTGTCAAATAAATAAATAAAATCTTAAAAAAAAAAGATTTTATTCCTTGGGGCACCTGGGTGGCTCAGTCGGTTAAGCAGCTGCCTTTGGCTCGGGTCATGATCCCGGGGTCCTGGGATTGAGCCCCATGTCAGGCTCCTTGCTCAGCCGGGCCTCTGCTTCTGCTCTCTTGCTCATGCTATCTATCTCAAATAAATAAAATCTTAAAAAAAAGATTTTATTTCTTAAGTAATCTCTACACCCAATGTGGGGCTTGAACTCACAATCCTGAGATCAAGAGCTGCATGCTCTATTGACTGAGCCAGCCAGGCGCCCCCATGTTGGACATGATCTTAAGTTCAAATCTCAATCCATCCTTATATCCTGGCTGAGGCAACTTGGTTGAGTTAACTTTACTGAGCCAAGGTTTCCTCATCTTTGAAATGGGAATAATGCTTCCTTCAGAGAGTCTGTGAAATTTTTAACAGCAGAGTTGCCTACCCTATGTCGGTTACCCCTTCCTCCTAAAAGGACCCTGATTTTTTGGGGGCAGTGATGGGCTTTGTCAGCATGCTCATTTCCGTGATGCCCAAGTGACACAGTCTCTGTCGAAGACTAATAAGCTGAGGAAAGCTTCTGGGAAAGCTTTTGGCTCATGGAATGAGACCCTGTCCCTTTCTGCTTCCTGTTTGTTCCTGTTGCCAGTATAGGGCTGCAAGTGTTCCTGTTGCCAATATAGGGCTGCAAGTGGAGGAGCCATGTCATGGTCACGGACATTTATGCATGGAGGCAGAGTCCAGCATGCTGAAGATGGCAGAGAAGAAAGAGAAAAGGCCTGGGATGGCATTATTTTTTTAAACTTAACATATCATGTATTATTGGTTTCAGAGGTACAGGTCTGTGATTCATCAGTCTTATATAATACCCAGTGCTCATTACGTCACATGCCCTCCTTAATGTCCATTAGCCAGTTACCCCATCCCTCCACTCCTTTCCCCTCCAGCAACCTTCAGTCTGCTTCTGATGATTAACAATCTCTTTATGGTTTGTCTCCCTCTCTGGTTTTGTCTTGTTTCATTTTTTTCTCTCTTCCCCAATGATCCTCTGTTTTGTTTCTTAAATTCCACATATCAGTGAGATCATATGATAATTGTCTTTCTCTGATTGACTTATTTCCCTGAGCATAATACCCTCTGGTTCCATCCATTTTGTTGCAAATGTCAAGATTTCAATTTTCTGATGGCTGTGTAATATTCCATTGTGTGTACATATATTTACCACATCTTCTCTACCCTTTCCTCTGTCAATGAACATCTGGGCTCTTTCCATAGTTTGGCTCTAGTGGACATTGCTGCTATAAACGTTGGTGTACAGGTGCCCATTCGGATCACTACATCTGTCTTTTTGGGGCAAATACCCAGTAGTGCAATTGTTGGGTCGTAGGGTAGCTCTATTCTCAGTTTCTGAAGAACCTCCTTACTGTTTTCCAGAATGGGTGCACCAGCTTTCATTCCTACCAACAGTGTGGGAGGGTCCCCCTTTCTCTGAGATGGCATTATTATTGAATACTTCCCCAGCCATGGGCTGCCTGCTTTCAGACTCCCTTTTGGAGAAAAACAGATACACCAATTTGGCTAAGCCACAGAGGTATATTAGAAGATCTGTCCCAGTGATTTCCTGCTCTGTAGTAGAATTATCCGTCTATACCAGCCTCATGGTCTTGACTCCGGTCTTCATCATGTGATTTGCATTGTCTAATGGGATATTGGCTGATGAAATGGAAGCAAGCCCTTAAAATAAATATGCTTGTGCAGCTGTTCTTGCCATCTTGCACCCCCACCGTCTCCATGGAAAGAACATGCCTCGAGAAACCTGCTGGTTTCAGAAGAGGTGTGGGAAGCAGGACTTAAACTCAGGGCCTGGCACTAAACCCAACCTACAACAGTCACCTTCAGCTGATCCACAGATGTATGAGCCAGAAGAAAATGTTGGCTCTCATATGCTACTGAGATTTGAAGATTGTTTGTTATCCAGCAATAGCTAATGAATATATCTATTATAGTCACATATTATTACTCGTACTCAAAAGCATTCTTAACAAATATAAACCAGTAACGCATGAAGAGTGCCTGGTACCCATGAGATATTCAATAAATATCAATCACTTTCTTTTTACTCTGCCACATACTATCATTTCTGGAAAAGGAAGACATTTCTTTGAGTGTTAGTTGGCCTTTGGTTTTGCTCTGTGGCTCCTTCAGTGGATTTTCACCTGGGATTCGATCATTCCCATTGGGTCTATCTTTCCACTATAATGTTATTCCAGATTTCAAGAAAGAAATTAAAACCAGTCCTCAGCAGCACGGGCTATGGACATAAGATTCAAAGAACTGAGGTTTCTGGCATGGGATTAATAATTATAACCAAAAGATTTATGGAAAGTATCCAAATACTGACTTTGTGCTCTGTTGTAAGAAACAGTAACTTAAATCAGTCTGTGAACTTCCCCCTTATTTTATTTTAGTTGTACCTTTTATGTGTGTGCTGAGGCTATAATACAAGGCGACTGCTGTGTAAGGGTCTCTCGCTGCTGGTAAATGCTCAGGCCAAGCCACAGAGATTGTTCGCATAGCAGGAGACATTGATCTCATGACACTGTCCAATTACAGTGACTGTGGGTATTATACTGAGCCACCGAGGGGCTGAAGTGCACTTGACCTCAGGGTTCGGTTCTTGGGCAGCTACCCTTTCAGGAGCTCAGGGGATTGAGCCGTTGGTTGTGTAAGCTGAACTGCTAAGTCAAGAACGGGCTACCGCTTAGACTTGCCACTTGGTATGCTCCAAGACCACCAGCATTGTCATGACCCAGGGACAGGTTAGAAATGCAGAATCTCAGGCCCAGCCCCAGACCTACTGACTCAGAACCTACGTTGTAGCAAGATCTCCAGAGGAGTCTTTCTCTTTTTTCAGTTTTACAAAACTGAGGTATAATTTGCATCCCATAAGTTCACCTTTTTAAAATGGACCGTTCTGTGGTTCTTAGTATAGTCCCAAAGATGTGCATGCATCGCCACTGTCTAAGCCCAAAACATTTTCTTTAGCCCAAAACAAACATTATTCTCATTAGGAATCATTCCCCATTACCCCCTCCCCCAACCCCGGGCCACTAGTCTACTTCCTGTCCCTATAGACTTGCCTGTCCTGGACATGTCACATACGTGGAATCAAGCAGTCTATGGCCACTTGTATCTGGCTTCTGTCACTTAGCGTAATGTTTTCAAATTTCATCCATACTGTAGCATGCATCAATACTTCATTCTTTTTTAATGGATGAATATTATTTCATTGTGTGGATATATCACATTTCGTTGACCCATTCATCAGTTGATGAACATTAGAATTGTTTCCATATTTTGGCTATTATCAATAATGCTCCAATGAACGTGTAAGTACAAGTTCTTATGTAGGACATATGTTTCCATTTCTCTTGGGTAGTTACATGTAGGAGTTTGCTGGGTCATGTGGTAACTCTATGTTAACCCTTTTGTGGAACTGCCAGACTCTTTCTAAACCGGTGACACCATTTTGCAATCCCACCAGCAGTGTTTGAGAGTTTCAGTTTCTCCACATTGTCATCAACATATGTTATTGTCCTGTTTTGTTGTGGTTAATTGTAGTAAAATACGTATTAACATAGAATTGACCATTTGAACCATTTTTAAGTGGACAGTTCAGTGGTATTAAGTGCATTCATATTGTTATGCAACCCTCACTACCATCCATCTCTAGACGTCTTAATCTTAGAAAATTGAACAATAACTCCCCATTTCCCTCCTCCCAACACCTGGCAACCACTATTCTAGTTGTGATTTTGACTACACTAGATACCTCATATCAGAGGGATCATATAGTAGTTGTTCTGTACGTGTGTCTAACTTATTTCATTTAGCATACTGAATTCAAGTTTCATCCATGTTATAGCATGTGACAGAATTTTCTTCCTCATTAAGGCTGAATAACCTTCCATCGTGTGCACACACCACCTCGTGTTCATCCATTCATCTGGGCTGTGTCCACATTTTAGCCATTGTGAGTACAACTGCTATGAACATGGGTGTACGACTATCTTTCAGAGACCCTGCTTTCAATTCTTAGAAAGCATTGAAAAACTCAGGATTTCAGAAATGGGATTTCTGGGTCAGATGATAATGCTATGTTTAATTTTTAATTCTTTTGAGGAACCACCCTACTGCGTTCCATAGTGACGGAATCAATTCCTTTTTTTTTTATAATGATTTTTTATTATATTATGTTAGTCACCATACAGTACATCCCCGGTTTCCGATGTAAGGCTCGATGGACGGAATCAATTCCTGTTCCCAAAATCAGTACCAAAGTGTAATAATTTCCCTGCATCCTCGCCAACACGTGTCATTTTCTGTTTTCTTTGAGAATATCGATTCTGCTGTGTAGGAGGTGGGTATATCGTTGTGGTTTTCATTTGCGTTTGCCTGATGATGAGTGATGTTGAGCATCTTTTTGTGCGCTTATTAGCTGTTTGTGTATCTTCTTTGAGGAAATGTCTATCCAGGTCCTTTGTCCATTTTTAAATTGGGTCGTTTGTCTGTTTTGTTGCTGTCAAGTTGCAGGAGTTCTCTATATATTCTGGATATTAATCCCTTTTTAGATATGCAGTTTGCAAATATTTTCTCTTGCTCTGTGAATTGCCTTCTCACTCTGTGGATGGTGCCTTTCGACACACAAAACCTTTAATTTTCACGAAAACAATCGGTTTATGTTTTCTTTTGTTGCCTGCGCCTTTGGTGTCTTATCCAAGAAAACACTGCCAGATCCAACGTTGTCAAGTTTTGCCCTACGTTTTCTTCTAAGAACTTTATAGTGTTAGCTCTTACATTTAGATCTTTAATCCACTTTATGGGAATTTTGCATATGGTGTTAAATGAAGACCCAACTTGATTCTTTTGCATGTGAATATCCAGTTTTCAGAGCCAGTGTATTCTGTCCTTATCCTTACCCCTACCTCTCACCCTTCTGTGCTTTTCCTCCATGAGCCCCACTCTTTTTATATCTTCTTCATGCTCTTTTTTTTTTTTTTAAAGTAAGCTCAAACCCAGTGTGGGGCTTGAACTCAAGACCCCAAGATCAAGAGTCACATGCTCTACCAACTGAACTGCCAGGCGCCCCTCTTCTTCATACTCTTAAAAACACAAAAGTCGGGGCGCCTGGGTGGCACAGCGGTTAAGCGTCTGCCTTCGCCTCAGGGCGTGATCCCAGCGTTATGGGATCGAGCCCCACATCAGGCTCTTCCGCTATGAGCCTGCTTCTTCCTCTCCCACTCCCCCTGCTTGTGTTCCCTCTCTCGCTGGCTGTCTCTATCTCTGTCAAATAAATAAATAAAATCTTAAAAAAAAAAAAAAACACAAAAGTCAACCAAGTAAATGGAAAGAGCAAACTGGCTTCATTCAGTAATTCATGCATCAGGCAGCATCCCCTCAAACAAATAGAAACTCCACTGAGCTGGACAAAATGGAAGGCTTTTATAGGCAGAAGAGAGCAGGAAAGGAAAGTTTTCTCACAAAAAGTGGATTGTTGCAGGCAAGGTCACTTTCTTTGGGGGAAGGGGGTTTCTATCATGCAAATTACCTCACTACACTGACCAGGTAATTTCATGTTGATTGGTTGAAGGTTACATTCCTGGGTGAAACTGAAGCGGCAATTGACTTAGATGTTAAGTCTTTGTTGACATGGGACTTAACACAAGTGACTCCATTTGGGGCCTGTTCAGTCTTTTTTTTTTCTTTAACAATACCACTGATTAAATTGAATTGTAATTGCCTATTTACTTACCTCTCTCCTCCACTAAACTCTAAGCTCAGTGAAGGCAGGAACCATGCTTTTCTTGTCCCCCACCCCCACCGCCCACGTATCTCCAGCACTTGGCATAGAGTAGATAATCAGAAAATATGTACCAGTGTGATATAAGAAATCTATTTGATCTTAGTCCCTGGTTCCTGGTACAGAGCTCCAAATACTCTTGGAGTCTCCAGAGTGATAGGAGCATCCTTTGTTATTCCTAATAAGTCCCTTTCATCAAATCTGAGTTTATGCTAGTCAGGTCCTTATGGATGGGGCCCTTCAATAGCCTCAGGATGGGGCCAGTTGCCACAAAGACCAAACTTGTGATTAGAGGGTGGGAACTTTCAGCCCTACCTGCTGACCTCCAGGGAGGGGAGAGGTGCAAGCGAGGAGCTGGAGATCGAGCTCTAATAAAACTCTGGAACATGGAGTGGTGAGATTGGCGAATTTGGAGTTGATGCACATATCAAGGTGCTGGGAGGGTGGCATGCCTTAGGAGGGCATGGACCCTTCATGCACCTCTCCTTCCACACCTTGCCTATGCATCTCTTCCATTGGTCTGTTCCTGACTTCTAGCCTTTGTCATAAATTGATAAAAATAAGTGAAGGATATTCCTGAATTCTGTGAAACATTCTAGCAAATTATTTAACTTGGGGAGGAAGTTGTTAGAACCCCTGAATTTGTTGGTCAGAAGTTGTGGGTGGCCCAAGACTTGTGCCTGTTGTCTAAAGTAGGGGCGAGGGGCATCCAGGTGGCTCAGTCAGTTAAGCGGCTGCCTTCGGCTCTGGTCCTGGTCCCAGAGTCCTGGGATCGAGTCCTACATTGGGCTCCCTGCTCAGCGGGGAGTCTGCTTCTCCCTTTGTCCCTTCCCACCCCCCCCTTCTGCTCTCTGTCTCTCTCAAATAAATAAATAAAAATCTTTTTTAAAAAATCTAAATAAATAAATAAATAAAGTGGGGGTGGGACACCTGGGTGACACAATGGGTTAAGCATCTGACTCTTGATTTTGGCTCAGGTCATGATCTCAGGGTCGTGAGGCAGAGCCCCAAGTCAGGCTCCATGTTCAGTGGGGAGTCTGCTTTTCTCCCTCTCTCTCTGTGCCCCCCCCCCGCACTCTTTCTCTCTCTCTAAAATAAATAAATAAATCCTTAAAAATAAATAAAGTGGAGGCAGTCCTGGGGCACTTGGCTGGCTTAGTCAGTGGAGTGTGACTCTTAATCTTGGGGTTATGGGTTCGAGTCCCATGTTGGGTGTAGAGATTGTTTAAAAATAACATCTTAAAAAAAAGTGGGGGCAGTCTTGTGGGACACAGCTCTCTAACTTGTGGGGTCTGACACCAACTCTAGGTAGCATTAGAATTGAATTGTTGGACAGCCAGTTGGTGTTGGAGAATCAGAGAACCGGTGTTGGAAAAAACTCCATGCAGCCAGCTATGTGACAGATGTCCAGTGTAGTAGTTATTTTTATAATCGTTTTTACCAGCCCCCTACTCCAACCTTTACAAACTCATGCAGAGATGTGTGAGTATTTTCCATTTGTGTTTCCTTCTCCACAGAATTTAAGCTCATTTAGACATCTGTATTTCCGATGAACAAGCTAGAGATAATGATTAAACCTGGGGCCAGATCTTAAGATGGCTCTTTGAACTTTTCTGAAATTGTCTACTTTAGCACCTTTGGAAGGAAAATGCATCCAGGCTGATGACATCAAAGTAAGGAACTTCATATCCGTTTAGCAATCAAAGAAGTAAAGGATAAAAACACATCTTGAGATTAAAGCAGTCTTCTGAATGTGGGAAGGGGAGGGAGGGGATGGTAGGGGGGCATTTGCAGCTAATTGAATTGAATCTTTCCTTTTCACCCTTGGCTGCTAAGATTAACGTTGGTTTTGAAGGCAGGATACGGGGGCTGGGAGAAAATTCGGCATGCAGTTTCCTGGAAGCAATGAGAGAAGCGGTAGAGATATCAACTTGGAGACCCTTGGTGCAGGGCTAGAAGGGCAGAGATTTCATTCAACTCAAGGCTGGATTAAGTCCTTCAGGAGCCTTAAACCCCTGAAAATATTGCAGCATATAATGCTGTATGTCTTCCTAATGGAATTCACTCTAAGGGACAAATCACCAATGAAGTGTTCTTGCCCCCAAACCCTTAGCCTGAATCCAATCAAGCCTCTAGAACTAACTCCCAGTTTGCCAGAAAGACAGACAAGAAAGTTAACACCAGGAGGAGGCCAATCAGACACATTTGGAAGGTGGGACATCTTTTGTGACAAGTGACCTGATTCTTTTAGAAGCTAATGTCGCTCATTTCAGAAAGTTCATTGTTAGTGTGAAGAGACACTACTGATTTTTGCCTGTTGTTTTCTTTTTTTTTTTTTTAAGATTTTATTTATTTATTTAACACAGATAGCGGCAACCAGCGAGAGAGGGAACACAAGCAGGGGGACTGGGAGAGGAAGAAGCAGGGTCCTAGCGGAGGAGCCTGATGTGGGGCTCGATTCCATAACGCCGGGATCACGCCCTGAGCCGAAGGCAGACGGTTAACCGCTGTGCCACCCAGGCGCCCCTGCCTGTTGTTTTCTTTCTTTTTTTTTTTTTTAAAGATTTTATTTATTTATTTGACAGAGATAGAGACAGCCAGCGAGAGAGGGAACACAAGCAGGGGGAGTGGGAGAGGAAGAAGCAGGCTCATAGTGGAGGAGCCTGATGTGGGGCTCGATCCCATAACGCCGGGATCACGCCCTGAGCCGAAGGCAGACGGTTAACCGCTGTGCCACCCATGCGCCCCTGCCTGTTGTTTTCTATCCTGGAGCTTTACTGAATTTGTCTGTGAGTTCTCATCTTTGTGTGTGTGTATGTGTGTGGCGTGTTTGAGGTTTTCTTCCTATGAGGATCGTATCATCTGAAAACAGAGATAATTTTACTTCTTCCTTTCCATTTAGATGCCTTTTATTTCTTTATCATGTCTAATTGCTCTGGCTAGGACTCGTAGATCCATGTTGAATAGGAGTGGTGAAGGTGGGCATCCTTGTCATGTTCCCAATCTTCGAAGAAAGCTTTTAGTTTTTTACCACTGAGTGTGAAGTTACTTGTGGGCTTTTCATATATAGTCTTTATTGTGTTGAAGTAAGTTCCTTAAATACCTAATTTGTTCAGATGTGTTTTATCATGAAAGGGTATATTGGATTTTGTCAGATGCTTTGTCTACATCAGTTGAGATGATCGTGTGATTTTTATCCTCATTCTGTTAACTTGGTGTATCTTATTGATTGATTTGGGTATGTTAAACTATCCTGGTATCCCAGGGATAAATCTATCTTTTCAAGGTGTATATTCTTATAATGTGTTGCTGAATTCAGTTGGCTAATACCATGATGAGGTTTTTTGCATCTATATTCATCAGGGATATTGGCCGGTAGTTTTCTTTTTTCTTTTTTAAAGATTTTATTTATTTATGTGACAGAGAGACAGCCAGTGAGAGAGGGAACACAGCAGGGAGAGTGGGAGAGGAAGAAGCAGGCTCCCAGCGGAGGAGCCTGATGTGGGACTCGATCCTGGAACGCCAGGATCACGCCCTGAGCCGAAGGCAGACGCTTTAACGACTGCGCTACCCAGGCGCCCCGGCCAGTAGTTTTCTTGTAATGTCTTTGTCCAGCTTTGGTATCAGAGTGATGCTGGCCTCCCTCATAAAATGAGTTTGGCAGTGTTCCCTCTTCTTCTATTTTTTGGAATGGTTTAAAAAGGATAGGTATTAATTCTATAACATAGATGAACTTGGAGGACTAAGTGAAGTAAGTGAGACACGGAAGAACAAATACTACATGTTTCTATTCATATTAGGAATCGAAAACACTCAAACTCAGAAGCCGGGAGTAGCATGGTGGTTTCCAGGGGCTGGAAGGAAGGGGAATCCAGGAGGTTGTTGGCCTAAGGGAACAGGGTTTCGGGGACGCAAGATAGAAAAGTCCTAGAAATCTACTGTATAGCATATGGTGCCTACTACCTATAGTTAATGGTACTGTATTATATTCTTAAAAAAATTTGTTAAGACAGTAGATCTTATGTTTGGGGCGCCTGGGTGGCTCAACCGTTAAGCATCTGCTCAGGTCATGATCCCAGAGTCCTGGGATCGAGCCCTGCATCGGGCTCACTGCTCAGCGGGAAGCCTGCTTCTCCCTCTCCCACTCCCCTTACTTGTGTTCCCCTCTCTCTCTCTCTGTCAAATAAATAAATAAAATCTTAAAAAAAAAAAAGACAGTAGATCTTATGTTAAACACTCTTATCACTAAGTAGGGGCACCTGGGTGGCATAGTGGGTTAAGCATCCAACTCTTGGTTTTGGCTCTGGTGGTGATCTCATTGTCATGAGATCGAGCCCCATATCGGGCTCCACACTTAGCAGGGAGTCTGCTTGAGATTCTCTCTCTGTCCCTCTCCCTCTGCCCCTCCTGCTCGAGCTCTCTCTCTCTCTTTCTCTAAAATAAATTAATCAATACTTTAAAAAATATTCTTATCACTAACTAAAAGGAGAGGGAAAACTTTCAGAGGAGATGGTTATGTTTAAGGCGCTGTTTACGGTGACAGTGTCGCAGGTGTAAACGTATTCTCAGACTCATCAAGATATATGAATTAAATATGTACAGCTTTTTCTGTATCAAAAAAAAAAAAGTCCATGTCATTGAGAAAGTAGATCGGGGGTTGCCAGGGCCTGGGAGGAGGAAAACAGGAAGTTAATGTGTAACAGGTGCAGAGTTTCAGTTCTGCGAGATGAAAACGTTCTGGAGACCGATGGTGGTGATGACTGAATACTGTGAATGAACTTCACGCCGTCAAACTGTACACTTAAAAATGGTTAAGATGGCAAATCTTATGTGTGCTTGATACAATTTTTTTTCACATCAGTGCGAAAAAGGAAAAGGTGCAAAGAGATGAGAGGAGTGTTCTGGATGAAAAGATCAAAGAGAAAACAGTAGTTGGCACACATGCATTTTAATGGCATCCTGAAAACAAAGCAGTCTCAAAGGCATTCTGAAGACAACCAGGGAGACTGGGGCGTGCACTGGACAGGAGACGGAGTACAGAATTACCGTGCATTCCCTTAGGCAGGATGATGCCCGGACATCACGCAGGAGAATGTCTTTATTCCTACAATGCACACGCTGAAGTATTCAGTGATCAAGTGTCCACGATGTCTGTAACTTGCTTTCAGTTGGTTCTGAAAAATTAAAAAAGTCCAATAAAAACAAAAATAAATAAATAACAGAGCACAAATGACAAGATGTTAACGCTTGTTGAATCCTGGCAGAAGGCACACTGCCACTCACAGTATCTTCTTTCTAAATTTGAGGGGTGTCTGTCGGTTTTCGTAAGAAGATGATGGTAGGGTAGAATGACGATGATTCCTCTTCGCCCTTTCGCTTAGGTGGTTCGAGATAGAAACAAAACCAACAGCAAAGTGGTGGGAGGAGGAATAAATAGCTGAAGCACCGGGGATTTTTTTCGGGCAGTGAAACTATTCTGTGCGATACCGAAAGGGTGTATGCATGATGTTTTGCATTTGTTAAAACCCATAGAACCGCGCTCCACAAGGAGTAAACCCTAACATAAGCTATGAGCTTTAGTTAACAATACCGTACCAGTATTGGCCCGTCAACCGTAACAGAAGTACCACACTAATGCAAATTTTTCATAGAGGATATTTAAGGGAAGAGAGAGCGTATGGGAACTCTTTGTACTTTCTGCTCAGTCTTTCTGTAAACCTGCTATTTGTGTAAAGCTGATCTAAAAAATAAAGTCTAGGGGCTCCTGGCTGGCTCAGCCAGAAGAGCATGCGACTCTTGATCTCAGGGTTGTGGGTTCGAGCCCCACACTGTGTGTGGAGACTATGTAAACAAATAAACTTTCAAAAATAAATAAAAAATAAAGTCTGTTAATTAAAGCAACAACCATAATGTAGTTAATCTTGAAAAATAAAGGTAAAGAAATCAAGAAGAAAAATAAAGGTGTAATAATAATCTGAGAAGGTAGTAGTCAGAAATGCGTGCCCTGGGGTACTACATAATTATAAAATGTGGGCCACAAATGTGGCTCTGAGCTTCACGGAAGCTAGGCAAAGAGGGAAACACATGATAAAAAACATATTTATTGGGACGCCTGGGTGGTTCAGTGGGTTAAGCATCTGCCTTTGGCTCAGGTCATGATCCTGGAGTCCTGGGATCCAGCCCTGCATTGGCATCCCAGCTCCCGGCTCAGTCTGCTTTCCCTTCTCCCTCTGCCCCTCCCCCAGCTCGTGCTAGCTCTCTCGCTCGCTCGCTCTCGCTCTCTCTCTCTCTCGCTCGCTCAATCTCTCAAATAAATAAGTAAAATATAAAAAAATTAAAAACACATTTATTTAATAGAGGGTAAGATTTTTTTTGGAAGAAAGGGAAGAAATAGGAAAGAAGTCTCTTCCATGGGTCCTATAGAAAAAAAAAGCTAATAAAATGTTCTGTAATTGTTCATCCTTGATATTCCTAAAATGTATTCAGAAGCAAATTTCATGCATCCATTATTACAGATAAAATTGGGAACATGGTAATAGAGGGGAAAAACCTCTGGCAGCAAAAGGAACGTAAGGAAGTACACAGAGTTCTCCTTTCTTCTGTTTTCTCAGAATGACAAGTTCATTGTTCTTTGGGGGGGGTTCCCCTCTTTGGCTTTTGGTCCTAATCCCTGTTTTGGTAATCCAGCCCTGATACAGCTCTTTGCTTTAGCAAACATTTGCTCAACAAATATTGACATTTGGTATCTGTCAAGTGCCAGGCATTAGGTTTGGTTCTGAGACCACAAAGGTAAAAAACAAAAATTCCTGCCTTCAAGGAATTGACACTGAGGGGAAGGAAGGGGATTAACCAGCAAATCTCATCGTCATGTCACGAGCCCAGAATGATTGTGACAGAGTGACTGTGGCAGCAGCAGGCAGCTTCACCACTGACGCACTGAGTCACTGAGGCTTGATAAAGAGGAGCCACCTGCCAAGGCAAGGCAGGGGGAGAGGCAGAGGCAACAGCAGGGTCCAGCGGGGAGAGCAGGGAGTGCTATCAAGTGTACGCTGTTAGAATACAGGTTGTACCGGGTTTAAAGCTGGAAAGGTGGGCAGGGACCAGGACTGGGGGCTCCAGAAAGCCTCTTTCTAGAGTTTAGAACATCATGGTGACCGGGAGGCTGCTATGCAGAGAAGTCTTCTAGGCAGGAATGGGTTGTTTGGGAAAACGTCCCCTGGCTGTTTTGGAGGAACCCACACTGAAGGCAGCTAGACCAGTTCTGAGCTCTTGCTGCAATGAAGGAATGACACAGGAATGGAGCCAGAGGAAGGGGTGGATTCCCTGGGCATCCTGGCGTAGAACCAACAGGACTTACGGATGGATTATAGGCTGGGGAGAATGAGAGGGAGGAGGTAGGCTGATTCCTACGTTCCAGGCTGGGCCCTGGGGTTATCCTGGGGTGGAAACCAGGTGAAGAGCTGCGAGAGGAACAGAGGAGGTAACCTGCAGGTCTGGGACACACTGAGTCCCAGGGGACCTGTGCATGTCCAGGTAGAGACAGTGAGCTGGCCACTGTGTGGGCAGGTGCGGGGTTCTAGAGAGAGAGTGTGGCTGGGCTACGACCAGAGAGAGTGCTGTGGGCCCGAGTGTCCCAGCAGGGGACTGTGGAAGGACCACACTGGCCCCTCCTCAGCAATATGTGTTCACAACATCCATGGTCTGTGTGCCCGGCCCCGCCCAGGGGTTGGAGGTTGTGGAAATGGACAAGGACTATCCAAAGGAGAGCAAATAGATGCTATTTACTCAGAGCTGGCTATAGCAAGGGAGTCAGCCACCATTATTTGCGTTTTGGCAGAGACTCAAAGGCAGATAGAGGAGTGGGAAAGCTTTATTTAAAAAAAAAAAAAAAGTGGGGGGGGCACCTGGCTGGTTCAGTTGGTAGAGCAAGTGACTCTTGATCTCAGGGCTGCGAGTTCAAACCCCACGTTGGGTGCAGAGCCTACTTAAAAAATAAAAATGAAAAAAATTATAAAAACTTTATAAAAAAATAAATATATAAAAGAGGGAAGGATCCAGGTGCTGCCCCATTGGAGGCTGTTGGCGTGAGGATGTCAGAAGTGGGCTGACTAAAAGCAGAGCATCCTATGTGATTGCTGAGGCTTTCTCTACCTTTGGCTTTCTCTGGTTGGTCCTAAGATAGAAGCAGGGACACAACTTAGGAAAACTCTCATGACTAATCAAATCCTGGTTTTTTGATGCCAATTGTTACAGGGGTTGTTGTGTGGCTCCCAGGCTGGTTACTGTAGACAATGGGTTGGTTTCCTGGGCTGCAGACTGAGGGTCCGAGTTCTATTTTTTAATGTAAGTTCTGACCATTGTGTGTTCCTCTATTGAGTCTATCAAGGTGCGGCAGTGAACCTACCAGCTACAGTCCTGGCCCTCAAGAAGGGTTCAAGAGGTGAGACAGGCATTAAGCAAGCAAACAAATCCATAATCAAGACCCTTCCATCCAGGTCTCAGTCCTTTTACTGTCCTTTTCAACTGGATCATTTTTTTTCAAAGACGCTCAGCCATGTCTCAAAGCATCTTGATACTAGAACTCTGACAGGTTTTCAAACAGAAATGTGTGTACATAAATGTTCATCATGGAGCCATTTACAACAGCCCCAAAGTGGGTACAACCCAGGTGTCTATCAATAGGCAAATGAACAAAATGTGGGATATCCATGCAATGAAATATTATTCAGCCCCAACAAGGAATGGGGTGCTGACCAACAGGACAACATGGATGATCCTTGAAAACATTATGCTTAGTGAAAGAAGTCAGACACAAAAAACCACATACTCCACTTAAATGCAATGTCCAGAATAGGCAAATTCATAGATAGAGAAAGCAGATTAGCTGTTGCCAGGGTTGGGGTGAGGGGAAGCATGGGAAGTGACTGCTTGATGGGTACCAGGTTTCTTTGGGGGGTGATGAAGAAGTTCTGGAACTAGGTAGTGGTTATGGCTGCACAACATTGTGACTGTCCTTTATGCCACATAATCATACACCTTAAAATGATTAAAATGGCAAATGCTAGGGGCACCTGGGTGGCTCAGTTGGTTAAGCTTCTGCCTTTGGCTCAGGTCATTATCTCAGAGTCCCAGGATCAGGATCTGATTTCACCTTGTGAAATGGATAGTGTTTTCCAACGAATAACAGAAAAAGAACCAGGGGTGCCTGGGTGACTCAGTCGGTTAAGCATCCAACTCTTGGTTTCGGCTCAGGTCATGATCTCAGGGTCAGGAGATCAAGCCTTGCCTCAGGCTCCTTGCTCAGCACCAAGTCTGCTAAAGATTCTCTCCCTTCCTCTTCCTCTGCCCCTCACCCCCCATCCCCTGCTTGCACATGCTTGCTCTCTCTCTTTCTCTCAAAACAAAACAAAACAAAACAAAACAAAACAAAACAAAAAAACGAAAGAAGCAGAGTCATTTGACTCAAAAAAATGTTCATTGCTATTGCTTTAAAGCGGTTACATTATTATGTCATTAAAGTCATTTTGCAATCATTCAAACTGAGTTATTGTTCTACATTAGATATCTTTTAAATGGGAACACTGTGACATTTATCAAATGCAGAATCACCTTTTTACTTGTCATTATTGACTATTGGCTTTGTTATCATGTAAAAGCCTTAGAAAGGATAACCCATTTCACATTAATAATAATTGAGTTTGTTGAGAAAGTGAACTGTTCATACTGAGTGAAAGCTGTCTTTTCTATGATATCACTGTGTATTTTACACTTGAAATTCATTAATTATCTAGGAACTGATACTTTCATTTAAAAAAGTGAATTTTCTTCTGCTTAATCAAAGTTGACCAAATAAAATACTTGGCTATAAGTATTTTAATCTAATTAAATCTTCAGAACTGACCATACATGTAAAATACACATAACATAGCATTTGCCATTTTTAAAAAGATTTTATTCATTTATTTGAGAGAGAGAGAGAGCATGCTCGCATGCGTTGGGGGAGGTGCAGAGGGAGAGGGACAAGTAGGCT
Source organism: Ursus arctos (assembly GCF_023065955.2). Classification (NCBI taxonomy): domain Eukaryota; kingdom Metazoa; phylum Chordata; class Mammalia; order Carnivora; family Ursidae; genus Ursus; species Ursus arctos. Next base: position 276,521 of record NW_026623075.1, on the reverse strand, counting down.
CCCTGCTGATCAGGGAGCCCAACATGGGGCTTGATCCCAGGATCCTGGGATCGTGGCCCGAGCCTAAGGCAGATGCTTCACTGACTGAGCCACCCAGGCACCCCCTCTCCCCCTCTCTTCTTTTCAAGACTTACTTATTTTAGAGAGTAGCTGGGAGAGAGAACGAGAGAGAGAGCGAGTACGCATGAGCACATGCGAGCAGGGGGAGATGCAGGGGGAAAGGGAAAGAGGGAACCTCAAGCAGATTCCCTGCTGATCGTGGAGCCCACTGCAGGGCTCCATCCCAGGACCCTGAGATCATGACCTGAGCCAAAATCAAGAGTTGTTCCCTTAACCAATTGAGCCACCCTGGCGCCCCAATCCTATTCTCTTAATTAACAAACTTATTCTGTAGAGGGATAGATAGTAAATGTTTTAAGGCTTTGTAGACCATGGGGTCTCTGTTGCAATAGCTTAGCTGCAAGGTAGCATAAAAGCAGCCACAGACAATACACAAAGAAGCATCGTGTTCCGTGCTGCAGTATGAGCCCTGAAATTTTACTAATTTTCTATGTGTCATGCAATATTATTCTTTCACTCCCCCCCCCCAGCAATTTCAAAATGTAAAAACCATCCTTGGCTTGCAGGCCATACAAAAATAGACAGCAAGCCAGATCTGGCCCAACAGCTACTGTTGGCTGACCCCTGCTCCTGATCTCTGCAAGGTCCCCAAATCCAGTGTGTACAGTGGACAGCGAGATGACAAGGGGAATGAAACAGGCTGGGCAGTACATTTGCGGTTAGTGGGGACTGTGACTAACGGAAGAGCCCAGGGCTTCCCAAGGGAAGCTGTCCGTGGGCTCCTAACCCTCATTGCTGGGTGTGAATGCACTGCAGGACTGCCTGTCAATCCTTGAGGGTTCTCAAAGGAAAGAAGCTGGAAATTTATGTTTGTATTTGCAATCTCTCTGTTGCAATATCAGCAGTGAATTTAAATTTCTGAAAGAGGGGACCCGGGTGGCCTAGTTGGTTGGGTGGCCAACTCTTGGTTTCAGCTAAGGTCATGGTCTCAGGGTCCTAGGATCGGGCCCTGTGTGGGGTTCCGTGCTCAGCACGGAGTCTACTTGGGATTCTCTCTCCCCTCTCCTTCAGCCCCTCCCCCCGAATAAGTGAATAAATCTTTTTAAAAAAATATTTATTTATTTGAGAGAGAGAGCACGCACAAGAGGGGAGAGGGGCAGAGGGAGAGAGACAAGCAGACTCCCTGCTGAGCAGGGAGCCCAAGACGGGGCTTGATCCCAGGACCCTAGAATCATGACCTGAGCTGAAGGCAGAAGCTTAACTGACTGAGCCACCCAGGCGCTGCAATAAGTGAATAAATCTTTAAAAACATTTGTTCAAATTTCTGAAAGAAAAGATTGCCTATCAAAACTAGTATCTATGATATTCCAAGCACATCTTGGATCAGATACAGCCCACAGGGCCCCTTGTCTGTAACCTCTTCACTCTGGTTGCATGGGTTCTCAACTCAGGCTATTCTTGGGAATCACTTTGGACTAAAAAAAGCCTCAGAGAAATCGCTTTGGACTAAAAAAAAACCCTGCCCCCAGAGATCAGATTTACATGGTCTGCCGTGGAACATCCGTATATTTTTAAAGCACCCCAGTTGATTCCTAAGTGTAGCCACTACTCCCTCCTTCAGCCAATTACACATACTAATCCCTGGAGCCCCGTACAATGCACACCGGAGAAGGGCGGATTTCCAGCTGCTCTCAGTCCAAAAGTCAATTCATGTAACCTATTCCTGTACCTGCTGTGAAGCCGTTGCCTATGAACACTGCCTTAAAGGACTGGAGTCTTTCTCTTGCTCATTAATCCTTCTACCTGTTAGAGAAGAACACCTCTTCTTGTCCGGAGTGAGGAGCAAAATCATTAATGACCACTTGCCAACCAAGTCGGAACACAGAGGGAATAGCTGTGGGGCAGACTTGTAAAGAGTCTGTGGGCAGCTCTTTCTGCACAGTGTCCTGGTCTGTTTAGAATCCTGGGGTCCTTGGGGCACTTGGGTGGCTCAGTCTAACCAACTGCTTTCGGCTGAGTCCTGGGATTGCGCCCTGCATGGGGCTCCTTGCTCAGCAGGGAGTCTGCTTCTCCCTCTCTCTCTGCCGTTCCCCCTGCTTGTGCTCTCTCTCTCTCTCTCTGTGTCAAATAGATAAATAAAATCTTAAAAAAAGAATCCTGGGGTACTTGAATCCTGGCTGTAGTCAAAGGAGCCCCACCCACAGCTGGAGGCCAGCTGCCTGGCTCAGGGGCCTTTGATAGCCTCCCTTGCTCTTTACCTTGGTTTCCGTGGTCTGGCCATGGTATCAGTCAGGGTTCAACACAGAAACACTGTAGGTTTTGGGATAAGAGATTTCTTCTAGGATTTAGACCTTACAGAGCTGAAGGAGGAGCTAGGAAAGGGACAATCCAGGAGGGAAGCTAGAGGATCAAAGGAAGCACTTAATCAGTCCGTCTGAGCAGCCAAGCACGCTTGGCCGCCATAATAGAACAGCCAAGGGAGGGCTCTCTGGCAGGCTGTGCCTCTGTGTAGCTACTGCCACCGAACATCTGGTGGTGGGACAGGGACTGCTATCGGTCAGCAGGGTCAGCAGGCAGGAGAAGAGCCAGATGCAGAGCCGAGGAGAGCAAAGACACGTGGAACCCACAGGCGTCTCTGCATCTTCTTGTCTATCATTGTGTCTGACCACAGTGACTTCCAGGCATGGCTACTGCTATGCCTGCTCTTGCCTCTTCCGGCCAAACTGAGCAGGAAAGAGGATCGGAGGAAAAGTGTTTCCACCTTAATCAAGGTGACCCTGTACAAACCACACATCCCTGCCTTCCTCCCTTGCCCCTTCTGGCCATCGCCTTCTGTGATGGTGATTTTATGTGGTATCTTGAGCTGGGCCGTAGGACGTCCAGACAGACACCTGGTTAAACATTGCTTTGGGTGAACCTGGGAGGGTGTTTTGGGAGGAGATTAGCATTTGAATAAGACTGAGTGAAGCAGAGTGCCCTCCCCAACGTGGGTGGGCCCCAGCCAATCTGTTGAAGACCTGAACAGAACGAAAAGCCTGAGGAAGAGGGAATTCTCCATCCCTGTCTGAGTGTAGAGCTGGCACACCTGTCTCCTCCTGCCTCTGGATGGGCACTTACACCACCAGCTCTCCTGGTTCATGAGCCTTCAGAATCAGAACTTACACCACCGGTTCCACTGGCTCTCAGACCCTCAGGTTTGGACTTGAACTACACCACCAGCTCTCCTGGGCTTCCAACAGGTTGTGGGATTTAGCCTCCATAGTCATGTGAGCCAATTCCCCCCCCCCCCACTCTTTCTCCCTCTCTCCTGTGGGTTTTCTTTCTCTGGAGAATCCTAAGACCCTCTGTCTCCTACACGCTCTTCTTTAAGTTCCCAGAAGTTCCCAAGTTCTTTCCCACCTCAAGGACCTTTCACTTCAAGCTGAAATGTTCTCCCCCCACGCCCTCCCCACAACTTCTCACCTGACCCTTCTTTTTCTTACCCCCTATGGCCCAGCTAAAGTCACTACCCCTGGACTTCCAATATAAGTTTTCTTCCTGTTATTCTTCTCACATGTGTACAACTTGAGGTTGTATATATGCAACAAAGAGAGGTGGGTGACTCAGTCGGTTGACTGAGTCTTGGTTTTGGCTCATGATGTCAAGATCCCAGGATCAAGCCCCGAGTTGGGCTCTCTGCTTGAGGATTCTTCCCTCTCCCTCTGCTCCTCCCTCCACTTGGGTTCGCTGGCTCTCTCTCTCTCTAAAATAAATAAATAAATCTTAAACAAACAAAGAGACAAGGTTTAATACACAGCTTGGGCTTGTGTATGTACTTGTGGTATCTCTTTCCTCTACCAGCTCTGAAGCTCTTTGAGGACAGGGATTGTGTCTATTTTCTTCACCATTGTAAACCCAGTGCCTGGCATGGAGTAGGTTCAAAACATACTTACTAAATGGACAAACATAGTCATTTTCTTACTTTTTAAAAAAAATTTTTAAAAAAAGTAATCTCTGTATCCAGCATGGGCCTCGAACTCATCACCCTGAGAGAAAGGGTCACATACTCCAGGAACTGAGCCGGTCAGGTACTCCCAAACATAGTCATTTTCAAGGCCACAGTTTGATACAGTATTGTGGAGGAAAAAGAAAAAAAAAGATGGTCCCTTGCCTAATATGTGACTTTCTTTGCTATATAATTTGTGGTGTACATATGTCAAAACAAACCAAAACAAAAATACTTAAAGTCTCTGCCAGCAGGCAGAAATTAACCTTACTACCACTAACCCTGCTGGGATCCCCCATTGGTCTGGTAAAACCATTAGAAGCAATAGCTAAAACTTCGTTTGTGGTGTAATTAAATAACTAGCTCTCAGCAGGAGTTTTAATAGCCATCATGCAAGGTCTAGAAAGTTTCTATGGCTTAATGGCCCACATACATTCATAGCTCTGCAGGCTTCCTTAGCGTCTGTTTGATTTTCTCTGTGAGAATGCTTTTATCCGAACAGACTACTTTGCTTAAAAAAATATTTTTCCAGGGGCGCCTGGGTAGTGCAGTCGTTAAAGTGTCTGCCTTCGGCTCAGGGCGTGATCCCGGCATTCCGGGATCGAGTCCCACATCAGGCTCCTCCGCTATGAGCCTGCTTCTTCCTCTCCCACTCCCCCTGCTATGAGCCTGCTTCTTCCTCTCCCACTCCCCCTGCTGTGTTCCCTCTCTCGCTGGCTGTCTCTCTGTCACATAAATAAATAAAATCTTTAAAAAAAAAAAATATTTTTCCAAAAAAAATTCCAGACAGTTGTAATCCCAGTACAGAGTTTTCTACTGTAACACATGAGCTAATGAACGCAAAGAAGTTTGTGTAATCCCTGAGACCTAGTAGGTGCTTAATAAATGTTAAGTTTCCCGTTATCTCCAGGGTTTTTTTTTTTTTCTGTAAGGATTAAGCAAACTTGCAACAGGTAAGTCCTAGAGATCTAATGCATAATAATAGTATAGTGAATGTAGACCACAATATTGTATCCCAATCATCAAACTTGCAAAGAGACTAGATCCTCTTTTTTTTTTTTTAAAAAGATTTTATTTATTTATTCGACAGAGATAGAGACAGCCAGCGAGAGAGAGAGAGAACACAAGTAGGGGGAGTGGGAGAGGAAGAAGCAGGCTCATAGTGGAGGAGCCTGATGTGGGGCTCGATCCCATCACGCCGGGATCACGCCCTGAGCCGAAGGCAGACGCTCAACCGCTGTGCCACCCAGGCGCCCTGTCTTTTTTTTTTTTTAAGATTTTATTTTTAAGTAAACTCCACACCCAATGTGGGGCTCGAACTTACAACCCTGAGTTCAAGAGTCACTTGCTCCACTGACTGAGCCAGCCAGGCGCCCCAACGAAGAGACTAGATCTTAATTATTCCAACCACTAAACAGAAATAATGATGTGATGTAATAGAGATGCTAATTATCAGTACAGAGGCAATCAAATGGCAATGCATAAATGTATCGCATCAACATGTTGTACACCTGAAATTTACACAATGTTATATGTCAAATTCATTTCCATTTAAAAAAGGCTACTTAACTCAAACTACTGATTATGAGAATGTCCCTGAAAGAAAATAAATAGATAAGTAAAGGAATTTTCTTTGGGGAAGATAAAAATGAATATTTCAAAAGTTGCTGGACCTTACCTCTGCTTCATCTTGATGCTTGCTTAGCTGTGAATCTGTAGCATGTTTTTCTTTCTTTCTTTCTTTCTTTCTTTCTTTCTTTCTTTCTTTCTTTCTTTCTTTCTTTCTTTTTTAAGATTTTAAATATTTATTTGTTAGAGAGAGGGAGGGAGAGCGGCAGTCAGAGGGAGAAGGAGGCTCCCTGCTGAGCAAGGAGCCTGATGCAGGACTTGATCCCGGGACCCTGGGATCCTGACCTGAGCTGAGGGCAGGCGCTTAACCAATTGAGCCACCCAGGCGTCTTGCTTCTTCTTCTTCTTCTTTTTTTTAATGTAAAAAAAAAGAATTAAAAACTGGCAGAAACAGTACATGGATTTGGAAAATAACTCTTTGGAGTAAGGAGCTCAGTATTTTTGGGAAGAGCCCTGGATGTTGACCATTCTTCCATCTGATTCCCATAAGAGAATTCTTACTCCTTCCACTACTTCTTAATATGGTTACAGCTGAGGTGTTCCCCCCTTTGCCTAAGAAGCAGGGCAGCGAAAGCACCTCAGGAATGGAATCATGGGCTTTACTGAACCAAGTTTGGATGTTCTACCGTCAGCCAGACTTGGTGAGAAATCAGCTTGCCCAGGGCCGGGCATTCACCTGCACCATCAGCACCACCTCTCTGGGGATGGACGAGGAGGCCACCAGCTTCTACTCTAGGGGGCTGCAACTGGCCTGAACCATCACAAAGGAGGTTGTCTACACAACGTGGACAGGTTGGAGAACTGACAAGTCTTATGCATACAGCAGGTTCATGCACTGGCTGTAATTGGTGGACAGTCCTCTCTGGGTGGCAAGACGAGGACAGCCAACAGAGTTTCCAAGCCCTAATAATTTATGCTTACTTAAGTGCTTAAGTGAAGATCAGTGCCTCCCCAGGACACGACTCTGTGTTCTCACTTTCCCAGCCCACGTGCAGTGGTTCTCCAAGTGTGATTCCCCAGACCAGGAGAATCAGCAGCACTTTGTTAGAAGTGCAGATTCTCAGGCCTCACCCAGACCAACTACAACCCTGCAGGGTGGGGCCCAGCAATGTGTGTGTCTTTACAAACCCTTCTGGTGACCCTGAGATACACTAAAGCTTGCAAACCACGGCTTTAGTCTGGGGCCTTGCTTCTCAATCTGTGCATTGTACTAGACGCTCCTGCGAAGCTTTGGAAAATCCTGATGCCCACGCTTCACCCGCATAAATTTAATCAGGATCTGGTGGGGGAGACCCAGACATCAGTGGTTCTTCTAGATCCCCTGGGTGACTCCAATGGGCAAGAGCGTGGTCTCTGGACCTGCAGCTTCAGCATCACCTGGGAGCTGGTTAGAAATGCAGAGTCTCAGGCCTCAGCCCAGACCTGCTAAAGCAGTCTACACTTTCACAGGATCCCCAGTGACTGGAAAGCACATTACAATGTGACAAGCACTGGGGCCCCTGGGTGGCTCAGTCGGTTAAGCGTCTGCCTTTGGCTCAGGTTGTGATCTCGGGGTTCTGGGGTCTGGCTCCCTGCTTGACAGGGAGTCTGCTTCTCTTTTTCCCTCTCTCTCTCTCTCTCTCTACTCCTCCCCTTTGCTCATGTTCACTCACTCTCTCTCAAATAAATAAATAAATAAAATCTTTTAAAAAAAATGTGACAAGCACTGACCTTTGGGTACAAAAACCACATCTGAAGTATGTCTGACTTACGGATCAACGATTTACTAAATTGGGTCCAGAGGTTGTCACATTTGTTTTTCGGGTTCTCTGTGGCACTCCCTCTCTCCCTCTCCCCCATCAGTGGATGCTCTGGCTGGGGGAAGGGAGAACAGCAGGGGGAGAGGAATTAAATTCACTGAGCACCTCAAGGGGGCCCTACAGAATGAGGAAGGGAGGAAGAAACATTTTAATTAACATTTGGACGTGTGCTGGAGGTATGCTGTTCGCCAGATTGTTAAGCACCACATTATGTAATAACTACTCCCAGGAGGCCCCCTCATAAACCAGCTGGTTCTCACTCTCCCACCCTCCAATTTCTGATTTCATTCATTTCTCACCATCTCACCAGATCACTACTGAGTGATTTAGAAAGTGAAACCAAGGCTGGCTCAGAGTCAGAATAAATATTAACCGGGATTTATTGTTTCTTTAAGGAATGTGAAGAGTTCCAGATTAGAATAGGCCACTTTTGGGGCGCTTGGCTGGCTCAGTTGGTAGAGAACGTGGCTCTTGATCTCTGGGTCATGAGTTCGAGTCTCATGTTGGGTGTAGAGATTACTTAAAAAGCATGAAAAAGGAAGAAAGAGAGAAAGAGAGAAAGGAAGAAAGAAAAGAAAGGCCAACTTTGTGACCAAGGGCAATAGAAACTTTATTGCGATTTTTTTTTAACTGACAAGACTTTTTTTTAAATAAACCCAATCTACATTTTTAGTCTTTTTCCTCATCTTGAAAATGAGACGTGGCTATGTACTCATCTGTGTAGATGTGCGTTTATGCACAGTCATGACAGATACAGATCTTTACGATGCCACGTATCCTGGGCAGCAGGGTATGGGAAAAGGCTGGGAGTGAAGGTCCCTGGATCCCTTATTGCAATTGCTACACAGGACCTCGGTTTTCTTGCTTCTATAACAAGGGAGTTTGACCGTTGAGGTTGCAAATGCCTTCAGGAGCCTAGATGAAAATCTAAACAGGGTTAAGAGCACCCCTTACTCAGCCCCTCTCTCCTTGTTAACCTGTGGGAATGTGGGTCCAGGGTTGTTAGATTTCAAGAGAAGAAAAATCTGGATTTTTGTTTGCAATTTCCCAATGTTTGAATGTTGAGAACTAATATAACTTGGGGTGTGTGTGTGTGTGTGTGTGTGTGTGTGTGTGTGCTTTAAAGATTTTATTTATTTATTTGACAGAGAGAGAGAGAGAGACAAAGCACAAGCAGGGGAATGAGAGAGGGAGAAGCAGGCTCCCCACTGAGCAAGGAGCCTCGATGTGGGCGCAGTCCTGGGGCCCTGGGATCACGGCCCGAGCCAGAGGGAGATGCTTAACCTACTGAGCCACCCAGGCGCCCTTTGTGTGGGGGGAGGATTTTTGTTTTGTTTTGTTTTTTGTTTTCTTGTTTTTTGTGGTTTTTTTTTTTTTTTTTTTTTTTTTTTTTTTTTTGCAGAATTTGAGAGCCATTCACAACACTCCTGAGGCCATCCAGACCTGGGGCCAGACAGGTAATGACCTCTAGACTAAGTGATATCCCAGGACTCTTTGAATTCCATGCTACCCCTTTAATAAATCTGTTGTTTTTTGTGTAGTCATATCTGTGTCTCTAGTTTATTCTTTCAGTAAATATTTGAGTACCCGTTATAAGCCAGATACTATAGTCAATTTAAAAAAAAAAAAGAAAGAAAAGAAAAAAAGAATGACATAGGGTTTCTACTTTTAGGTGAGCAAATGGGAGAGCTAAGTAAAATGCACCAATATAGAATAAGGCTTCCTGAGTAATTGGGCTTGTTGAAAAATCTAAGGAAAGGCATACCTAGTTCTTTAACCAGACACACAATCTTTCTGAGGCTTGATATTTTCATCTGTAAAATGGGGAGAATAATACCTCTCCCTCAAGACTGTGTGGAGGTTAGAATTCTGTCTGTACCGTGGTACTGGCATGTGGTAGCTGCTTAGGGAATAATGCTAACTAGCACTACTACTGTTATTATTACATTATAAACTCCCTGGAGTTAGGGGTTGGGTCTGGTTAATATCATGCAGTGTTATTTCTTAACTTGTAAGCAGCAGGTTGCTTTCCCAAAGGGTGTACTTCGTTTCCCCACGGAGACAGCATCAACTGGTTTCTTCCCCAAGGCAAATCTGGAAACGCCTCTCGAAACTGGAGGGTGGCCTAAATATTGCACAATTGTAGTTTTTCTAAAAACCAGAAAGCAGCCCTGATGTGATGCACATGCATCAGAGAAGCCCTTTTGGGTCTTTTTCACCAACAATGATACAAGGCTTTTTGCTTGCTGTGAGTGGTGCTTGAGATTCTAAGGCAGGTTTAATTGGAATACCAAGAGCAAGAGTTGCATATTTGATGATTTTGAAGGGGGCTTCTAGGGATGTGTAAGGGCCTTTAAGATGGATGATTCATGGTTTGTTTTTTTTAATTTGTCTAATTGCACTTGAACATGTGTAACTTTCCTTTTTCTTGAAACACTTATTTCTAACACTGATTTCACACTACCTACTTCAAGCACCATCTTTAAGCTGACGATTCTTGAATTTGCAGCTTCAGACCACATTCTTATATATCCGGCTCCCAGACTGTATCTCTCCTTGGAGATCTCAAACACATCTTGGATTTAACATGGTCAAAACAGAACTTTTCACCCAAATATGCCTCCTCCCCAGCCTTTCCTATACCAATAAATGATATCATCATACCCTGGTTGCTCAGGTCAAACATTGGGAAATACCTTATTTTTTTTACATGACACCCCACATCCTATTCCTCATGTAAGCCTGTGTGCTTTGGCTCCAGTATCCCATAGCGTTATATGCAAAAGGTGATCACTTCCCACCTCGTGTACTCAATAAGTCAGTTCAAGCTACTATTATCTCTACTCCAACAGCCTGCTAACCAATGTCTCTACCTCTCCCAGTTCTAACTCTAAATGGCAGCCTGAGTGATCTGAGAGCATACATGACATTTCTCCCTTCCTTACAATCCTCCAAAGACTTTCCATTGCAGGTGGAATAGAACCCAGACCTGTTATGATGCCCCACAAAGCTCTGTGTGACCTTGCCTCTGCCTCTTTCTCCCCCAGACTGGCCCTACTTCTGCATGTCAAATGTCCAGGTTTGGAGCAACTCCGGGCCTTTGCCAGAGTGTTCTTCTCATGGCTTCTCTCTCTTCTCATCGTTGTCACTTCCTCGGAAAGGCCTTCCTTGACCACCTCTGACAGAGACTTCTAGTTGTCCACCCTTGTCCATGGAAATGTAACCTCTTATTTTTAGCTGGACCCATAACGGCCCTGCTTCCCTTAACTAGTTATGACCATGTGACTAAGTTCTGGCCAATGCAATTTAAGCAGAAATACAATGTCGCAGTTTCCAGCAACCATCCTTAAAAAATCGTTGGCACATACTCTTCTTTGCCTTTCTTTCCCTTTTACTCATTCTGCTGCCTAGAATGCAACATGGTGCAGCTCATGGGCTAACCTTGGAAATGGAGGCTGTGCGTGGCAGAGCCACAAGGTAGAAGGAGCCTGGGTCACGGAGGACTTCTGGAGCAGGAGTGCAATAACAGGGCTGAGAAGCAATAACTTGCTTCTGCACTTCTGCTTGAGAGAGAAACAAACTTTTATCTTGTTTAACCACCTTCTATTTGGGATCCTGTTACTAAAATTCTAATTGATAGATTGGAATCTCTGGCTAAGGCAGCCTTCTTTCATATTTATCTGTCCTCTCTTCTTTAAAGCACTGTAGCTGAAATAAATTATATATTTATTTATGCTTCTATTTATGTTTTTATTATCTGGCTTCCCCCTTCTGGATTGTAAACTCCTTGAAGCCTGCTATATCCCCTCCCCTTGGAAGAGTGCCGTAATAGGTGCTTAGTGAATATTTGTGGAATGAATCAGTGAGTGAATACCTACTGTGTACCAGGGCAGAGAGATACACAGATGATTCACACATGTTTCCTGAGTCCCTCATCTGCGAAGCTCACCATATGACAGGAACTAATTCTCTAGTTTGAAGTGGCAGTCATTCTCATTAGATTCAACAGAAACAGTGGTTCTCCTCCAGAAGCAATTTTGCCCCCCAAGGGACATTTGTCAATATCTGGAGATATTTGGATTACAACTTGGGGACTGCTACTGGCATCCAGGAAGTAGAGTCAAAGGACACTCTTACACACCCTAGGAGGCTCAGGACAGCCCACACAACAGGTAAGTATCTGGCCTCAACTGCCAGTGGTGCTGAGATTGATAAACCATGACCTAGCAAAGGTCAATGCCACTTGGATTTTTCAGGCAAAGTTGTTTGGGCTGCAGGGGAGCAGAAGCCACGGAGTGTGGGAAACACATGCCATGTGGCCTCTTTGCTGTCATTAGAGTGTAGGATTAAGCCCCAAGTAGAGGTTGGCTGAGTTGTCAAATTCCACAAAGCTCTCCATTGAGAGGCCAATCCCAGCTGTCAACGTTCTTTACTTGTCACAGGGCCCACATCGTGAGGACATGTAAACTCAGAACAGGTAAAATTCTGTCCAGAACTCTAGAAGCCATGCCAGAGAAGCTCTTGGAACTGTATTATCATTCACAGAAAGAAGTCCAACATGAATTTTCATGTTGCCTGGTTCTCTCAGGAAGGTTGAGAGAGCTCTGAGGATCTACTACTCTTTGTCATCATACATTCTCTTCTCGATTTCTGGTGGTAGAAGTGTATCTACATTCATGACCCTCTTGCCAAATGTAATTATCTGTTGCAGGTAAACAAGTGATAGATGAGAGTAGATTAAAGGCTGGGGATTATGGAAGTTCTGGGCCACTTCATATTTTAACTTTTTTTTTTAAGCTTTCCAATTTGTTAGCCACTGAGGCACTCGGTGACCTTGGGTGGTGCACTTAATCTCCCTGAACTTCAGTTTTCTCATCAGCAGACCCAGGGGTTGGATCAGACCATGGCTTAGTTGTCTTCCATTCTAAGTAGCTATAATGGTATCTATCATCTGTTACCATCAGATAACTGAAGGCAACAAATGCCTGGGTTTAAAGAAATAAATTTTATCTATTTTTTAAAAAAGATTTTATTTATTTGAAAGAGAAAGAGAGCACAAGTGGGGTGGAGGGGCAGGTGGAGAGGGAGAGAAGCAGGCTCACAGGGAGCCTGAATCAGGGCTCTGTCCCAGGATCCCAGGATCATCACGACCTGAGCTGAAGGCAGACACTTAACTAACCGAGCCACCCAGGCTCCCCAAAGAAATCTATTTTAAAATAAAGGAAAGACTATGGTGATCATTAGCATCAGTGTTCACCACCACCCCCATTTTCAAAAATAAAACATCAGTATTAATCTTTGGAACAGTATTTCCTAAAATAAGTTTATTAAAACATAGGTCCTTAAGGTAATGAAAATGGGACTCTATGCCAGAAAAACTGGGAAGCATACTAGATCCCCTTCTTGAAGAGTAACAGTGAGTCATTTTAATTTTTATAAACCCAGTGTTTTCACTTATTTGACTAGAGAATTTACTTTTCATTGAATATTTATTAGCATCCTACAGAACTCGTTGGTGTTCCTTGAAAGACTTTTGGAGACCCCTGCATTGGTATATAATGACATTACTCTTTGCTCTGTACCGACTTGGGGAAAGAATGATGGTAACTGCTAGAAGAGAATCCCAACGAAGACATACAACATGCTTCCCAACAACAAAAACATGAGAATTCCCATATACCTGATATCAGTCAACAATAACATACTTGGACACACTATTAATAAAATCCATTTATTTACCTAATTCTGTTGTTATATAGCCCATGATGCAAAGATAGAGAAATTTAAACTTGTGCCTCTTTGCTGAATTTACTCAGTCAATCCTATTCACTAAGTGACTCTATTACAGGGATGACGAATAGTTTTCTCTCTCATGACAACTTTGATGGATGGTTAGAGCTGCCTAGAACTCTGTATTGAAAATGATAATAAGAACTCATTGGGTTTGGAGGAAACATATGCTGTGATTGATTCTTAATGTCTGTCCTGGGTATAGTGCTGTGATTTTTTTTTAAGATTTTTAAATTTATTTACTGGAGAGAGGGAGAGGCTGCATGAGCAGGGGGTCCAATCTCAGGACCCCGGGATCATGCCCCAAGCTGGAGGCAGATGCTTAACCTACTGAGCCACCCAGGCGCCCCTGCAGTGCTGTGATTGATTGTTGATGTCTGTTGTGGGTTTAGACTAATAGGAGGCATAGGTTGCTTGTTGTGTTTCCTCATCCAAAATCAGAAACGTTTAAAAAAATATTTTAAATTTATCATTATTTTTTAAAGATTTTATTTATTTATTTATTTTAGAGAGAGAGAGAGGATGTGCAAGTGGGTCAAGGGAGCAGAGGGAGAGGGACAAGCAGACTTCACGCTGAGCATGGAGCCTGACGTGGGGCTCGATCTCACAATGCTGAGATTATCACCTGAGCTGAAATTGAGAGTCTGACGCTTAACCAACTGAGCCACCCAGGCAACCCTATTTTATTTATTTTTTTTTAATTAAAGATTTTTAAGTAATTTCTGCACCCAACATGGAGCTTGAACTCACAACCCCAAGATCAAGAGTCACATGCTCTACTGACAGACCCAGCCAGGTGCCCCCCAAATCAGAAACTTCTTACAAAGTACTCACATTGATGCTATTAGGGGATTAAGACTTAATGCATTTATATGCCAAAATGAGTGGTTAAGATAATTCCATAGGGGGTCGCCTGGGTGGCTCAGTCGGTTAAGCGTCTGCCTTTGGCTCAGATCATGATCCCAGAGTCCTGGGACTGAGTCCCATATCGGGCTCCTTGCTCAGCGGGAAGCCTGCTTCTCCCTCTGCCTGCCTCTCCCCCTGCTTCGGCTCGCTCCTTCTCCCTCCCTCTCTCTGATAAATAAATAAATAAATAAATAAATAAATAAATAAATAAATAAATAAAATCTTAAAAAAAAAAGGTAATTCTATAGGGTCAGAAAAGGGAGATTTCCTTCAGGTCTTAGGGTAAAGATAAATTGTATGTAAGAGTTGATTTCCCCAGGGGGTTGGGAGGGAAGGGTGCTGCCTGGGTGGTTCAGTCAGTTAAGTGTCAAACTCTTGATTTCAGCTCAGGTCATAATCTGAGGGTCATGAGATGGAGCTTGGGGTCAGTCTCCACACTGGCATGGAGCCTGCTAAAGATTCTCTCTCTCCCTTTTCCTCTCCCCCTCCCCCTACTCCCATGTGCACTCTCTCTCTCTGTCTCTCTGTGTCTCTCTTAAAAAAAAAAAAAAAAAAAAAGAATTGATTTGGGCCTGGAAGGGTAGAAAGTTTAGGTCTTGTGAGGAGACCCAGGGAGATAATTCTTAGCAGAGACTATGATGAACTAACCAATGGCCATGGGATAGCTTGTATCTCTCGAGCTGCCCACATACAGTGTCAGCATCCCTTAGACAGTGCTCAGTCAAGGATACATACTTATCCTTTATCTGGCACAGCACTGTCCAATAGAACATAATTTGAGCTACATATGTAATTTTAAACTTTCTACTAGCCACTTGTAAAAAAGGAAAGAGAAACAAGTGATTAATAGTATATTTGACCTAACCCAATATAGATAAAATATTATCACTTCATATAATCAATATAAAAATTGAGATATTTTATACTCTGTTTTTAGGTAATAAGTCTTTGAAAGCTGGTGCCTATTTTACTTACAGCTTGTCTCAGTGAAAACCAGCCACGTTCCAAGTGCTCAATAGCCATAAGTGGCCAGTGGCTATCATATTAGACAATATCAATCTAAACTACCACTCTTTTTTTTTTTTAAAGTATGTTCGAGGCCCAACGTGGGGCTTGAACTCATGACCTAGAAATTAAGGATCACGTGCTGTATGGACTAAACTACCATTCTTATTCACGTGTTCTTTCTTCCAAAAAGTTTGAATACAGTTAATTAGGTTTCAACAGGCTTCCCAAACTGTGTTCTGATGGACAAGACTGATGCTAGCAATATTTTTAATCTAAAAACTATTTCTGTAAATAACACATGAGAAAAATCTATTGGGGCTCCTGGCCGGCTCAGTCAGAAGAGCAGGCAACTCTTGATCTTGGGGTCATGAGTTTGAGCCCCACATTGGGTGTAGAGCTTACTTTACATATATATATATGAAATTTTTAACTCATTACTTTAAAAATTAAATTACTAATTCATTTTAAAAAATAAAAGAGAGGATGTGGAGAAAAACGGAACCCTTATGCACTACTGGTGGGAATACAAACAGTGCAGCCACCATCAAAAACAGTATGGCGTTTCCTCAAAAAATTAAAAATGGAATTACCATGTGATCCTGTGATTCCGCTGCTGGGTATTCACCTAAAGAATATGAAAACATTAATTCGAAAAGATATACGCACCTGCATGTTTATTGCAGCATTATTTACAATAACCAAGTTATGGAAGCAGCCCAAGTGCCCATAGATGAATGAATAAAGAAGATTCCATATGTACAGTGGAATATTATTCAGCCATAAAAAAGCTATATTGTAGCATATGTCAAAATTTCCTTCCTTTTTCTCATTTTCCTTTCCTTCCGTTTTAAGTCTGATTAATACTCCCCTGAATGTATATACTGCATTTAGCTTTTGCATTCGTCCATCAAAGGACACTTGGCGGTGCTCCCACCTTTTGGCTATTGTGACTACTGCTGCTCTGCACGTGGGTGTACAAATAATTTGTGTGAGTCCCTGCTTTCCATTCCTTTGGGTATATACCCTCTAGAATTGCTGAATCATATGATACTTCTATGTCTTAATTTGTTGAGGAACTTCTGCACTGTTTTCCATGGTGGCTGCACCATTTTATAGGCTCACCAGCAAAGCGCAAGTGTTCTGATTTCTCCATATCCTCACCAGCACTTGTTATTTTCTGCTTGTTTGTTATTTACTTAAAATAGCCATCCTACTGGGTAAAAAGTGCTATCTTACTGTGTGGGTTTTGTTGTTGTTGTTGTTGTTGTTTTGTTTTGTTTTGTTTTGTTTTTTAAGTAGGCTCCACACCCAACTTGGGGCTGGAATTCATGACCCTGAGACCAAGAGTCATACGCTCTACTGACTGGGCCAGCAAGGTGCTCCTGTGGTTTTCTCTTGAACTTCTGTAATCATTAGTGATGATGAACATCTTTGCAGGTGCTTATTAGCCATTTCTATAACTTCTTTGGAGAAATGTCTGTTTGAGTCCCTTGCCCATTTTTTCAATTGAGTTGTTTGTTCTTTTGTCCTTGTTGAGACGTAGGAGTTCTTCATATATTCTGGATATTGACCCCTTTTCAGATATATGACTTGCAAATAGTTTCTCCCTTTCTATGGGCTTCCCTTTCCCTCTGTTGATAGTGTCCTTTGATGCACAAAAGTTCTTAATTTGGTGGTAGTCCAACTTAATTTACTTTTCTTTTAATGGCCTCATTGGAACCTTTGGATAAAGAGATCAGTGTCTTCCTAGTCAGTGAACTCTGCCATAGTCTAAAAGTTAAACAGAAGAACCCTTAATATTTTAATCTACTGACCCCTTTCATGAAGTCTAAGTGTTCTTGTTGTTTTTTTTTTTTCCTGGAAAACACTGAAATCTTTCGAATGCATGTTCTCAAGTGTTCTTCCAAATAGTCTTTCAGAAGTTTGCTTATTTATGAGTACAACATCTTCTTCTGTGCTGAGCCTGGGACTCAGAGCCATTCCTCACTCCTCACCTGCCCTGCTCTGTAGCACAGACACTGATCCCCGAAGGTTGCGTTTTCCAGGCTCTTATGTGAGCTGACTCCCAGCTGGGTTGAACCAATAACAGGTCACTGGCATGAGATTGGAGGTCAGGAGGAAGGCAGAAGCCAGGGCATTTATCTTCTCTATCTCTGCCTCTGAATCACCTTCGTGGCTCCAGCGCCCAATGGAAAGACCTGGCCCACATCTTCTCTCAGGTGCGACCAGGCCCCATGGCCTCTGGCAGCACCCTTGTTTGTCTTTTCAGCTCCAGGAGTGGTAGTGGCTCGTGCTGATGTGAATCACTGGATTGCCTCACTGTTCAGCCAGGGGCTGTCAGGAAATAGCTGGTAATACTGACCGAGGAAATAAGAAGAAAATTTAGTAAAGGAACTATTGACAGAGGGGTGGGCAGAGTTGTTGTTGTTGTTTTTTTTAATTTTGTTTATTTATTTGTCAGAGAGAGAGAGGGAGTGCACAAGCAGGGGGAGCAGCAGGCTCCCTACTGAGCAAGGAGCCCAATATGGAACTCGATCCCAGGACCCTGGCATCATAACCTGAGCCAAAGGCAGACACTTAACCCCTGCACCAACCAGGCGTGCTGGGCAGAGTTCTGATAAACTAACAAAGGAGACACAGTAACCCCGGGCTGGTAACAGCAAGGAGCCTCTATCGCCCTTCGGCCCTGGCAAAGGTAGCTGGATGAAGACAGCTGTAGGGCCTTCAGTAGAGGGATGCAGCCACCTCCAGGTGAGCTGTAGGGATGAAGCTGGAGGAATTAACACCCAGACATCACTCTGCTCCCACTCGTCCATCTGGTGGTGCCTCCTATTGGCAGAACTCAACCAGAAGATAGAGAAAAGGCCCCTGCCGATGCAGTCCGTACAGGTCCACCCCTGGGGCCCGCAGCAGGGGCAGAGAAGGCTGGAGAGCCGATCTGGATGGACAAATGGAAAGTAGCAGGTACACCCACTCACACATTGTCCCCCGTTTGGCTTCTCAGCAGCCAAGGCACACATTCCCATGGTCTGTGTGTAGAAAATGGACTGTGTTATGATTCTTATTCTTATTACTTTGCAATAATATGCCTTTAAGAAAGATTGTGCTCTACCAGGGATAGGCAAGCTTTAGCCTGTAGACCAAATATAGCCAGCTGCCTGTTTTTGTAATTAGGTTTTTACTGAGGCACCGCCCACTCATTCTTTGACATCAGCTGTGGCTGTTCTTCCACAACTGTGGCAGAGTTCAGTTGTTTCAACAGAGATCACACGGCCTGCATGGCCTAAAATATTTACTCTCTGGCCTTTTGCGGGAAGAGTTTGCTGACCCCTGTGCTGTACCCATTATACCTGGCAGAACCGATTCCATAACTTGTGGGTCTTAATGAGAAATGAAAACCCAGAGCCCCTTCTTCAAAATCCAGTAAGTATTTCAAGATGGCGGCAGGAGAGTGTTAAGAACATAAGGCTTAGTTCTAAGTGCAGGGTCACGTGGGGCTGCGCAGATCCCACACCTCTGTGTATACACATATAGAATGTTTCTAGCCCAATACCATGGCTGCATGGTAATCCCGTTATTTCACTATTTCCGGAGACTTGAGGGGCAGGAGATATGGAATTTGATGTAATGGAAGCTGGGAGCCATCATGTGCTCTGGGGGTGCAGAGATCTACAAGAACAGGAGAATGATTTGAGGGAGAATTTTCACAATGCACAATTTTTTCAATTAGAGAAAACTTAGAAACAGAGACTAGCACAAAGAGACCAAGAGACACAAACAGTCCCAATATTTTAATGTATGTCTGCTACTATGCTTCTAGGGTACTCCCCACCAGTTTCTCTCGATGAAAATATATAGAGAAAAAAAATGAATCCTGGTTCTCCAAAACATATTTCACTGGTAAAAATGACTAGGTGTTTAGAATTCTGTGCATCGTTTTGGTACGTTATAACATGGTCAGAAAAATGGTCCTCCTTATAGGCCCCTCAGGTGGTTTTTAGGTAGGAGGTGTCTTTGGCATTAGATAGCACAGTTTCTGCCACTTATCAAGCTGTGTGGCCTAGGGAAGGTGACACTGCATTTTTCAAGTGCAATTTCTTCCTATGGGGGGGGGGAAAGATTTGATAATATTTACCTTCTAGAGTTTGAGAAATAGTGGTGATGAGAAATGAGTGAGCATTACTGTGTTAACAAAATGGTAGAAAGGGGCGCCTGGGTGGCACAGCGGTTGAGCGTCTGCCTTCGGCTCAGGGCGTGATCCCGGCGTTATGGGATGGAGCCCCACATCAGGCTCTTCCGCTATGAGCCTGCTTCTTCCTCTCCCACTCCCCCTGCTTGTGTTCCCTCTCTCGCTGCTGTCTCTATCTCTGTCAAATAAATAAATAAAATCTTTAAAAAACAAAACAAAACAAAAAAACCAAAATGGTAGAAAAGGTGGGTTCTGCTTTTAAATTGGGGAGCACAGGGCCAGGTTTCGTCATTTATTAGCTCTCTACTATCCCTGGGATTCGCTGAGAATAAACATTTCGCAAACACTCACTGATGATTTGGAGATTAGGCTATTATTTTTCTACATCCTATTATTTTCGTATTTGTTTCCTTTACCCGAGGTGATGTAACGCTCGGCCATCTGCTTCCCCTTCATCCAAAAGCCACCTGCAATCATGCTTTTTCTGAGAAGCTTCTTCCAGGGCCCAGCAGGGAGTGTCCCCTAAGAGGTGGCATGCTTGGGGGACAGTCCAAACACCATGCCAAGCAGTGTGACCTTCAAATCATTTTAGCACAAAAGACCACAAAAGCCTTCATTTTTTCCTTTGGCATAAGACGAAGGGATTGTCTCAGTTATTTTTATGTGTATATATAGCGGCAGTCCACTAAAGAGGCTGAAAGATTCTATTTCAGCAAGATGCTCTGAAGGGAAATATTTATCCCTGTCTTACGTGGTAGGCAATGTAACTCTTATTTATTTATTTATTTAAGATTTTATTTATTTATTTGACAGAGAGACAGCCAGTGAGAGAGGGAACACAAGCAGGGGGAGTGGGAGAGGAAGAAGCAGGCTTCCAGCTGAGGAGCCTGATGCGGGGCTCGATCCCAGGACCCTGGGATCACACCCTGAGCTGAAGGCAGACGCCTAAGGACTGAGCCACCCAGGCACCCCAAGCAATTTAACTCTTTACCTGAAATGAATTAAACTAGTAACACGTGGGGTGCCTGACTGGCTCAGTCGGTAGAGCATGCAACTCTTGATCTCGGGGTTGTAAGTTCAAACCCCACATTGGGTGTAGAGATTACTTAAAAAAATAAAATCATTAAAAGATGTTTCACCTCTACTTAGCAGCAATGTCACCTTGGGTAAGTCATGTCCTTTATAACCTCTGCTTCTTCATCTATAAAACAAGAATAAGAAGAGCAACCACCTTTATGTGGCAGGCTTGAGGATTCAGTGAGCAATGAGCTAGTTACATAAAGCCCTTAGCACCATGACTGCGAGTAACAAGGGCCCACTAAATGTTAGTTAGTGTTATTATGAATTGTGTGTCCTCACCATCATCATCAGATTTGGGTGACTTCCAAGCAGTGACAACAGAAACTGAAGACACCACTCTTCTTTACCCTGACTTCCATCTGTATACCTCTTCTTCCTGTCCCCATCACACATTAATATCCCTTCTCTTCAACTCAATCGTGGGGGCCCTGGCTTTAGCAAGATGTTTAAGAAGGCTATTGCTGGGGCGCCTGGGTGGCTCAGTCGTTAAGCGTCTGCCTTCCGCTCAGGGTGTGGTCCCAGAGTCCTGGGATCGAGCCCCGCATCGAGCCCCGCATCGGGCTCCTCCGCTGGGCGCCTGCTTCTTCCTCTCCCACTCCCCCTGCTTGTGTTCCCTCTCTTGCTGGCTGTCTCTCTCTTTGTCAAATAAATAAATAAAATCTTAAAAAAAAAAAAGGCTATTGCTGGTGAGGAACTCAGGGTAAGACTCTAGAAGCAAGGGATTGAAACAAGAGGAAGAAACCCAAGGCTAGACTGCTAGGAGCTCCTTCTGAAAGCCAGAGAGAAAAGAAGATGTGGTATCTCTGGCTTGCCAATTAATATTCAAAGCAAAAAGTTTTTGCTTCCATGCAATCCAGTTCTTCAGAAAGACATTGACCAGGTAAAGGAAAGAGATAGACCCAGGATATCTTTTTAAAAGGTTAAACGATAACTGTACCAACAAGAGATGTCAATGACTTACTGCTGGAGATTTTATTTACGAAATCTGCATTTTATTTACATATGTCCCACATACTGCTTTAATCGTGAGAAGAAAAGGAGTTGATTCCTTTAGTAGCAGCCAGGCAAATCCTTGGGCACCTCTAGGGCCAAGCATGGGAGAATCTCACGCTGTGTTTTCTCCACTTCATAAGTCACAAATAGCTTTGGCTGGGTAACATCGTCCTCCAATTTTATTGTTTGGAGAATGCATGAGCCACTGGGCAGCACGTCTTGTGCCCTGATTCATAGAAGCTTGGCCCTTGCCTCAAGCTGAGGCAGCCTGAGTGGAGATTTCAAATGTGTCATGAGTTTCCCGGCCAAATTCCTTCAAGCACCAACTCGAAAACTCAAAAATAGCCCTTACTGAGGGAGCTTGACCTGTGACAAATATTTCCTAGCTGGGAGCATGTATGAGCGGGCTGCTGTTTTTCTTTTTTAAAAATCTGCTTTAATGTCTCTCTGATGTGAATTTGCTTTTAAGATTGTCTTTGAAAAATCATTCTTGTACTTGAGTCTCCTGTTTGAGAATGGGGTTCCCAATTCTTGGTGCTGAATTGGGGTTAATCCTGTGCCAGATCTAAGGATTAAAGGAAACAAAAGAGAAGAGCCTTAGCTTTTGTTTACTTGGGAATATCAATTTAAGTCTCTATCTAGGAAATCTGGAAGATCCATCTAGAAAAATTCTGGTGGTTAAGGACTCTGGGGTTGGCCTGTGTTCAAATTCTGATTCCAGGGTCTTTCAGAAGTTAAAAGCTCAGGTCTACTCAAGAGATTTTGAGGTTCTGATATAAAAAATATAAGAATGTGGGGCGCCTGGGTGGCACAGCGGTTAAGCGTCTGCCTTCTGCTCAGGGCGTGATCCCGCGTTATGGGATCGAGCCCCACATCAGGCTCCTCCACTATGAGCCTGCTTCTTCCTCTCCCATTCCCCCTGCTTGTGTTCCTTCTCTCGATGGCTGTCTCTATCTCTATCGAATAAATAAATAAAATCTTTAAAAAATATATATATATAAGAATGTGTAAGAAATAGGGGCGCCTGAGTGGTGCAGTTGTTAAGTGTCTGCCTTCAGCTCAGGGCGTGATCCCAGCGTTCTGGGATCGAGCCCCACATCAGGCTTCTCTGCTAGGAGCCTGCTTCTTCCTCTCCCACTCCCCCTGCTTGTGTTCCCTCTCTTGCTGGCTGTCTCTCTCTGTCAAATAAATAAATAAATAATCTTAAAAAAAAAAAAAAAGAATGTATAAGAAATAGCCAACAGGGCACAAAATTTATTGTGTATTTTAGGAGTTCTCTATTTACAACTGAGCACTTTTAACACAAAGGGGAAAAATCCAATAATGCAATCTAATTTCTTATTTACCTGGTAATAATTATCATTCATTAGGAAGCATTCATGCATAACCCCTACGGGTGTGTTGCCTGGTTAGGGTGCATTATTTTGTTTTATTTATTTCTTTAAAGGTGCACGATTTTAAATTCCAGACTTCTTTCCTATCAGTGTGTCTCTAGGACTCTGTGTATAACCTCATTAGGCAATAATGTCCAAGGTCTAAATCTGAGGACTTTGATGAATGTGAGGTGAGGACCATATGTCTCTTCTGTCCCTGCCTGTGAGAGTCCTTGCCTGTCACCAGCTATGTGACTTTAGACAGGCTGCTCAGTTCCTGTTGGCATCAGAGATACCGACATCCTAGTGTGGTTTTGGAGAATTCCATGAAGTAACCCACACAGAGCATTTGGCTCAGTGGCTGGCATTAATAAATGCTCAGTAAACAGCCAGAGTTGGTCTCTATTATTAGAGCTAAGACTGTATACGGTGGCCGAAGTTTATTTAATTGGTGTGTGTGGGTCACTGCCACACCCTGAGGGTATGCATTCTTTGTCCATTCATTCAAAGTGTAGTTATTGAATGCTTACTTGTAGTTTTTAAACAAATTTTGTTTTACAGCTACCATGTTTGTATTCTAATTAGGAAACCAGCGATAAGCAAGAAAGAAAAAAAATCACCCATGATCCTATGGATCACAGGACATCAGTATTAGGCACATTTAATACATTTTCTTCTTTTCTCCTTCCTGTTTTCTCCTCCCTTTTTATTTTTTATTTTTTTTATTTTTTCACTTTTTTTTAAATGATTTTTTATTATGTTAGTCACCATACAGTATATCCCCGGTTTCCGATGTAAAGTTTGATGATTCATTAGTTGCGTGTAACACCCAGTGCACCATGCAATACGTGCCCTCCTTACTACCCATCACCAGTCTATCCTATTCCTCCACGCCCCCTCCCCTCTGAAGCCCTCAGTTTGTTTCTCAGAGTCCATAGTCTCTCATGCTTCATTCCCCCTTCTGATTATCCCTTTTTTAATTTTTTCAAAAAGATTTATTTATTTATTTGAGAGAAAGAGAGAGAGCATGGGGAGGGGAAGAGGGAGAGGGAGAGAGAAAATCTTCAAGCTGACTCCCAATAGGGAGCTTGATCTCACAACTTTGAGATCATGACCTGAGCTGAAATCAAGAGCCAGCTGCTTAACCTATGGAACCACCCAGGCACATCACTCCTCCTTTTTTTTTTTTTTTTTTAAGATTTTTTTATTTATTTATGTGACAGAGAGACAGCCAGCGAGAGAGGGAACACAAGCAGGGGGAGAGGGAGAGGAAGAAGCAGGCTCCCAGCCGAGGAGCCCGATGTGGGACTCGATCCCAGAACGCCAGGATCACGCCCTGAGCCGAAGGCAGACGCTTAACGACTGCGCTACCCAGGCGCCCCCCACTCCTCCTTTTTTTAACCGAGTTGAGGAAACAGTACATATTTACTTTTGAATCTCATGATTTTTTAAAACACATTAACATAATATTTTCCTGATTTCATTAAGAATTCTTCATAAATATGATTTTTTTAAGAGAGAGAGAACAAGCAGGGAGAGCAGCAGAGGGAGAGGGAGAAGCAGGCTCTTGCTGAGCAGGGAGCCCAATTCGGGACTCGATCCCAGGACCCTGGGATCATGAATTGAGGCGAAGGCAGATGCTTAACCAACTGAGCTACCAGGCACCCCCATAAATATAATTTTTAATGACTGCTGAAAATTCCAACTATGAATATACTGCTCCCTAATTAGCTTCCTATTGCTGAGCATTGAGATAATGTTCCTTTTTGGGCTATTTGTAAGTAAAAATGAGAATAATATTTTTGTATCGATCTTGGTTCATATTTTAGATAATTTCCATTTCATTCTTCCATTAACAACTATTTTTGGAGTGTTTACTCTGGGTCAGGTGCTGTGCTGTGTGCTGAGAATCCAGGGGGGAGAGATGGACAGGTGTGGACTTTGCTTTCACAGATAGAGCTCCTATTCTAAGAGTGAGACAGATAATAAGTGTGCAAAGAAACCCAATACTTGCAGATAGTGATGGGAGCTGCCAAGAAAAGAAATATGGTGTGTGACAGAGCATCCCTAAAAAGGGCATTGGCTAGCAGTTTTTTGGGCAGGGAGGTCAGGGCAAACCTCTCAGAAGAATTGAGATGGGCCATGGAAAACAGTGCAAGGACTAAGGTGAGGCAGATGAGGTGGCTAGACCCCCGGATATTAGGGAGGCACTCCCTGGCAGGTCTGTCTGTGCCTATGCAGCGTTGGCATTTGCAAGACCTTGAGAGCAAGTGCCTCCTTAAATTTGGCACCCTAGGCACTCCACTTATGTCACCCAAGTCCTAACCCTGATGGCAACAAATACAGGAAAGGCATTCCAGGCAGAAGGAATAGCAAGTGCAAAAACCCAGAGTCCAGAGAGGCTTGGTATGCTTCAGGAACAGACAATCAGTCCCTATGACCCGAGTAGAGGGGAGAAGTGCTGAGGGAGCCACGAAGCAGAACCACCAAAAGAAACAAGATAACATTTTTGGAAAGTTTTGAGAGTTGATCACATCTGATGTATTTTTTTGTTCTTTTTTAAGTATCCAAGTATTTGCCATGGGAAAAACTGGGCTTTTACTACCCCCCCCCCCAAGTGGTTTAGAATTGTTTTTAAAACTCACATATATTGGGAGGCAAGGTTGGGGGTAGGAGGACACCAATAACTTTTTTAGGGCTAAAGGGCTTGAAGGTGGTGTTTCTCAGTCTTGGTTGCACTTTTTTTTTTAATTTTTTAAAGCTTTTACTTATTTATTTGACACACAGAGAAAGAGAGAGAGCACAAGCAGGGGGAGTGGCAGGCAGAGGGAGAGGGAGAAGCAGGCTCCTCATGTAGCAGGGGGAGCCTGATGCGGGGCTCAATCCCAGGACCCTGGGATCATGACCTGAGCCGAAGGCAGTTACTTAGCCAACAGAGCCACCCAGGCGCCCTTGGTTGCACTTTAGAATCCCCTGTGGAAGCCTTAAAAATATACTGATGCCTGGGGGCACTTGGCTGGCTCAGTCTGTACGGCATGCAAGTCTTGATCTGACGGTTGTGAGTTCGAGACCGACCTTGGGCATAGAGATTACTTAAAAAAAAAAAAAAAAAGACTAATGCCTGAGATTCAGATTTAATTGGTCCGGGGTGCAGCCTAGGTGTGGGGATTTTACTATGAAGACAAAATTTATAACCACCACTAGGCTCTTGTTCTGGGTATGAGCTGTTTGGGTAAGATGTTTACAAGGTAGAAGAAACTAGCTTTTATAGACTCTTGTAGACTCTTAGTTTTATCTTAAGAAGAACTGGAAGCCATTAATGGGTTTTAAATAGGATGGTGACATGATCTGATTTTTATTTGAAAAGAAAATCACTGAAGCGCCTGGCTGGCTCAGTTGGTAGAGTGTGAGACTCTTGATCTTGGAGTTGTAAGTTCGAGCCCCATGTTGCATGTAGAGGTTACTTAAAAGTGAAGTCTTTAGGGCACCTGGGTGGCTCAGTCAGTTAAGGGTCTGCTTTCTGCCCAGGTCATGATCCCAGGAGCCTGGGATCGGGTCCCACGTCGGGCTCCCTGCTCAGTGGGGAGTCTGCTTCTCCCTCTGCCCCTCCCCTGCTTGTGCTCCTTCTCTCTCACAAAAATAAATAAATAAAATCTTTCTTTGAAAAAAAATTAAAGAAAATCATTTTGGCTACACCGTGGCAAATTTCCTTAGGATAGGTTCCCCGTAGCAGAATGACTGGGGGAAAGGTATTAACAATTTTAAGTTTTTGGATGCATGCTCTTAAATTGCTTTCCAGTAAGTTGCTGCCAAATGACATTCACCTACCTTCTGTGTCCTCGTACTGCCTCTTTGCCAACACTGAGTGCTTTTGAGGGTTAATCATTTCTATGGGAGAAGTACAAGAAAACAGCAAATAAGAAGCAGTTGTTGGAGCAACTGGACAGAAACCCGGGTAGCTACTTTTTTCTTCTTCTTCATTGGTCAAATATTATCCAAATAGCCATGTGCTTCAGAGAAGTTGTAGATCTGATTTCTAGCTAACATTTATTGTTTACTGTTTGGCAGGCACTGTGCAAAGCACTTTACATGCAAGATCTGTGTTAATTCTCTCAACATTCTTAAGATGTCAGTACTGTTACCTTCATTTTACAGGGGAGACACTGAGGCACTGTCACAGTCAGGACCTTTTAAGTGGAGGAGTTGGAATTTGAACCCAGAGCCCATTCTTGAATTACTCTGCTGTTTTTCTGTAATTTGAAAAGGCTAAAGGACTCTTGATATTTTTCTTAAGGGTCCAAGTTTCTGGTTATTGTGCTGCAAATCATTTTAGAATCTGACATAATTTGGTCCCTGCACCATTGTTACAATAAACTATTAAGGAAGTCAAAGTGATTAATTGGCCACATCAGCCATTTACTCATGGGTCTGAGGGGAGGAGAGGAGCATTAACTTACCTGGAACATAAAAAGTACAAGATCTGAGGAAAGCAGGTCCAAGGAAGCTCAGAACTTAATATTAAGGAAAGGCTTTGCGAGTGGGGCCTTTCTAGTCAGATTGCAAGACAGGCTTGCATGGTAGTGGAAAGAAGAGAAATTGAGCAAAAATAAATATTTTAGTCATTTCTAATGATAGTTGTATTTTTCTGACTCCTACTCCCAGAGTTCCTTGAGGACAGAGATGGATGGAGTCTTGATTACTGTCCTGTCCCCAAATGCTTGGTTAGTGGATGCTCAATAAATTTGGCTGAATGTTGAATGAACGAATAAATCAGGATTAGGCTGTACATTTAAAATTTATGGGACAACAACATATTTATTGTTGCTTATGCAATTAAACATTAATTAAAAACAAACAGAACCCAAATATCTTGTGGCAGGAATAATAGTCTCCCAGAGAGGACTGAGTGAGGGGACCCTAATCTTGGGATTCTATTCAAGAGGGACTTTTTCTCTTCATAGGAGAATAGGAAAGAGGAAATGATAAACAGGGGAGAAAGGATACCTCTTACTACGAACTGGTAGGACCCTTCCTCATATCCTCTCCTCAGCAAGAGAGGTAGGGAAGTGTGGGGGTACCTAGGGCAAATTTTAGGATGGAGTGTGTACGTGAGATAAATCCCTCTTAATGTAGATCTTCTTTTTTTAAGAATTTATTTATTTATTTGAGAGAGAGCTCGAGCAGAGCCTGTACGCGTGAGATTGGGGGAGGGGCAAAGGACGAAAGAGAGAAAGCAGCACAAGGAGATTCCACACTGAGCCTGGAGCCCAAGATGGGGCACGATGTCACCACCCTGAGATCGTGACCTGAGCCAAAATCAAGAGTCATCCTTTTTTTTTTTTTTTAAGGATTTTATTTATTTATTTGAGAGACTGAGACACAGAGACAGAGAGAGAGAGCAGGAGGGGGGAGCGGGCAGAGGGAGAGGGAGAAGCAGACTCCCCGCTGAGCAGGGAGCCAGACACCAGACACAGGGCTGAATCACAGGACCCCGATATCATGATCTGCGGGGGAAGGCAGATGCTAAACCGACTGAGCCACACAGGTGCCTCTTAATGCAGGTCTTATTATTATTATTATTTTTAACACATGTAGGTGACTATACTTGGGTCTGACCTAGTGGGGATTTCTGTATTGAGTCAAGTATCAGCCCCAGTTCAGAGGTTTCTTTTTCCCCTGAATGGGAGAAAGCGAGGTGAGGGGAGAAAAGTTCTTTTGAAAATCTTAACTTTCCATCTTTTAGAACTGGCAGGATCTTACCTGAGTGAGGAATTGGTGGGCATAAGCAAGAAGCCCAAGGTTGAAGGGGTATGCGTGTGGATATATCAGTCTTATGATCTTCAAGTACTTAAGGTAACAATTTTTAATTACACAAGTGATATATGGACTGTATTCTTGCAACGTAAAATAGGTTAAGACCTTCTGTGTTGATGTGAAAACTCTTTTGACTATGCTGCCCAGAGGTAGCTCCCCTGTTCAATGTACATCTTCCTCAGCTTTCCTCTATGTATCTGTACTCACATTATGTATCAGATGCTCTAGTGAAATCTTTCCGGGACACTGTGGGGGTGTGTGGGGGAGGAGTGCTCAGGTGTGCAACCCCGCCCTTACCAGCCTGATTCTGTGGTGGTGGTGGTGGGCAAGTGTCAAGGTGAGAGGATTTATAAGCACATTTCACATTGCAGGGGACAGGGATTGCGGGGCACAGGGAATTACCTTTTCTCCCTCTATTTAGTTAATTTTTTTTTACAGTGTGAAGAGATGGTCAAGGTGTAAGGACTCCATGGGCACATTTCAGGTGAGGGCTGGGTAGGTGGCTATCCACCCTCTCTATTTTTTATTTTTACTTTTTACCGTATAGGGTGGGGGAAATGGGCACACGTGAACTGTAAGGGGACGCCTGCGTGTGCGCGCGCGTGGCTGTGCGCGCGCGCGCAAAGGGCCCTCCCAGGTCCTTGATTGGATGCCTGTTTACACCTGACTGCCCAGCCCTCGGGGGGTCTGGCGCTTTCTGGAGAGTGTGTGGGAGGGTGTGCACTTGGGGTGGAGTCGGAGATCCCCTCTCCCATGATCCCCCGCGGCGGGGCGGGGACCTTGGCGTGGTCCGCTGGGAGTGAAGGCGAGCCCGGGGCGCGGGAGCGCGATCCACTCGCTGCGCCCGCCCGGCCCCGCCCCCCGCAGCCGGCTCCGCCCCCCGTAGCCGGCCCCGCCTCCGTAGCCGGCCCCGCCCCTCTCTCCAGGCCGGGCGGGCGCCGGCACCGCCCCTCGCTCCCAGCATGCCGTGCGGCAGCGGCGGCGCGGCGGGCGGAGCCGGGAGGCGGGGAAGCCGTGGCTGTGTGAGCGTGAGGAGCCGCCGCCACCGCCTCCTCGCCGTCCTCTTCCTCCTGGGTCCCGGCGTCGCGGGCCGCGCTCGGCCCTGGAAGAGACGTCGCCTCCCCTTCCTCCGCCTCCCCCTCGCGGCGCCACTCCCGCCTCCTCGTCCTGCGCTGCGGGCTCAGGCGGAACCCGGAACGGCCGTCTGCCTCCCCCGCCCTCCGCCGCCTCCTCCTCCTCCTCCTCCTCCTTCTTCTCTTCGGCTTCCTCCTCAGCCCCGGGCGGGAGCGGAGTGTCGGCGGCGGTCGGTTCGGGCGGCGACTCGCGCTTCTTTGGGCGGCGGCGCTTGGCCATGTCGTGTCGGGGAAGGTAATGAGCCGCAGAGCCCCGGGGTCTCGGCTGAGCAGCGGCGGCGGCGGCGGCGGCACCAAGTACCCGCGGAGCTGGAATGACTGGCAACCCAGGTGGGTGAGCCGGCGCCCAGTCTGCCGCCCCGACCCCCCGGCCCCGCCTCGGGCGGGCCGAGGCCTAGGGCCATCCGGCTGGGAGGCGCGGCCTAGGCCCTCCACCACCCCCCCCTCCCCGGGAACCGAGCGCGGCTTCCTGGGTCCCCTCCCGCCCCGGCTGGGGGAGGAAGGCCGTGGGAGGCGAGGCCTAAATGTCTCCGCTCTCTGCATTTCAGTCCCGGGGCTGGAGTTGAGACCCAGGGCGCCCGGCGAAGGCACTGGCCTAGGACTTGGGTCAAGGAGGGTGAAGAAAGGCTCCTGGTGGTGGTGGGGGACTTTCTGGTTACCACCCACCAAGTTGGAATTTGAGTTGGGGGATCCTGGAAGTCCAGGATCCTCTCTGTTACCCATTCACTTCTTGGTCCCTTACCTTCTGCCCCCACGTAAAAGAGCTCCTTAATTATGATCCCTTCTGTGAGTCCCCTTCCCCACGTGTTAATATTTCAAAATACAAAACCCCCAACACTCCAAGGCTTTACTCTGACTTTAGGCAGGTCATTTGTGGGGCATGAAATGAAACTGTGACTGTTAATGAGGCCGACCACTCTCGTCCTGGGAAATGAAGTTTTCCCCAAATGCAGGGGCAGTTAACCCTGGTGGAGAGCAATTCATACTTGGACTTTTGAGCAGGCACTAAGAGGAATAGAGAATTTCCTCTTGCATGGGGGGGGGGGGCGGATTTTTTTCTCAGACCTCCTTGGAATTGAATGTATTTGGAGCATCAGCTTTTTTTGTATACAATTTTTGTGTTTTTCTGATTAATCATGGGGCACTTGTGCCTAATTTAGGACTGAATGCCTAGAAAAACTTCCTAAACGTATATAATGTTTTAGGGATAGTTGATTCGTGGAGTTTTCATACTTTGAAGCACACCCGAAATATGATTGTTCTGTAACTGGCCAAATAAGTGTTAAGACAGGTTGTTGGGATGACTTTGGCTTCCTGATGGATACATGTAACTTCAGCAGTGCTGGAAATAAGATGTTAGAATGTAACATTTTAAGACTTGATAGAAAAATCTTTTGGGTAATGGGTGGTAGCGCATCTTACTCTATTTAATATGTGTTCCCAAATCCTATGTCTGTTGAGAACATTTGTATATAACTAGGTGACTTTAAAAAGTTAATGCCTGCCTCTAGAATTGAGATGTTAAGTAGTTAAAAAATTGTTTGAAACTCATAGCTTTAGTTGTCCTTTACCACTTAGAGTTTGTGAATGCTTTAAATACAATCACTTGACTAGTTTAAGTAATTGTTATCTGTAATTGAGATTCTTAGTTGTTTTATACTTTAATTGAAATGTGTGAAATAGGTTTTTTTTCCTTGCATCTAATGAAATTAGATGATAAATGAACTTGAATTTGACAGCTCTTTGTGGATTTTCCATTATTTTTCAGTATTGTGGTCAGTGTATATGAAATAATTTAGTATCCCTTTAGAAGGCTAAAGTGCTCCTCACAAATAATCCTAGAGCTTTTGGAAAAGAATAAATTGTAGCTTGTAATTCTAAATAAATGGAGTAGCAAAGTTGCAGCCACCTGCTGTGGTCACTTCATTTGACAGATAAGCAGAATGGCTTATATATTTATGGAATATATACATGGATTATTAATGTTATCCATGTTTTCTTCTTTCACGTGTTCTATTTCTTGGCTGTGTGTGGTGTTTGTTGGGGAGAGGATGTAAGCTTTCTTTGACGCTCTTCTCTGTAACAAAGTCTCAGAACTTATTGCCTAGGTAGATGGATACTGTGAGATGTAGTTCGTTACATGGAGTAACATAACAGTTGGTTAGGATGTTGGAAATACTTGACTTTTTTGTAAAAGAGGCAACAGAGAAGTAAGGATTGTATCCCATAGCAGAATTTGATTTATTTGTGGGGTTGCCATAGTTGTTTAGTTAAACAGCCAGTAAAGAACCTTGTGTGCTAAGTCACAATTTTCATAAGTTAAATTTGAGGTTGTTATTCTGTCCGCTCTTCAGAAAGGTGACAGACTTCAGTTAACTGACAGAGTAGAGCCTCTCATCTTCCTCTTGGTTTAAGTGGAGATTTATTTATTTTTCTAAACATCTTCAAACGCAGGCAGATTGCTTATGGTGCATGTGAATCCTTTTGGTTTTTAGAAAAATTATTTGCCTTTCTGTTCCATTACTTCTTTGATTTTACTTATTTTTATTTCCTTAGGTTTAGACTTTTGAACAAGTGCGATATAAAAAAGCAATTCTTGTCGGTTTCTTTTAGTGTTAGTTTGTCAGTTAGTTTGGAAACTGACTGTTGAGTCAGTCATGGCCACACGTGATACTTCACACATATCGACAGGAAGTGTTCCAGGTGGCTGAATAGACTAGTGTCAAATGGCAACAGAGCAAGCCCATTTTTGCTAGAAGCCTACCTTTAGCAGAAAACATTTATATAGTACTGGTTCGCTATATTCTCAATTAAGATTTAGGAATGATTAGGCAAATGAGTGGTTTTATCATTGTCACTAGCCAAAGTATGCCCTTTTCTTGATTTTGTTTTGGAATATAATCTTCTAGTTGTACCAATCAACATAGAGATCAGAATGACTTGTTTTAAAATTAAATGTATAGGGGCGCCTGGGTAGCGCAGTCATTAGGCATCTGCCTTCGGCTCAGGGCGTGATCCCCGCCTTCCGGGATCGAGTCCCGCATCGGGCTCCTCCGCTGGGAGCCTGCTTCTTCCTCTCCCACTCCCCCTGCTTGTGTTCCCTCTCTCGCTGGCTGTCTATCTCTGTCAAATAAATAAATAAAAAATCTTAAAAAAAATTAAATGTATAATTATTATATGTTTTAATATTCCAAAATGGCATGAGTAATTTGGATTGGCGTAAGATATAGATGAGTTTGGAAGTATTCAGGTCAACAGAAAACAAGATTTTACTTCTACACTTGGAGTCTTATGACTTTAACAGATTTATATTGGGTGTTTTACAGTGCCCAAACTTAAGGTCTTTCTACAGTTCAATAATGATGAACTGTATATTAAAAATAGCTTCCATTTTTGGTAGAATGTAGACAGATTAAAGTTCTCAAAAGTACAAGTACCTTTATTCTCTGTTGTCACAGACAAAAAACAGGAAGAATGCTGTTAAGATAGAAAAGCCAGAAACTAGTATGTCTGGCATTGTGAGAAGCTGGATTTTTGAAACCAGAGTTGTCTTTTAGCCTTTTATGAGTCTGTATACTATTTGATGTCCGTGGATACATAGTACAGTGAAATACATAAAGGGAAGAATGAAGTGAAGTTACATGTTTTATAACTGTAAATAGAGCTTTAGTAGAATTTAATGGTTACCAATTCTGTACCACAGATTTTCAAGTACACTATGGGGGTTTATCAGATAACTGCCTATAGGTGTTTAATTTGTGGGGAAAGTTTGTTTTTTCCATTATAAAATAAAATATATGTTTCATGAAACATTTGGCACTTATATCTTTAAATTGAACCTTTTTTCCCCTTTTGTTTTGATTCCTTTTTAAGTTGGGACTATAACTTGAGAGTATTTTAATAACAGGAGATTATGTAACATTCTAATGCAATGAAAATATTTGACTTTAGGAAATATTGATCCTTGAGGGATTTTTATGACTAATGGAGCCACTATCTTTAAGGAGGTTATAGGTTAATATGGGAGAAAAGACTTGGAAAAGGTGAAGTATTATATGGATATTAGTTGTGATATAATTTTTGATTTTATTATTTTTATATGTAACTAATAGAGTTTAAAACCTGGAGAGTCAGAGGATGGAAAGCTGTACAGTTGAGAAGGGAGCAGCAGGACCATGAAATTGATCTGTACTGTTTTGACAGTAAATATGGCGGGGGGTCTTACCCCCCCCCCCCCAGTAAGTAAGGAGGTGGCAGATGCAAGTTGTCCACTTGGTAAAAAATTTCCAGTTTGGTTAGAAGGATGGGGTAGTTTTGAGGAGTGATACAGATAAGAGATAGAGGTCCAGAGCTATATTGGAGCTGTATTGTAGGCCTTGAATCATAGCTTAAAGAGACTGCTAAAGACCTGAATATTCTGTTTATAATTCATGATTTAAATTCAGATAAAAGTATTCAGCCCAGTATGTTGGAATTTCCATAAGCAAAAGCCCCTCATGAGTTATCTGGTGTTGTCTGAGGATGGTCAACACAGCGATAATTTCAATCTACTCACAATTCAGTTTAGGTTAGGACTCTTAAGTGGAATGATGATACACAGAAAATATAGTGTGGTCCATGGTGTCTTTTGTGAACACTGAATTCTCACAACCCTTTTTTTTTCCTCCCCTATATTCTTTATGCTGTACCTTTTATTCCCCTGATTTATCCCAGAAATAGAAGCCTGTATCTCCCACTCCACTTCACCCATTCCCCCCCCAACCCCAGCAACCATCGGTTTGTTCTCTGTATTTATGGGTCTGTTTTTGCTTTTTGTTTGTTGATTTATTTGAATTCTCACTACTTTTAAATGTAAGATTTCTTACCTTCACCGCCTCTCATATAGTACACACTTGCTTATTTGACTTTCTTATTTATTCTAATCACCTAAAATAAATCCCTATGGTTCTTTTCAGTGGACCTCCCTTTATGGATTCACACAAGCAGTTATTTGTTTGGTGTCTCTTCATATTGTTAACTATTTTGGTTACCTGTCTTTGGCTACCTTAAAGTTTTCTCAGAACCCATTTTATCTTGGGGACTACAGAATAAAACATATCCCCTTTTGTGTAGAGGCTAACAGTAAAGATTGCAGGCATTTTATGCTTTAATCTCTATATGAAATACTCAAGTTTATTACATTTTAATTTTTTAAAAATGTGAGGTGTAACCTATTAAATTCCTATTGTGGTGTTTTTATAGTATTTGTGTTTTTATAGTATTAGTTTTTCTCCATTTGTATTAGTTGATTGAGTGTATATTTCTTCTTGAATTCTTTTTTGTACTCTACTGTTACTTTTTTTTTTGAGATGACGTTGACATATGTATAGATCTTAAGTGAATTTTGACAAATGTATATAACTGTGTAACCATGATACATGTGTAACCCACTCAAGATACAGATACACATTGATTTTCAGTTGGATTACACTCCTTTTCCACCTGTCCCCCCCAGAAAATCAGATGGTGGCTCCCTCATTAATTTCTTTAGACATTTGAGTCTTGGGATACACAAGATCTCTTCTTCTTGGCTAAGTTTATTCCTATCAGCTACAGGTTCATGGATCTTTCTTTACCCTCTGGATACCTACTGTCGCTTAGTTGTTTTCTGTGCTCTCCCCAGTGTAAACCTTCCCTTAAAATCCCTTCCCTGCTACCTCTGCCCTCTGTGATCCCTTTTCTCTTGCAACAGTTCTACAGTGAAAGCTAACTTGCGCTTATCAGTGATTGATCCTTAAGTCCCTGAGGGCTGAGCCTGTCCTTTTCTCCCATGCTTCTGTGTCTTACTTGCCCTAAATCACTCCCGAAGTTCATTTCTGTCTTAGGGCCTTTGCATGCACTGTTCTTGCTGTGTAGCTGTTGTCTAGATTGCTCTTCTCAGAGTACAGTGACCTGGATACTCATGCTGTCTCAGCCTAAATGTCACCCCTCACTGAGAAAAAGCATCCTTCTTGAGGCGCCTGGGTGTTGCAGTCGTTAAGAGTCTGCCTTTGGCTCAGGTCATGATCCCAGCGTTCTGGGATCGAGCCCTGCATTGGGCTCCCTGCTCAGCGAGAAGCCTGTTTCTCCCTCTCCCATTCCCCCTGCTTGTGTTCTATCTCTCCCTGCCTCTCTGTCAAATAAATAAATAAAATCTTAAAAAAAAAAAAAAAAAAAAGCATCCTTCTCTAACATTTCACCCTGGGTTTTCTTCATTGCACTTAACTCTGTATGAAATTTTCATGTGTGTCTTCCCCATTAAAACATGACCTTCACATGTGCATGCATCTTAATGGTTTTACCTTTGTAACCCTTCTTACCTGCTAGTGCATCAGTTACTACGGATGCCTGGCTGGCTCCGTTGGTAGAGCATGTGACTCTTGATCTTGGGGGTCATGAGTTCAAGCACCAAGTTGAGCATAGAGCTTACTTAAAAAAATAGCATACACTCAATATTTGAGTGTCCTTCCTCAAGTAAATACATGAAAATGGAATTCTGCAAGTTTGTTTCTGTATTTAGAGTTAACTCTAGTTTATAACATGGTTACTGTGGGAGGCATTTTGAGGGGAGCTGTTCCTTGTATAGCAGCCTGGTTAGCCTGAGGCAGCAATTTAAATAAGCTGATTGAACAGGTTTAAAGAGACATTGTTTTAGTGTGGCCCGATCTTTTACAGAAGAAAAAATATGTTCATATAAGATTCATAGGTTTTATCCATCTTGAAAAAATACCTTGCTCACATATTTAAAGTTCTTTTACACAATGACATCTTACCCCATATCTGTTGTACCTATTTGTACATCATTTAAACAGTCTAATCACTAAAAAGTTAAGCACTGGGTTGTGCCTTCTGGCATTCCACTAGAGTGCCTGAGTCCTTGTTGTATGCATGCTGATTTGGGGAATGACTGAAACCAAAATTTTCCAGAACGAGGGCACCTGGCTGGCTCGGTCAGAGAGCATCCGACTCTTGATCTCAGGGTCCTGAGTTGAACTTCATGTTGGGAGTAGAGCTTCCAAAAAATAAAAGTAAAAAAAAATTTTTTCCAGAATCAACAGATTTCTCAACATGGTGAATTACTTCTTTCATATTAATCTTCATGCCTTTTCAAAAAAGGGAATTGTATTCTTGTTGGAAATTATTTTTTTGGAGCTAAATGTTGCTATTCATATTAACATAGTATGTCTAGGATCTCATGTTTATTATTTTAAAAACTTTTATTTATTTTTTATTTTCGAGAAAGAGAGGAGGGGCAGAGGGAGAGGGAGAGAGAGAATCTTAAGCAGGCTCCACACCCAGTGCAGAGCCCAATGTGGGGGTCAGTCTCTCAGAACCCTGAGATCATGACCTGAGCTGAAGTCTAGTCAGATGCTTAACTGACTGAGCCACCCAAGTGCCCCTATTTAAAAACCTTTTAAAGGCTTCCTGTGTTTGTTTGTTTGTTTGTTTATTTATTTATTTAAAGATTTATTTATTAGAGGGTGAGCAGGGAGAGAAGCAGAGGGAGAGAGAATATTGAAGCAGAGTCCTCTGAGTGCGGAGCCCAATGCAGACCGGATCCCAGGACCCTAAGATCATGACCTGAGCCAAAAGCTCAACTGACTGAGCCACCCAGGTGCCCGTAAAGGCTTTTTGCTTTTATTTTAAAAATCTTTTTTTAGAGAAGTTTCTGGTATCAGAATAAATTTTGTTTTTTTGGTATGTTATTTCTTTGTTTATAAGAAGAGGCACTACTTTTTTCTTTCATTTCAGCATCACTTTTTTTAAAGATTTTATTCATTTAGAAAGCACGCAGGTGCAGAAGGGAGGGGCAAAGGAAGAGGGAGAGAGAGAATCTCAAGTGGACTAAGCACAGAGCCCAATATGGGGCTCAGTCTCATGACCCTGAGGTCATGACCTGAGCCGAAATCAGTTCAGTGCTTAACCAGCTGAACCACCCAGGTACCCCTCTTTTTAGCTTCTTAAAGGACCTCAACGGTGCTCTTATAGTTCACAAAAAATTACTAATGGCTCTGCAATGGCCTAAGATAATTGTATATTCATGCGTTTGTCTGCAGGTTTTTAAAAAAATGTTGTTTAACTTAGTATTTATTAGATCTCTTTATTTTTGGTGTTGTCCAAAAATAATTACTACCTTTTCTGTTGAATGGGAAGAAGGCTCCACTAATAAGTATGTCTTGGACTATATACTGATAAGATTCTCATTTTTCCTCCATATATGACAGCATTGGCAACATTGTCTTTTTTACTGAAGCTCTTTGAATTTAATTTTTTCCCTTTTACTTAAATTTGTTCATTGAAAATTTGTTTTTCTATCTCCTCTTTAGCATTTTAATTTTCTGATTTTTTTTTTTTTTTTTGTTATTTATTTTTAAGTAAGTAGGCCCCATGCCCAGCATGGGGCTTGAACTCACGACCTTGAGATCAAGAGTTGCATGCTGTACTGACTGAGCCAGCCAGGTGCCCCTAATCCGATTTTATTTATTTATTTATTTATTTATTTATTTATAAAAGATTTTACATATTGATTTGAGAAGAGAGAGCAGGAGCAGAGAGAGAGGAAGAGGTAGAGGGAGAAGCAGTCTCTCCACTTGAGCAGGGAGCCCAACGCCAGGCCGGATCCCAGTACCCCGAAATCACAACCTAAGTCAAAGGCAGATGCCCAACCAAATGAGCCACCTAGGCACCCCCCCCAATCTGATTTTTAAAAGATGGATGTGGGGCGCCTGGGTGGCACAGCAGTTAAGTGTCTGCCTTCGGCTCAGGGCGTGATCCCGGCATTATGGGATCGAGCCCCACATCAGGCTCCTCCGCTGTGAGCCTGCTTCTTCCTCTCCCACTCCCCCTGCTTGTGTTCCCTCTCTCGCTGTCTCTATCTCTGTCGAATAAATAAATAAAATCTTAAAAAAAAAAAGATGGATGTATTTGTGTGTGTATGTGTGTTTGAAATTTTAATTTTCATCTTGGAATATTTAGTTCTTTGAAGCAACCCATGAACAACTTTTGGTGTTCAGCTTCTTGAGGGTCTCCTTGTTTTATATTCCTGATAATATGAATTTCTTGTCTGAAGTGCAATGCTTTATTTCCAGACTCTTCGTTTTGATTCTAACACTGGACATTCGGATTCATTGCCCTAATGCCAGATTCTGTGTTGGCTTCCTGAGATTTGCCAGAATTCAGACAGAAAAAAACTGTTAATTGAAGGAAAGGTGTCAAATTTTTGTCCGCTGTAGAATGGAACTCTGATTAGATTAGATTCTGATTAAAAAAAAAAAATCCCAAAGGTGATCACCAGTATCACATAGTATGGTGCAGTTGAATTAATATATATTTAATTGAAAAGAAAACACATCATGGATATTCTTTCCAAAACTTGTTTATCTTGCCTATCCTTATATTCTTTGGGTAAATGTAAAGAAAAATGGAAGTGAAGCAGATTTTCCAACAGCGGGACTATGAAACTTGAGATTTAGTGTTTTTTCTTTAGTCGGGTTTAAGGGAATCTACCTTGGATCACCTAGCTAGCTCAGTTGTAGAGCATGTGACTCCTGACCTCAGGGTTGAGTTTAAGCCATACGTTGAGGGTAGAGTTTACTTAAAAAAAAAAAAAAAAAAAAAAAAGGAATCCACCTTAAGACACTGTATTGTTTTTGAAGGACTTGAGTTAGAGTTCTGACCATTAAAAAATGATTAATTCTGTCATGATTTGAAATATTGATAGCAGTTTAATGTGTGGTGTCTTATTTCTTTTTTTGAAAATACTGAAATGAAGGGACACCTGAGTAGCTCAGTCAGTTAAGCGTCCAACTCTTACTTCGGCTCAGGTCATGATCTCAGGGTTGTGAGATGGAGCCCCGAGTCATGCTCTGTGCTTAACACGGAGTCTGCTTGGGATTCTCTCTCTCTTTCCCTGTGCCCTTCCCCCTGCATGCATTTTCTGTCTTTCTCTCAAGTAAAATTTTTAAAAAATACTGAAATTAAAATTGAAGTTATGTTTAATAAAGGTTGTATGTGTGGGGATTAACCAAATGGCTGACTATAAGACAAAGTTTTGTAAAAGAAGCCTTTATTTAAGTGACCTGTCTTGTGTAGTTATTGGAATGCTGGTATTCCCTATGTTTTTACTGTTATTAGGATATAAAAATTATACCAGTAGTGCTATTCTCCCCACACTTAGTTCATTTAAAAATCCATTTGCTATCTTAGTATAATTGCATTGGAGAAGTTAGAAATAGAACCGGTGTGTTTTATGTTCCTCTCTCAGGTGTATTTATTTTTAAGAATATGTGCATTTTTAGTATTGATCCTTCACAAATATTTATCTTAGGAGAGGCTGGTGTCATGAAAATAACAGTGGACTAAAAATGGGAAGACAAAGGTCCTTTGTATTGGCGCTACCCAGCTGTTCCTCTCAGGAGGTAATTCTTGCCTTCCCTAAGATGTAGGGTTATGAGGGTTCAAGTTTGGAAAATTACTTTCAAAATTATTTTAGTGCTTCACAAATGCTGTTTGTGTTGCCATGTCTGAATCAAATTTGGAATTTTAAAGATCCTCCCTCTTTTATTTCTTCCTCAAAAAGTTTTAGAATTTATTATACACATGCACACACACTCTAGTTCACATTTCATTTTTTTTTAACTTTATACTTTTTTTTTTTTTTAAAGATTTTAGTTATTTATTCAACAGAGAGAGAGACAGCCAGCGAGAGAGGGAACACAAGCAGGGGGAGTGGGAGAGGAAGAAGCAGGCTCGTAGCAGAAGAGCCTGATGTGGGGCTCGATCCCATAACGCCGGTATCACGCCCTGAGCCGAAGGCAGATGCTTAACCGCTGTGCCACCCAGGCGCCCCTTAACTTTATACTTTTTTAAAGATTTTATTTTGTTGGGATGCCTGGGTGGCTCAGTCAGTTAAGCATCTGCCTTTGTCTCAGGTCATGACCCGTGTCCTGGCATTGAGTCCTACATTAGGCTCGCTGCTCATTGGGGAGCCTGCTTCTCCCTCTGCCTACTGCTCCCCCTGCTTGTGCCTGCCCTCTCTGACAAGTAAATAAAATCTTCACAGAAAAAAATAAAAAAT
Organism: Ursus arctos; assembly: GCF_023065955.2. NCBI lineage: Eukaryota > Metazoa > Chordata > Mammalia > Carnivora > Ursidae > Ursus > Ursus arctos. Next base: position 235,667 of record NW_026623075.1, on the reverse strand, counting down.
TTTATTTTATTTACATTCAGTTAATTAACATACAGTATATTATTAGTTTCGGAGGTAGAGTTCAGTGATTCACCAGTTCATTTTTTTCTTCTAGTACTTGTGTTTCTGCACACATGTGTGTGTAGTAATTCTAAAAATTTCATAAAGAGTATGTCTCAGGGTATATGAATGGGAGCACATAAAATTATTAAATTTCTATTAGGTGTGGCGTATGTCGTTTTTTATATTATTTATATGAAATACTGTGATAAATGATATTTATTCAAAAAAATGTGTGGAAATCCAATTAGTTGCTCTCCAGTATAATAGTGGTTCTCTTTCTACATTTTTTAGTGTGCTTCCATTATGTAAGCCTGTTTCAAGTTGGCTAATGAGGAATTTGACTGTAAATCTGCATCATTCTATATTTTTTCTCTTTATCTTACTGTTCACACTTAAAGAACTTGATATCACTTGAAATTGTGAGCCAGGAAAAAAAAATCTAATCTCTGTGACTACTTGCATATATTGGAGGGCAAGTGCCAATGGAATTAAATAGAGAAGGTGTGGATTAAAAGGTAGTTTGTACCTTGGTTAACTTTTGGTAAACAGTTGGAATTTAAAGAACTAATTCTTTAAGAACTCCAGTTGAATGCTGCATTGCTCCCCCTCTTCTCCACTGTCTGGTATTAATGTTTTAAAGGAAGTTGGGGGGCCTGGGTGGCTTAGTTGGTTAAGCGTCTGCCTTCAGCTCAGGTCATGATCTTGGGGTCCTGGGATTGATCCCTGCATGGGGGGGGGGGTTGGTCCCTGCTTGGTGGGAAGTCTGCTTCTCCACCCCCCCCATGCTTGCTCTCTTTCTCTCTCAAATAAATAAATAAAATCTTAAAAAAAAGAATCAGGATTCTTTAAAAAAGGGGGGGGGGAGTAGGGAGAATGGATCATGGAATCATAGAAAGGATATACTCTGCCAGTGTAATAGTTTGAAGTACTTAAAAGAAAACCACATGTATCTTCTGAACAAAGATAGGAATTAATAACATTTTATGTCATTATGAGAATGTATACAGTATTAAGCTATCATGAGATTTTGGTACTATATTATGGTACTATATTACTAATTATGGCACTATAAATTTACACAGAATGAGTAAATTCTGTCTCCTGAGAAACTTTGTATCTAGAAACATTGATTTTTCTCTTTTGTTGTAAAAGGGGATTATGAAAATTTCTATTTTTAAACCACTTAATCTGATTAAAGTGTTTAGTATAAAATCTGACAATAAAAAGATATGGTTTGTGGGTTTAAATTGGCTTAAGTGATGATTTTGTACTGTTTCATAGCTTTCTTAAACTTAAGGCTAAATACTTTTTTTTAGTTTGGTCTTATTTTTTTTTTTTATTTTAAGTAATTTCTACACCCAGTGTGGGGCTTGAACCCACAACCCTGAGATCAAGAGTTGCATGCTCCACCAGTGGAGCCAGCCAGGTACCCCAAGGCTAAATACTTTTAAATACCTCAATATATTTCTTGCTGTTGCTGAGCACAGTGGGTGTACTGTTTCTCAGCACTTGATTGCCACTTGTTAGTATGTTTCAGTAACTACCAAAACTGTCTTCCTTTCATGAATTTTCCTATAGTTAGAACAATAGTGTTATTATTTTGCAAATTATCTTCCTTTCCCAGCTAATTGATTTAGGAGGCCATATCTTTTGAGATTTATTTATGAGACCTTTCTATTTATTTATATTTAAGTAGTAGGAAGTGGTTATTTCAAGATCACCCCTAAAACAGAGGTCCCAGTGCTTAAGTAGGAGGGTTTACCATACATATTTACCCGTCTATTACAGATGGTATGTTTCTTTACCGTCGTACACCAGGAGACCTAAGGAGCTAGGTCTTAAAGGTGTTACAGGGGATGTTGACAGGAATCAGAGTCCTTTTAAAAGTCCACCTGTTGTCTCAGTATAATGTTGGTAAAGTTAGAAATAGAACCAAGGTTTTTTTTAGATTCTTCTGTAAGGTATGTTTATTTTTTAAGAGGGTTGGGGCAGGGGTCGTGTGTATAATTTGAGAATGCCCTGAAGATATTTCTGTTAGTTTTCTTCCTCTTTTTAAGAATCACTGGTGTGGAGGGGCCCCTGGGTGGCTCAGCCGGTTAGGCGTCTGCCTTCTGTTCCAGTCATGATCCCCGGGGTCCTGGGATTGAGTCCCGAGTCAGGCTCTTTGCTCAGTGGGGACGTTCTTCCTGTCCCTCTGCCTGCCACTCCCCCTGCTTGTTCGTGCTCTCTCTCTGTCAAATGAATAAGTAAAATCTTAAAAAAAAAAAAAAAAGAATTAGTAGTGTGGAATATGAAATTCAGTAAGTATCTTTTCCATAATTGCCATCATATTTAAGATATGTTACATGTCAAAGGATGCATGGTAGGATGTTGCTCTTTTGATACCTTAAAACCTTGACTATGCCCAAGACTTGTAGGGTGTATCATACCATTGTGGCAGTAGTGCCTAACTTGATAATAGTTTTCTTTAAAAGTACGGATGTCTAAATTGCATAATATTTGTTTTTTCTTAATGTGTTACAAGTGATTTTTGGCAACCACATCATTTTTCTTGACCAGTGTCACCTACAAAAAAAAGTTGTAATGATGTTTACCTGTTACACAGTACCTTTATTTTTGAAAAAGACCATAGTGCCTTTTAGGATTATTTTTAAAGGGAAGATTTAAAATATGTAATTGTTCAAGAATCTCACAGGCATGTCAGTCCCTTGGGAATATGCTTGAGTCTATTAGCGGAACTTTATCTGAATAACTCTACAGTCAGTATTTGCCTATTTTCAGGACTTCTTCAAGATGGTTGCACACGTTTTTATTATTTTATTATTTATTATTTTTTAAAGTTAATTTTTTTTAAAGATTTTATTTATTTGACAGAGAGAGACAGCGAGAGAGGGAACACAAGCAGGGGGAGTGTGAGAGGGAGAAGCAGGCTTCCTGTGGAGCAGGGAGCCCGATGCGGGGCATGATCTCAGGACCCTGGGATCATGACCTGAGCCAAAGGCAGACGCTTAACGGCTGAGCCACCCAGGCGCCCCGTTTTTTTTTTTTTTTTTTTTTTTTTAATATTGATAAAACACACTGCCTTTTCCTTGCTTATAGAGTCCCAGTCTGGTTTCAAGACTCTTCCTTTTGGGATTTCTATAGTATTTAACTCTTAGTGATTCTTCTCTAACCTTCTCTGTCTTAACGGGCTATGTTTGGCATTTAACTGGAGAACCTGGGGGGGGGGTGTCAGTGAAGGGGTGGACAGGTTTCTTTGTAGACGTTCAGTATTTTTGTCCTTCCTCTGCTAGGGAGGTCATGGAGTAAGAGATTTCCTTTCAATCTTGGCAATTTCCCAGTCTGAATGGGATGTTTCTAAAGTACTTCCAGGACTTGCTGACAAAAGAGGAAGATAAGCGATACAAATGGGAGCTGAAGCTACAAATGGGAGCTGAAGCGGGGTTTCTTTTTAAGGCAGTCAGCTAGCTTGGGTTAAAAATAAAGGCCAGGAGAAAGTGAGTCAAATTAACATGGTGCCTTAGATTCACGAGCCTTTAGGTGAACTATTATTTTACATAAACAGAATTATTTCTGTTAAGTACTGAACCCTGAAATCCCATTTGTATTGAAGATTGAAAGCATACCAGATTTTATAACTGCAAATATTCTTAATACCTGGTAAGATAGGAATTTATGCCAGATGAGGTACAGAACCTTGGTATACTTAAATTAGCAGTGGATTTCTCATGTCTCTGTCTCAGCCAGTGATTTTCTGATTTTACCAGCCTTAGTGGTTTGACTCTTTCTTAAAACAATTTTTTTGTGCTGTCTCAGTGGTCAGTTAATAAGAATTTAGCTACAGTTTTGAAAGCTGTCAAAATCGGTAGGCAATAAAACATTAAGAATTTATGTGTTTCTTTTTTGTGCATTTCTTTCTTAAAAAAATAAAGTGCTATAGGGACTATCTTAGGTATTTCTCAGGCATGGATAGAGTGAAATTGCAATTTTGCTAGAAATTTAGAATTTTTTATTATTAATGTCAGTAACAGTTATCTTTTACTGATACAAGAGCTGTTTTGTTTGTTTCTGTACCTTGGCTAGGTTAATCCTTTCTGAGCTTTAAGTTCCAGTTCTTAGGTCTGATAATTAATTCAGACACTAACAGTCTTTGGTTTCATTGGAAAGCACAGTGACTTAAAGGTGGTGCCACATTTTGCTTTTTCATTTAGAATGGTTAAATATGGTAGGCAATATAAGACCTGAAATACTGAAATATTAAAAATAAATTAAGTCTTTCCCTTATCTTTTGTACTTTTACTGTAAAGATCTGTTTCCTTTAAAGTCAGATTTATTGGGGCACCTGGGTGGCTCAGTGGGTTAAGCATCTGCCTTCGGCTCAGGTCATGATACTAGGGTCCTGGGATCGAGCCCCGCGTGGGGCTCCCTGCTCCACAGGGAGTCTGCTTCACCCTCTCCCTCTGCCCTTCCCCCCCAATCATGTGCTCGTGCTCTTTCTCAAAATAAATAAATAAAACCTTTGAAAAAATTTTTTAAAAGTCAGATATATTGAGGTATGATTTATGTGCTGTGTAGTTCTTTGAGTTTTGACAGATGCATGTTATGTTGTAAACATGACCACTGCAGTCATGCTATAGAATAGTTCCATCATCCCAAAACATTTCCTTGTGCCCCTTTGTAGTCAGCTTCTACTCTCAGCCCTTGATAACCTGTGGTCTTTTTTTTTTTCTCCCTGTAATTTAATCTTTTCAAGAATGCAGTAAATTTTTTTTAACTTTTTTTTTTTTTTTTTTTTTTTTGTGGGGGGACACCTGGGTGGCTCAGTCAGTTAAGTGTCTTGCCTTCGGCTCAGGTCATGATCTCAGGGTCCTGGGATCGAGTTCCACATCGGGCTCCCTGCTCAGCGGGGAGTCTGCTTCTCCATCTGCTTGCTGCTCCCCCTGCTTTTTGCTCTCTCTCTCAAAGAAATAAAATCTTTAAAAACAAAAAAAAATATGTATTTTTTTTATTCTTAAGGAATCTCTACATCCAGTGTGTCGCTCGAACTCACCACCCAAGATCAAGAGTTGCATGCTCCAGCAGTTGAGCCACCCAGATGCCCCAAGAATGTCCTAAATTTTTAAAAAATTGTGATAAAATACACATAAAATTTATCATTTTACAATTCAATGTACCAAGTACAGTTGATCCTTAAACAGTGTGGGGGTTGGGGTGCTGACACCTCTCCCTGCCCCCCAGTCAAAAATCTGCATATAACTTGACTTCCCTGAAACTTTGCTAATAGCCAGCTGTTGACCTGATAGTAATATAAGTAGTCAGTTAACACATCTTGTGTGTTGTATGTATTATTTACTGTATTCTTAAAATAAACTAGAGAAAAGAAAATATTAAAGTCATAAGGAGGAGAAAGTACATTTACAGTACTGTGCTGTGTGTATTGTAAAAAAATCTGTGTGTAAGTGGACTGGGCTAGTTCAAATCCGTGTTATTCAAGGGTCAGCTGTACATTCATGGTGTTGTGCAACCATCACCACTGTCTAGTTCCAAAACTTTTCATCACCCCAAACAGAAACCTAGTACCTTTAAGTAGTTACTTCCTATTTTCCCCTTCTCTCAGCCCCTGGCAACCATAAATCTGCTTTCTCTATGGATTTGCCTATTCTGGATATTTTATATAAATGGAATCATATACTATGTAGTCTTTTGTTTCTGGCCTCTTTCACTTAGCATAACGTTTTCAAGGTTCATCCATGTTGTGGCAGGTTTCAATATGTCATTTCTTTTTATGGAATCTTATACGGATTTATAATCTTCCATTGTATGAATATACCACATTTTGTTTATCCATTCAACCTTTGATGGACATTTGGGTTTCCACCTTTAGTTTATTGAGAATAGTGTTGTGGTGAACATTCACATACAAATTTTTGTGAGAAGACCTGTTGTCAGCTCTTTTGGGCATATACCTAGGAATGGATTTGCTGGGTCAAATGATAATTTTTTGCTTAACTTGAGGAATTTAAACATTCCCATCAGTTATGTATGAGGATTTCATTTTCTCAGTATATTTGCAGCACTGGTAATTTTTTTTTTTTAAATGATTGCTATCCTACTGGGTGTGATTTCTCACTGTGGTTTTGATTTTACATTTTCCTAATCAATAATGATGTTGAACAGTTTTTCATGTGCTTATTGGCTGTTCGTATATCTTTGGGGAAATACAGCTTTTCGGATCTTGAGCCCATTTAAAAATTGGATTGTTTGTCTTTTTGTTGAGTTACAGGAGTTCTTTATATATTTTGGATACTAGACTCTTGAAAGATACATTATTTGCAAATATTTTTGCTGATTTTGTGAGTTGTCTTTTCACTCTCTTGATAGTGTCCTTTGATGTGACAAAAATAAGGCTTTAGGGGCGCCTGGGTGGCTCAGTCATTAAGCGTCTGCCTTCGGCTCAGGGCGTGATCCCAGGGTCCTGGGATCGAGCCCCGCATCGGGCTCCTTGCTCTGCTGGGAGCCTGCTTCTTCCTCTCCCACTCCCCCTGCTTGTGTTCCCTCTCTCGTTGGCTGTCTCTCTCTGTCAAATAAATAAATAAAATCTTAAAAAAAAAAAAAGGCTTTAAAAGTGCATATTTTTATAAAAATTATTTTTATAAAATTTTGGAATTCATTTAAATATATTGCTGAAGCCAGCCCTTTCTAATTTTGGTGGCTTTTCTGTGTTCATAAAAGTTACCTTTTTTTTTTTTTTTTAAAGATTTTATTTATTTATTTAATTTGAGAGAAAAAGAGCGCGCTTGCTCCACGTGCGCACACGCGCACATGCATCCACAAGTGGGGGAGGGAGGGACGGGGGTGGGGCAGAGGGAGAGGGAAAAGGAGACTCCCTGCTGAGTAGGGAGAAGGACCAGACCCAGGGCTCCATCCCAGGGCCCCAAGGTCATGACTTGAGCTGAAGGCAGGCGCTTAACCAACTGAGCCACACAGGCGCCCCCCCATGAAAGTTACTCTTAAGATCACATTTTAGTTATGGAAGTTTAACTTCAAAGACTAATTTTTACTTAATTTAAATAATTGTAATAGAGTTTGAACCAAGATCATCATCTAGTCTGTCCTTTCCCCTCCCCTATGCTGCATCCACTATGCTGTTCTCTTTTCCCTGTGAAAGTTGTGTGGTGTAAATAGTTCCCTCTGCTAACATCTCAAACAAGTGAGCAGATTGAAGCTATTTTACAACTACTAAGTGCCAACTAGTGTGGTACATACATTGAGAGTTTGAGGAAGGAGCTGGATAATGGGATTTTTTTTTTTTTTTCTGAAGTCACAGAGCAGTTTATACTCCTGATTGGAACTTCAACTGACTTTACAGTTCTTTTCTTTCTAGATTATAAATTCTTACAGGGTTGGAACCATCTTAGTTCACCTTTTGGAGTCATCAGCTCTTAGTTAATGCTGTTTTTGTAGTAAATGATCAAGAAAATACTGATTTTGATAGAATGCTTTGGAGAGGAAGTTTGGGTTGAAGAAAAGTTAGTGTTCATTTAGGTTAGGGATCTGTATTCCACAGTTGAGAGAAAGGCCTCATTTATGAGAATGGGTGATCATTTAGTCAACAAGTAATTTATATGCCGTCTAGGCAGTGGGGGTGTGATAGGCAACACTGAGAGTCCCCTGCCCTTCTGGTATTCACAGTCTCCTGGCAGAACATGTTAAAATAAGCTTCTTAAATCATCTTAGAACTAAAGAAACTATTAGGTTCTGTGGTAGCACATATATAGTGGGGACTACTGGCCAGATTCAGGGGAATCAGAAACTTTTCAAAGGAAAGCTGAAGCTTGGAGGATAAAGAGAAATAAGCTAGGGTCAGCAAAGGGTGAGGACAAAGCCAATCCCTGCTGACTGGCTGAGCAAGGTGATTCTTTCTGTGGCAATGAAAGAGTAGGATGGATGGGGCATAGAGTGTGAAAGGGGGTGGTTGGTAGAGATTTAGCTAAAAAGGGAAGTAAGGTACATAGGATGATAAGGGCAGTGAGAGGATATCAGATTTGTTTTTTATGACACTAATGTTGGAATGTGGAGGAGAGATGGGCGAGAGATGAGAATTGGGAGTGGGAAATATACCGTCTGACTGATCAAGCAGTGCCATTTATTAGAAAGTAGTGGTTAGATGATGGCACCATTTATTAAAATGGGGATTCCAGGAAGAAAGGAGCCAGTTGTTATGTTTGTGGCATTAGAACATGGATATTTTTTTTTAATTTTAATATTTATTTATTTATTTGATTTTATTTGACAGAGACAGCAAGAGAGGGAACACAAGCAGGGGGAGTGAGAGAGGGAGAAGCAGGCTTCCCGCTGAGCAGAGAGCCCTATGCTGGGCTCAATCCCAGGACCCTGGGATCATGACCTGAGCCACCCAGGCGCCCCAAGATTGTTTTTTAAACAGTTGGGTACATAGGTCTGGACCTTGGAGTGGACATCAATGATGGAGGCCTAGATCTAGGAAGCGATGTCATACATGTGGTAAATATTGCCACTGGAATGGATTGAATGAGAGAGTACAAAATGAGATGAGTAGAGTGCCTAGGGTCAGGCTTTGAGAAACCTCAAGATTCTGGGGTTTGGTAGATGAGGCTGAGCAAGCCCTCAGAAGTTCCTGAGAAAGTACAACCAGGTAGGAAGAAATACAGAGTATTTCATCCCATAAGCCAAAGGATGGGAAGAATCTGGTTATTTTGAATTCTCAGGATCTCAGCACAGAGGGTTATTGTAAGAATTTTAAAAAGGTTTTCATTCAGCCCACCTCATTCCTCTGCAAGGCACCTTTGTGCAGGCCACAACCTGCTTAACTCTACTTAGTAGCCCTGTGGAAGCTGCTGAGAGGACGAGTAAGATAAAGCCTGAAGTGTGAGTTTAGCAACCTGGGCTCATAGTTGGTTTTGCTGAAAGTAATGGGGGAGAAGTTGGATCAGGGTGGATTGAAGAACCAGTAGAGGTGAAGAAACAGGGTGGGGAGTAGGGATAACTCTTAGTTTGCAGAGAGTGAAGGCAGATTGATGGAAGGTCATGTGGGATTGATGGAGTTTTTCTGTTTGTTTTCTAATATTTTTTAAAATATGTTTTTGTATTTTTAAATGGGAGACATCAAAAATTTTTACATGTGTAAAGAGAAGATTCAGTTCAATGGGAAAGGAGAAAAGGGTATTTGCAAAGTTAAGAGAAGGTGGAAGTAGATGGAATCCCACTTAGGGCCTAATATTGGGTGCAGATGTGTGATGGTATTTTTTTCTTTTTTCTTGGTGAAGTAGAGAGATTGTGAGTGTGTGTGTGTGTGTGTGTGTGTGTGTGTATGTGTGTAGGGGGTTAGGAGAGTATTTTGGAATCTGAAGAGAATGGGGCAGTTCTGGATAATGCATGTAGAGAATGTGGGAGATAGACGTTGGAGGGCCTGGGGATGTGGTGCTTACTTACGGATGATGGATAATTGATACTAGGGCTTATGCAGTGTTGAAGTTTTAACAGATTGGTGTGAGGAAAATATTAAGAGAGGTTAAGGGGATTGGCAAGAGTGTTATTGAAATGATAGACCATGAACTCTAAGCTGAAAGAAGGAAGTGAAGAAGGAAGAAAGTACTTGGACTGGGAAAAAGTAGAGAGAGTCACCAGAATTAAAGTTACTTTAAAACAACAACAACAACAACAACAACAATTAGAGTGTTATTGAGAGAGAGTGTGAGTAGACAGTTGTCAAAAGTAAGTCATCAGACATTGAGCAAGATGAACTAAAAGAGGGTTATGGAATTTTAGAGACAAGTAAGGCCACAAGTGGCAGCTCCTACTTTGGCAGGAACAGTTTCATTGGAGTGCTGATGGTGGAACCCGGGTTACAGTGAATTGAAAAGTGAGTGAAGATGAGGAAGGTAAATTTTTCCCAAGAGTTTTGGCTGTGAAGAGTCTAGACAATGAGAATTAGAAGGAAAAAGAACGTTAAGATTTTGCCCTTTTTTTTTTTTTTAAGTAGGCTCCATGCCCCAGCGTGGGGCTTGAACTCATGACCCCAAGATCTAGAGTTGCATGCTCTACTGACTGAGCCAGCCAGGATCCCCAAGATTTTGACTTTTGTTGTTGAAACACTAGGGGGTGCTCATGTGTTGCTGAGTGATGAGCAGTAGCAAAGTGGGAGATCCACAGCAACCTCAGAAAATAGCGTCGATGTATGGATTCAGAGGGTTGCTGTAGATAGGACATGTACTTGTTCCATGATTTGAGGGTGATAAGAAAGGCTGTGTGTGAACATGTGGGTGAATTTATGGATTTACTGGAAGGAAGTTGGCAGGTACTGGTGGAGTGCTGAAGAACTTGAAAGTTAAACAGAATTGAATTTGAGTTCTTGCTCTTCCTTTTACCAGATGTGCAGCTTTCGGTCCCTTTCGGAACCTTACTTACCTCATCTGTAAGACGGTAATTTATTATCTTTAATGATCATAATAGGATTATGTTAAAGAGGAAATGAAGTACTAAATATATGTAAACTGCTTGGCTCAGTTGCTTACTAGATGTGGTAAGAGCTCAAAACTTTAGCCCTTATTATTGAGAGTGCTGTGGAAGAATGGTTTGCATTTCTCATGAAGCAGAAACGTGGAAGGTCATGTACTGGAAGAGCTGGGGAAAGGAGGAAGGTGCAAGAAGTTTGAAAACTGTTTTGGAAAGGAGAGAACCCTGGCTAGGGAAACACGGGCAGTAATGAAGACCCAATTGTAGTCTGAGAACTACCTGGGGGTGGAGTGTTGACCAACCTTTACACTGAGGACAATCGTGCACGTGAAGCAAAGGTTAAAATCCAATGTAATGCCCTCCTAGAGTTGGTGTTGTTTGTCCCTTCTGGTTAATTTGGTTAGAGGTCAATCAATAGAGGGTGTTTGAGATTCCTTGGAAGGGAAATTATACTGAAGTCAAATCTTTACTATGTTTGCTAAAGATGTTATTGAAAAACAAAATTTACAATCTTTAAAATTTTGGGTTAGAGCATATTCTGTAATTTTAAATATAGATGCAGAGTTAGAGGGAACACGGTCCATAAGACCAGCCTTACTTCTGATACCAGTTCCAAGTTCAGGCGTCCGCAAGGCTACTCTTAGGTTGGATAAGTCACCAGAAGGACTTACTGAACTCACTGAAAGCTGTTCTACTCATGGTTATAGTTTATTATAGCTAAAAGTTTCAGATTAAGATTGGCTGCTGGTAAAGGCCCATACAGCAGACTCCAGGAAAGCTTTGAATGTGGAGCTTCCAACCGTCCTTTCCTTGTCAAGTCATGAACACAGTATTACTCTTCTGGTGTTGATGTGTGACACACAGTACGCATGGAGTGTTACCAACTGTAGAAGCTCATCCCGGCGTTGGGGTCTAGAGTGTTTTATTGGGACTCCATGATCCACTGCCTACATGCATAAACTTAGTTTCCAGCCCTTCTGAAGGCTGAGCTGGTCCTTGGGACTTAAAGCCCCTTCACACTCATAGATCACATTGTTACACTTCCTGGTGTGGCCCAAAGCCTGCAGGTGAACAGGGAAACTTTTATTAGGTATTACATTCCAGGACTTTAGAAATTAACTTCCAGAAGCCGAGGGTAAAGACCAGACAGACCTCCTTTGGGGATGGTGAAATTATTTACAGTTTTACAAAAATAGTTAAATATATTTTCATATTTTGAGTCTACATTGCTGTTGAGTTTGATTAGTGATTGAAAATCGGTAACAAAGAACCCATAAATTGATAATTAAGATTTGGTATTATATACACTTAATACTTAAGTAGCTAAGGAAGTTTCATCAAGAAATTATATTAACTGCTAATATTTCATTGTTGCAAAACTGATGTAAACTCGTAATTTTGGCATGATGGTTCAGTTCTGTTTTACTAAATTTGAACTCACTATTTTCTCTTGTGGGAAGAGTTTCAAATAATGAAGTCCATGAGCCTCCCAAATGAATTTTTTAGGCATAGATTCATATTTCAGAGCATAGTTTCACCTTTTCATCTATTCCTCATGAAAACATGTCTGAATCCAGGTGAGTAACAGGCATTATAGGGATAACCTTGAATTTATTTCTAAAAGATAAATCATTTTCAAGTGCTATTAACTGTTACTAATGAAAAACTCACAGCATATTCTACAACTACTGTATGACAGTGACACTGTTTTTGTGCACCATTGCTTTAGAAAATAAATGCATTCCCACCTCGTTGGCTTAAGTGCGAATCTCATTTCCTGGTCGATAACCTTTTTTTTTTTTTTTTTTTTTTAAAGATTTTATTTATTTATGTGACAGACAGTCAGCGAGAGAGGGAACACAAGCAGGGGGAGTGAGAGAGGAAGAAGCAGGCTCATAGCGGAGGAGCCCGATGTGGGACTCGATCCCGGAATGCGGGGATCACGCCCTGAGCCGGGATCACGCCCTGAGCCGAAGGCAGACGCTTAACGACTGCGCTACCCAGGCGCCCCATTGGTCGATAACCATTACAAATTAGATCCGTGAGAGTAAAATCCCTTAATAAGCCTAGTTAAAAACAACTTGAAGCAATATGATGGTTATTCCAGTGGCACCACTAGGTGTGGTGTTTGCATCAAGTCATTTTGGGGTACTTTATGGAAATGCTTCCTGATAGGGAATTCCCTGACTTCATACTTCTGAAGTGGTGCCTTTTTGTTTTGTTTTTTGTTTTTTGTGGTTTTTTTTGGTTGCTTTTTAGTGCTTACAAGAACTGGACGAGACCACATGTAGCCAGGAGATACTATATCCCCTTGCACATGGTGGATTGTTGATGTGAGGTCTGAGGATTTGGGTTATTCAGAGTAAATGACCTCTCAGATTTATTACATTTTCTGTATACTGAGAATAGATAACTAAATGAGCGGTAACTATATTTGCATGTGATTTGTATGTTATAGTTAACATTTAAATTCTCTTATGTACTAAAAAGTTTTTTTGGTTGCCACCTTAAGCCTCTTTATCTTCAAAGGCACAGAGTGGCTTTCTATCTCAATTTTTGCTTCAACATAGGAACTCTAAGGGCCATAGTACAACTCAAAGCACCTAACCCATGAATGATATTTGCTTCATGTTTGAACAACAAATGTTTTAACCCACTGTCTTCACTAATATTGTAACTACTGTCTTACAGATTGACTTGATGCAAAACATCACAAAGGCTCCATATTATACAGTATGCGATTTTTGAGGTATGAGCTTTAGAAACTTACCTCTCATGTGGCATGTACATCAGGCTTTAACTTCACTTTAAGCATTTGGGGGAAACTTATGCATTTCTTTTTTTCTCTCTCTCTCCATAATATTTTTAGAGTATTAAAGGGGCTGTGGAGGTATTTTTGATCCTTGCTAGTATGATTCTTAGTTTTAACAGATACATTTTTTCTTATCGCTAAACAGACGCTAATTCTGGCAGATGATAGCTTTTTCAGCCCTTACAGCTGGCTTAACATTTATACCTGCCTCTTTGAATTCAAATCTGTATTTTGTGCCTTTGATTGCCTCATTTTAAGTGCTCATTTCCGTTCGCTAACAGTTTTCTATTAGACTGGGTGGTGGTGATGGTGCTAATGGCCTGGTACTGACTTTTTTTGAGACCTAAGCAGTCTTGATATTTAAAAAAAATAAAGATTTCCGATAAACGATGAACTATTTTGTGCTTTTGGGTTCAGACTACCTATAACTTGAATTCTGGTTGGAAATGTTTTGATCAGTTTGGTTTAAAAGAACATGGCAGCTAATAAGTTTTTAGACAGTTCTAAGACAGTAGTTCTAACCCTAGTGATTTTTTTTTTTTTTTGGTTATATTTCTGAAAACCCAAAGTCTGAGGGGGGGAAAAACTTGGTGTTCATAACTCATGGGATTTTAAAACCTATGTTTCTAATAAATTGGGAAGTTGTTCCCATTCTTTTTTTCCAGTTTAGTTTGAAGTCAAATGCTTTGTAGGTAGAAATGGATTTGTTGGTAGGAGATTGCTTAATTTATTCATTGAAGAACTTAAAATCAACTGCTGTATTTTGGGCATGAAACTTGTTTTGGTTATATTCCTATGCTCTTGAACTGCTTATATATTATTTGTCTTTTAGACTGGAAATCTTGAGTTTAGTATTATGGTCTTAATAACTTTTTTTTTTTGGTAAGTTTGTTTATTTGAGGGAGAGAGAACATGGGTAGGAGGGGCCGAGGGAGAGGGAATCTTAAGCCGACTCTGGCCTGAGTGTAGAGCCTGATGTGGGGCTTGATCTCACAACTCTGAGATCACAACCTGAGCTGAAACCAAGAGTCAGATGCTTAACTGACTGCGCCACACAGGCGCCCCAGGGTCTTAGTAACTTTGAGCATATCCTGTAAGTTAAGTATTTCTTAAGAATTTAGTATCCTATTTAAGCCTCACAACAACTTTACAAGTGAGATAGGTATTACCCCATTTCATGAAAGAAACAACTGAGGCTTGGAGATTAAGTACCGTGTGCAAAGTCCCACTTACCTTTTTTGTGTTGGAGCTGGGATTTGAGCCCAGATCTTTGCTGAACCCATATTCTCTGCTGCCTTCTGTTTACCACTATGTCACCAGAAGAATGATACAAATACTTAACTCTTAGTAGTAAAGGTAGTATTTGTGATACATAAACATAATTTAAACAGGAAATTCAGACATTTAAATATTGCTTGATTTTCGTTATCTTGTATCCATTCATTTGCTAGCAGCTTACTTATCCAGGTTGTGTTAGGTGTCATACATTTAGACAAGTTCAGATCTGTCAGAAAAGCTCTTAGCTCTCTTTTATTTTTGAATTCCCTTCCAGAAATTTATGGTATGTTATGGTTTATTGTAGGTGCACATTTAATGTGCTATTTTTAGAAACATTGGAGATGCCATTATTTTTGTTCTAAAAAGCTCTCATGCTCCAATTTAGTGTTAATGGTACTTAACTGCTTATAGATTTAGGATGCTTAGAAAAAAATTCTCATACATTTTTTTCTTGAAATTCCATAAATTGTATTTTTTCATCTATTGGAAATACTGAGCTTTGTTGACAAGCGAACCCTGGATGTTTGAAGAAGATACTCCATTGTGGAGCCTTAGTTATTTTTGTACGCTAGGGTCACGGAATTTTATCAAGTTTCCAGTTGAGAGCCTTTAGGAATAATTTAGATTTGTGCCACTTACCCAAGTTTAATTGGACCTGTTATTTGCATTCTATATTAACAGTGGTTTCAGTAAGTATAGATCAGGTTGTCCGACTGAGCTTACACTAAGTTTCTTGTTTAGTATTTTTGTGGGTGGGGGCAAAGAAAAACGATAAATTGGAATATATAAACAAACACTGAAGTCATTTTTATAGAAGAGGAAGGAGTCATAAGGGTTGAGGAATAGGTTAGTTTCTGCTTTTGCCAGTGTCCTCAAGTTTCCCAAATAATTGTGGGTTCAGAAGATGTTTTTAGTACATATCATAAAAGTGATTTTTTTTTCAGAAAGTTGTTCCTTTCAGAAGTAGTATCAGTAGGACAGGAGCTTTTTTCTTAGTATTTTTCATATGCTGTTGTAGTGTTGTCTTATTTCTTGATGCTTTATGTTTGATGGTTGGAAGAATAAGGCTCATGAGAAATTAGGAAACTCAGCTCCTGGTTGTACTGGTGAGGACACTGAGCCATAAAACTGGTCCTTAGATAAGGATAAGGACTAATTTTTACCCTGGGGCTATACCACTTGTTTATTAATGGCCGAGTATCAGGGATTATTCTACACAGTACTTGACTTTTACTTCAGCTTTATTGGATTCCTGGTATCTTGTTTTTATTTTTCTCACTTTTTATAATTTTGATAGTCTCTGTAGTTAAGGAACCTTCAGTGAAGTCTCCAATACATTAAAATAATCTTACTTTCCAGCTAATGTGTTTTTATATCCTATCGAGCTTGCTTTCAAATATCATTCTGTAATTTACTTTCCCACCAAATAATCAAGTTAAGAATTCAGGTGAGAGAGAGAGAGAGAATATGCCACATTGCCCCTGCCTCATACGTTGCCAGTGCTTTTTATTTTTATGACTGGGAAGACTGTAATTTTTCTACTAATTAACCTCTCCTGGGAGAAGAGCTGAGGAAGAATGATTCCTTTTATCAAATCATGTGAAGAGAATCCTGGACCAGGGTGACCAGCTGTCTTAGTTTGCCTTGGACTGAAGGAGGTTCCATGGACATGGGATTTTCATTGCTAAAATTGGTAACCCTTGAACACAGCAGGATGAGTTGGTCACTCTAATCCTGGTAGTTACCTGTATTTCTGAATGGGTTTGTAGAATAGAAGGGGCTGAAAAGCTGGCATTTCATTCATTGACAATCCCTTCCCTGTTGAAAGACTTATTAGTAATTGGAGTGCTTATTTATAATAGTAATAATTTAAAAATTAGTGTGGTAGGAGAGGCTTGAATAAAAGATTTATGGTTTGGGCTATGAAAATATTTGTTTAAAGTTTAATCGTATACTCTTCTCTCTTTACAGAACTGATAGTGCATCAGCCGACCCAGATACATTAAAATATTCTTCATCCAGAGATCGGGGTGGGTCTTCTTCTTATGGACTGCAACCTTCAAATTCAGCTGTGGTGTCTCGGCAAAGGCACGATGATACCAGAGTCCACACTGACATACAGAATGACGAAAAGGGTATATGTGCTTCTTTTATTGTTAGAGGCATGTTTTTTTGTTTGTTTGTTTTTTAACCTACCAGCTTTTCCCTTGCTTCGTCTTTCCCTCTTTTTTTCTCCCGTACTTCTTTCTTTTAATATGCTTAAAATATAAATATTAAATACAGTGCTATTTTTGAAACTTATTCAGTTTACCCCTTAAAAATTTTTTAAAATGTTCTTTTCGTACATTATAATATATATAGGTAGCTTCCTTGCCATCCAAAATATCACAAAGGCTGAAGTCTTCTGACTATAATCTCTCCTCTAGGCTTCTAAAAGTTTTTAAAGTGCAAAGTCTGACTTAATTTAGTTTACATTTCTCTTATCTTCCATGGATGAACAAAATGAAATCAAAATGACTTCAAAGCAGGTAGCACAAGGGAAGAGGAGGAGAAGCAAAGGCTGGTTGAGCTGTAGATAGGTAGTAAGATCCTGAACTATCAGGAATTGATGGAATAAAGCAAAGAGCCCTGTTAAAATAATGTAAATATTGCTGTTTTTAGGTGGCTACAGTGTCAATGGAGGATCTGGGGAAAATACTTATGGTCGGAAGTCGTTGGGGCAAGAGCTGAGGGTTAATAATGTGACCAGCCCTGAGTTCACCAGTATTCAGCATGGCAGTCGTGCGTTAGCCATCAAAGACATGAGGAAATCACAGGGTAAGATTGGGCAAACTGGGGGGGGGGGGGGGGGGTGCAGTCATAAATGCCTCCACAAACACCTGTATCCCTTTTGTTTCCTGGACGCTGTATTGCTTACTAATGCTTTTGCATACATGAGTTGGTTCGTTTACTTCTGAGTTGAAAAACGTGTACCGATGATAATTGTTTGCATTCTTTCTCCTGTAAACTGTTTCTTAGACCAAATTCTCACAGGAAAGGTTTTAATACTTTTTTTGAGTATACTTTCTAGAGAATTCTCTTAAAATAAGATTAGAATACTAGGTAAGATTAGAATACTAGGTAAGAAATGATTTTCCTGATCATAGTGGATAATGAATGTCTAGTGTGTGGTGGGGTCTTCCTGCAGCAAGTCCTTGAACTCTAGGGTCTGTAGGGGGTATGAGTATAAATGGAGTGGGTGCTTTTCTTAAGTATGCTGATACCACCTTCTGCCTTATAACACAGCCTCACTGGATAGGTAAAGTGCCTTGAATGCCAGGTGATTAGAGGTAATGAAGATCATTAGTTTTCTAAAAGAGAAATGTATTTTGTTGGTAAAGCTAAGTATGGAATCAGGATTTCTGATTTATATACTTTGTTGGATATAGTCACTCTTTGGACATTTAGTTCATGACCATTTGCTTCCAAGGTGTGTGTGTGTATGGGCATGTTGTGTGTATCTTGGTGAATATCTTTGTGCACATAGCTGCTTTTGTGTGTGTGTGTATGGCTTTTTTCATTTTTAAAAAATGAATTCTTTTGGATAAATTTTCAGACATGGTCCCACTAGTCAAAGGGTATGCTGTTTCTTAAAAGTGTTTGAAGCCCTTGACTTTGGTACGATAGAAGCTGGAAAGTCAGTCCAAAGATTATTTAGTCCAGTTCTTTCTCCTCTGAGGCTCAGAGTTAAGTAGTTTACTAGTGGCAGAATTGTAAATAGAGCCTAGATTTCCTGGCTTGTAACCTAATGATGTTTTCAGTGTCCATCTTTACTGAAATACTCATTGGCCTAGGGGTTAAAAAAAGAAATCATTTTCCTTCTCTCAGATGTGTTGTAATTTCTTTTATTATTAATTTTTTTCCATGCCTTAGAGAGAAATGAAACTATCAGACCCTTTAATGTGGTTTGTTTTTACTGTACATTGGTTAATCATTAAATAGCACAACTGAAAATGTAAAAAAAAATTTAGTACTTAAGTATATTTTTATTGGCAATTGTTTGAGCATTCTTGCTTGTTTTTGTCATTAAAAAATAAAGGGCAGAGCAGTTCTGGTTTGCCACTTCCCTGGTGGCATCATGCCTTGCACATGGTTGGTAGTAATTAGACATTTGTTGAACTGAATGTCTGATTGCAGTTCACAAAAACTTTGTCTTAGGAAAATAATGATAATGTGAACAAGAGACTTCCCTCCACTGGATACCATGTGCCCTCCACTGGATACCAAGTGAGAAATAAAAGCATATAGCCTCTTTCTGCCTGGTTGAGACTTTATCCCTAACCTGTAGACGTCTCTTACTTGTACTCAGCTCTTTACCTGGATGTTGAAAAGATTTTGGAACAAATCTTTTTTGTAATTTATAAGCCTTTCTTTTTCTCTCATCTGGTCCTCTGGAATGAGGTGTTTGCTTAGGTTTATCTTTTTTGAGGGTCTGCTTTGTGCCTAGCAGTCTGCTGGAATTAGGCTTATAGTGACAAAAAGTGTGATGGGACCTGCATTCAGTTGAAGTTTTATTGTTTAGTGGACTGTGATTTTTGATGTACTTTAAGATATTTGGGCTATAAAGTGTCTGTGTTTATACTCAATAGATAACGTGTTTATTTTCACAGAGCGATCGATGTCTTATTCTGATGAGTCTCGACTGTCGAATCTTCTTCGGAGGATCACCCGGGAAGACGACAGAGACCGAAGACTGGCTACTGTAAAGCAGTTGAAAGAATTTATTCAGCAACCAGAAAATAAGCTGGTGAGTACAGTATGGAAATGTTGATAACTTTTATATTTCCATAATAGAGTAGTTAATGCTATCTGGAGTTTTTTAAGAAGGGAAAAGCTTTGCTTCTTAGGAAAAATGACAGGGATTCCTTATTCTAGGTTAATTTGGCCTATATTATAATGGTTGAGAACTTGATGACCCTGATGCGTAATTTACCTGCCATTGGTGGATCCACACTGGTGTCTTCTGTAATAAAATGCTTTTAACCTTTTAATACATTTGTTCTGTTGTCCTCAGAATTTTGTTTTCTGTATGCCAGGACAGATTATGTCTTTGTTTTTCATATGTGAAATTGGGGTTGCGGTGTACGTATTTCGTTCATGGGTAGGTGTGGTCTGGTGGCCAGGGCTAAATAAATGGAAAAAATCTTTGAAGAAAAAAGTTCAGGAGCAGTTACAAATTTCTCTCCACTCTGAGTAATTATCTTAATGTGAAATTAAGAACTTGATATAGAGCAGGCAAAAATTAATGAGAATGGTATGGTGAGTCAAATAATATTTTATTTGTGAAAATATTCAAATCTATAGCAAATGAAATTTTTGAAAACATTTCAAATATATATTGATACTGAATATCATATGTCTGCCATATAAATTCTGTCATTAACATTTTATCATGTTGCTTTGTCATGTTATCTCTTCACCTCTTCATCCACCAGTCATTTCTTAATGCATTTCAGAGTAAATAAAACAGGCTTTTTTAAAAAAAGTTTTATTTATTTATTTGAGATAGGGTGAGTGAGAGAGCAGGAGCAGGGAGCAGAGGAAGAGGGAGAAGCAGACCCCCTGCAGAACAGGGAGCCCGATGCGGGGCTTGATCCCAGGACCCTGGGATCATGACCTGAGCGGAAGGCAGGTGCTCAACTGTCGGAGCCCCCATGTGCTCCTAAAACAAGCTTTTTGAGTTTATTTTTTTCATTGATGATCATGGCAGTACATAGGAATGGATAAATTTCTTTCAGAATCTGAAACGAAACTTGTAACACTCCTTGCTAGTTGGGGACTGGGAATAATAAGAAAAGGAAGGTGTGCTGTTTGATTAGAATTTGGAGGGGAACACAACTAAAAAGTACACAGTGTTTTTGAAAGTATAGGAATTTGAAGTTTTTATACATGTGTTTTTTTTTAAGGTACTAGTTAAACAATTGGATAATATCTTGGCTGCTGTACATGATGTGCTTAATGAAAGGTAAGTAACCAGTGGGTAATTTTAAGACTTTAAAATAAATTTTTAGAAATTATTTAAAAATATGCAAGAAGATAAACCCATTGGTGGCTTCATTTATGAATATCTTCTTAATGTTTCACTGGGTTCTCCTGCCATTTTTATCTGTGTTAAAGTATTTATATGTTAATTACGATTGAATACAAATGGAATCCACTACAAAGGAAATGCCTTTTTTTTTTTCTTTTTTTTTTTTCCTAATTTTTCAACATGACTTAGTAATTGAGCATTGACTTGTGGAATGCCATAAACTCTTAATGCAGGCATGAATGAATGCGATTAACTTTTGTAAACTAGAGAATTTTGAAACTGCTTAGAGAATAGAGGTGAAAGGGAGCTTCCTTCTTTGGGCAACAGTGGATTCAGACCACCTGCTCCACGAGGCTACTGGGGTTCTCCACAAAGGTGTGCAGTCTGTTCTTCGTGTGGGGATTCCCAAAGAATTGCAGTGTTGGAAAGCACCAAAAACTCATCTCAGCAGGTCATGAACCTTACTGCTTTTTGATGGTTTCATTTTATATAGTTAGTTATTAATATACTTAAATCAATGCTGTTATCCTGTTAAGTTTGTTGTGCTTTAACTAGTACCATTTCCTGGTTTATAGTCCTTACCTACTGAACACTACATTGTATGTAGTTATTTGTGGTGTGTTTTATCTGATCCTTGTTGCTGCCCTTTTTTGTGGATTATTTAATGTAGCTTGAGATGGAATTTGAAGCCTGGTTTTTAGTATTTCTGGGCCTTTCCTTACTGCTTGTGAATAGTTGATTCTGTAAAAGAAAATCTAATGTCTAACAAAGGTACTTTTGGGCACTGTGGGATAGAGAGAGTAATGAGCGTATTCAAAGATAAAATTTCAATCTTTTATGTAGTCTGAATAGAAAAATTTTAAAAAATCGTTGAAGACATTCTTTTGTAAAATGTGTCATTCTTGTCATATTTGAAAGCTTAAACCTTTTGTGTGTTTTGTTTTGTTTGTATTGAAATAAACACAGTAGCAAATTGCTTCAGGAGTTGAGACAGGAGGGAGCTTGCTGTCTTGGTCTTCTTTGTGCTTCTCTGAGCTATGAGGCTGAGAAGATCTTCAAATGGATTTTTAGCAAATTTAGCTCATCTGCAAAAGATGAAGTTAAACTCCTCTACTTATGTGCCACCTACAAAGCATTAGAGACTGTAGGAGAAAAGAAAGCCTTTTCATCGGTAATGCAGGTAAGAATGAGGGGGAAAATTGATGCATTTGGGAAGAAAATTGTCCTTAACAATTTTCTAGCAATGTTTTTGGAGAGGAACTTGGAAAAAGGAAACTTAGTATAGGGGTTATCTACTGATAGTAAATATGATATAAATAACATTTCTCTTTCTGAGTTTGAGTTAAAGGATACAAATTAAAGGTAGACTTAAAGTAAGTTAGATTTTTCTCTTTTCACTTTTTTGAAGCTTTCCTTTGAATTTGTTTAGTACCCAAATCATTTGCACATTTGAAAATAGGGACTCGGTGAGGACAGCTGGATAGGAGGGGACTTGACTTTTCTGAGGGAGACGAAAACTGAACACAACTCATTCTAGGCCTTTTTAGGTTTGATAATATGTCAAAAATCCTTATTCTAAGTTATATAAAATAACTTTGTATAAATGAAAACCAGCCCTACTGAGCTTTATTTCACTTTTATATATTAAAAGATCATTCTCAACTTAATTTTGAGCAAAGTTACAAGCAGTTAAATTTTTGTTAAGTAATAGTGTTACTAAAAATGAGGGTTTGATGTGCTTTTAGAATATCAGATGTCTTTCGGGGCGCCTGGGTGGCACAGCAGTTAAGCGTCTGCCTTCGGCTCAGGGCGTGATCCCGGCGTTACGGGATCGAGCCCCACATCAGGCTCCTCTGCTATGAGCCTGCTTCTTCCTCTCCCACTCCCCCTGCTTGTGTTCCCTCTCTCGCTGGCTGTCTCTATCTCTGTCAAATAAATAAATAAAATCTTTAAAAAAAAAAAAAAAAAAGAATATCAGATATCTTTTATTTATATGTGCTCTTTACAATTCGTGATGTGCTTTATTTTGCTTAAGTTACTTTTACTAGTAGTTAGAGTCTGTTTTTTAAAAATCCGTATTTTGATTATAGAGGTTGTATGAAAAATTTTTGGAAAGATTCAGAAATTTATCCATAACTAAATATCATAACACCAAATTGGGCTTATTCGCATAATTTTTATATTTTGAACATTTCTCCAAATATTTATTTTGAAAAATTTCAAATCCACAGGAAAACAGGTGGACCAGTATAATAAATACCCATATATCCTTTATCTAGATTTGTCAGTTATTAACATTTTGCTACACTTGTTTTATTTCTATACACATAGGCGTGCATACTTTTTTGTTGAACCATTTGAAAATAAATTATACACGTCATGACAGTTCACCCTATAATGCCTCAACACACAATCCCCTAAAAATAAGGCTGTTCTCTTAGTTAACAAAATTATTGTCCTACCTAAGAAAATTAATTTTATTACATAATGCAATCCATATTCAAACTTCTGCCCTTAGGATATCTTTTATAGCTTTTGTCTTACCTGATCCAGGATTCCTTCAGGACTTGTGTATTGTCTGGTGCTGTGCCTCTTTAATCTCTGTTAGAACAGTTCATACCTTTTTTGTCCCTCCTATTTGTAGAATGTTCTACTTTCTGGGTTTGTCTGATTGCTCTTTCCTGATTTTAAACCTTTTGGTCACGAATACTTCTGGGTTCATTCTTACTGTTGCATCACACCAGCAGGCACATAACTTCGGTTTGTCTTCCTGTCAGAGATGAAGAGTTGATCACCTGGTTGAGGTGATGACCACCAGAATCTCACCGTAGTGGAAGCTTGTTTTTCTCCTTTTGTAATTAGTAATCTGTGCATGATACCTTGAAACCTTCTGAATATCCTGTTTTTTAGTTATATTTCACTCAGTGTTTTCGGCACGCATTCATATTCTGTGCCTGAATAGATTATAACATTGGCTCTGCAAAATGTTGGGTACTTTTCCCGTTCTAGCATTTATTTCTGTAGTAATAACTTTGTTCTTTGTAAAGAAGAGCCTTCCTTCTTGGGAAAAAATGGTTTCTAACAGCTGCAAAATATTCTATCAGTGGCATGCCATGTATTTGTTTAAAAAATAGATCTATATATAGTGGTAACAGGAGCCTGCATGTCTGTCATTCATGTGTTGGGGCCATGCTATTCTTCTCTAAGTCATTCAAATTTAAGCAAGTACTAATATCCTAAAGCATAGATTGTATAAAATTTGCTGTAAATTTTGAATTGGAAAGTAGTTGTGGTAGTTTAAAGAAAAGTTTTCCAAGCACATCTTAATTTTTGTTCTTGAAATTTAATCAAGTCCATGGTATTAAAGAGAGCACTTAGGAATGATGTGAATAGACATTACTTAGGAATAGTATTAAGAGACATTAAATAAGGAGAAACAGTATTTATTTTCAGCCTATTCAAGGTGGAATGAAATGTTTTCAACTTATTTTTGAGCTAAAACTGGAGACTTTCTTTTCTTTGGTATCATAATCAATTTTAGATAAAGTCACCTTTTTTTTTTTTTTAAAGATTTTATTTATCTGTTATTTGAGAGAGAGAGAAAGAGAGAGGGCATGCACATGCACGAGAGGGGTGAGGGGCAGAGGGAGAAGCAGACTCCCTGCTTATCAGACGCGGGGCTCGATCCCAGAATCCCAGGATCATGACCTGAGCCGAAGATAAAGCCACTTTAAATAATGAACCCAACATGCTTGTTTTCTTCCTGTTTTGTTGAATATTCATGGTTTATAACTTTTATTTTTTAGCTTGTGATGACCAGCCTACAGTCCATTCTTGAAAATGTGGATACACCAGAATTACTTTGCAAATGTGTTAAGTGCATTCTATTGGTGGCTCGATGTTACCCTCATATTTTCAGCACTAATTTTAGGGTGAGTTCCGTGACTCTGTTCAGATGATGGGGTGAAGGATTGGTTGTGTGTCTAAGGACCTTGGGAATCAGAGAGAAAACAAGGCTTCTGCTTCTTGGAGTATAATCAGTGATGCTTGAGATCCAGGATAGAATGGTGCGGTAATATTGTTTTTGTAAATACCATCTGTACTTTTGACATTAATACCTTAAAATATTTAAAGGAAAAACATTTCCTCATGGTCATAAACAGAGTTCCATTATTCTCTTGCCCTGCCCTCTCCCTTTCTAAGTTTGTATACTGTCAAATAGGTAGAACGCGGATGCTTTCTCTAGGATTTCTTAATCTGAAATGGTCCACAGGAGAAGTAACAGTTAGACCTTAAAATGATTAGCTCTTTTCTCTTTGTTTCTACCCAGGATACAGTTGATATATTAGTTGGATGGCATATAGATCATACTCAGAAACCTTCGCTCACACAGCAGGTGTCTGGTAAGTTATTTAGCATATGCCAGTTATTTAAATGTTGTAGGAAAGAGCTCTGGTTCCTCAAAGTCCAGCTGTTAATACTATATCTTTCGTAATGCAAGAAAAATAATTGCTTCGCAGAAATAATTTGGTTCTTTCTTTCTTTTCTTTTCTTTTTTTTTTTTTTTAAAGATTTTATTTATTTGCCAGAGAGAGAGAGCACAGCAGGGGGAGCAGTAGGCAGAGGGAGAAGCAGGCACCCTGCTTAGCAAGGAGCCTAATATGGGACTTGATCCCAGGATCTCGCGATCATGACCTGAGCCAAAAGCAGACAGATGCTTAACTGACAGCCACCCAGGCGCCCTAGTAATTTGGTTATTAGAAATGAACATTACTTGTTAGCAGAATTTATCTTTTTAGAGAAAGACTGTGTACTTAGTATTAGGTTGGGGAGAGTAAGTACAGATTGTAATGTTGCACCTGCGAGAAATTGAAAGGACTTATCATGAATCATTTGTTGTGTGTGCTGGTGGCAGGAGACACTACAGTGGCAAATCTCAAGTGTAGAATGAAAGATCCTGGATATTTGTGACTCGTTTTCTTGGTTATTAAAAAAATAAACAAATGAATTAATTTGGGGGAACTGTTTAAATGATAAATTTTATTTTATTTTTTTGATTTAAGTGAATGACTAGCACGACTCATTTGGACTCCTCAGCTTGTTTCAGGTGCTATTGTTTCTCTTAGCTTCATTGGTGCAATGGACTTCTGAAAATAGGATGTACCACTGAGAGTGGCTCTGACCCATTTCCACTGGGGGGATGAGTGGACACCTTTGGTGGGTAGTTGGGGTTCTGGAGTAGAAAGCCAGGCTGGTGGCAGATTGTGGCATTTTAGTCCAAGCCTTGTGTATATTGACAATATGGATATTAAATCTGCTGAAAAATAAGGACTAAGAATCACTTTTAATTTCTGGAGACTGTTCATTTTTGCAGCATCAGAAGAGATATCAGTTAATCATGATCAGCATGTTGAACAGTTAACAGTCCTAATTTTATGAAATAGGGCATTGTTTTTAAGGGTACGCAACTTGAAAACTAGATAACTTTTAAAACAAGGCTTTTAGATACAAATTTTTAATTTGGATTTTTTGTTTTTTCTACTCTTGAATTTTTTTTATGATTCCTAGGGTGGTTGCAGAGTTTGGAGCCATTTTGGGTAGCTGATCTTGCATTTTCTACCACTCTTCTTGGTCAGTTTCTAGAGGACATGGAGGCATATGCTGAAGTGAGTATGTAGAAAGCTAAGTTATTTTCTAAAATTTCAGTTAAGAGCAAAACAAAAATCTTAAACAGTGCTAGTTTTATTTTTTTAAAGATTTTGCTTATTTGAGAGAGAGAGCATTCCCACAAGGAGGGAGAAGCAGGTTTCCTGCTGAGCAGGAGCCCAATGTAGGGCTCTATCCCAGGACCCTGAGATCATGACCCGAACTGAAGGCAGAGGGAGAAGCAGGTCCCTTCCTGAGCAAGGAGCTGGATGCGGGACCTGATCCCAGGACCCTGGGATCATGGCCTGAGCTGAAGGCAGATGCTTAACTGCCTGAGCCACCCAGGCGCCCTGAGAAGTTATCTTCTTAATCTGCTGAGGTTACTTTTGGCTTATTTAAATATAGATTTGTTAATTCGTGAAGTATAATTTACTTTTACATTTAGATTCATGTTTCTTATTCTAAGAGATTATATTTTATTTTATGTCTTGTCATGTCATGTCATGTTATTTTTTGGTGATGGGGGGCAGAGGTAGAGGGAGAGCAAGAATCTTAGGCGGGCTCCATGCCCAGCGTGGAGCCTGATGCGGGGCTTGATCTTAACAACCCTGAGATCATGACCTGAGCCAAAATTGAGAGTCGGACACAACCAACTGAGCCATCCAGGAGCCCCTCACATTTCCTTTTCTGATTCGTAAAAATGAAGTTAATTGACTTAAAAGTTGGGAGTTTGTTTTGAACAATGACCTACTTAAATAAGAGTGCTGTGATTACACATCTAGGACCTCAGCCATGTGGCCTCTGGGGAGTCAGTGGATGAAGATGTTCCTCCTCCATCAGTGTCGCTACCAAAGCTGGCTGCGCTTCTCCGAGTGTTCAGTACTGTAGTGAGGAGCATCGGGGAACGCTTCAGCCCAATTCGGGGTCCTCCAATTACCGAGGCATATGTAACAGATGTAAGTGTCTTTAGGAGTTTTAAGTATCATTCAAAAATAAAATTGTGTATTGTAAATGCTTCTTTTTCTTTACCTAGTGAAACTATGTTACTAATCCTTCATTTGTTTAGTAAGTAGGTACATATGTGGCTACTTTCTTAAATTGCCAGAAAAGTAGAGAATCTATTGTATCCCATCCCCTTTCTGTCCCCTCCCCTGTATGAGAAAAAGGCTACACTGCATTTTAAAACATGTGTAAGTGTTTTCTCATGAGATCCTTCATAGATTCATTTTTTTTTACATCCTTTTAAAATCTTTCTTTAAAAATACTACTTTAGTTTTTTAATTATTGAGTTTCGTTTTTCAACATACTAAGAATAACACTGTAAAGAAAGCCTCAAGTAATTTTTCCTGAGCATGACAGGATGAAACAACTTGATAGTCTGATATCCAAGATTATAAAGATATAAGAACCTAAGTATATAGTAGTCTGACATCAGTTATAAGAGGCAGCATGATTACCACACCGCAGCAGCCCCAAACATTAGCTGTACTTTATTACAGAGTAGTGAGTGGCTCGGTTTGATAGACATGAGAAATGAACCTGTGACTGTACTGTGCTTAAATAAGAAGGCAGAAACATGCGTGATACAGTCATAAAATATTAAATGATTAAAATTTTACTGTTAGGATACAAGTCTAACTTTCATTTATTTCTGTTGAACTCGTTGCCAAATAAAATGGGATATTAATTTTATATGTAATTTTTGGTAGGTTAATTGTGTATTTGAAGGGAAATGTCAGATCCTGAAGATAATTAAAGCCAGCATTTTGATATTTTAAACTGGAGCAAGATGATTTAGTATCTTCATTTTGTTCATTCCTTTCTAAAAGTTGGTGGTTTGGTGATTGTGTCAGTGTTGAAATAAAGACAATAAACTTAGACGTAAAACAAGAGGAAAGAAAATAATCATTTCCCAGGATAGTATATATTTAATGTATTCTTGTATGAAGGTCTTTTAGGCCTTTTTAATCTATAGGTTTAAAGCCTATATGTAGTGATTGTTGAATATTACAGAAAAATAAACTGTATCACTTTGTTTTTTCTTAACTTATTTTTATTAGAAATTTAGTACATTAATATTGACTATTGTAGTTTAGTGGGGTTTTTGGTTTGAAATTAAGTGATTTTCATAATCCTCAAATAGGTTCATGTTAGGAATGAGACTTAACCTTTCCAAAGAGACCATCAGTACATGAACTTTCATAAGCTAAGATGACTTGGATATTTAATTTTAAAAGATTGATAACCAAAAGCCCGAGTGCTTTTTCGCAGGAAGATTATTCTCATGGCAGGTTATTCCTGTGTTTAATGTTACTGTATTAAATAGTGGTGTATTTCGTGGATATAAAAATTCTGAGCTTCAGCCACTTGGTCACTGTGGCTGGGAGAGGGAGGGTGATAGAAATTGGGTATAACGGAAATAGAGGATGGCAAATTCCATTTTCTGTCACAATACTACTTTAGAATTTTTAAGGCAAGATCATTTTTGCATATTTTACTAAAGATAACCTTCTTATTCAGCCACTGAGAGCTAGAATATTAGACTACTGACAAGGCAGGCAGTTAATTTTCAGTTGAAACTGCATTAAATAGAAACTATTTTCTTGCTCTGTGGAAGCATGTGAATTTTTTTAAAAAGCTGCTTGTTTTCCCCATTTGCAGGTTCTATACAGAGTAATGAGATGTGTGACGGCTGCAAACCAAGTGTTTTTTTCTGAGGCTGTGTTGACAGCTGCTAATGAGTGTGTTGGTGTTTTGCTCGGCAGCTTGGATCCTAGCATGACTATACATTGTGACATGGTCATTACATATGGATTAGATCAACTGGAGAACTGCCAGACTTGCGGTACAGATTATATCATCTCAGTCTTGAATTTACTTACATTGGTATGTGAATTCTTTTTCGTTGCTTTTTAATATGTTGTTTATTCAGACCCTTAACTTTAAATTAGTATGGAAGAAATGAAGGCCTTTTTTTTTTTAAGGAGTGCATTAGTCTTATTTAGTTTGCTTTTGCTCCGTTATCTGTTTACTTTTAGTGTTCATGTCAGTGTAGCTTTTATTCCTTCTCTTTTTTCTTTTTCTTTTTTTTTTGATGAAACATTGTCTTTCATATAAGACTACTTAGTATTCCTGATAAATATTATATAGGTACTTGATAACTATTTTGAAAGACCTTGTTATGTTTTGTTTCCCATATGAAACTTGTTTTATAATTTTTATTCTTACCCATAAATATTCTTCCTCCTTTCCACCATTTATTATGGACATTTTGAAGTATATTTTACAAAAAACACAGAATAGTCTAATTAATTTCTGTGTACTTAATACTATTTCTATAATTAGGAACACATGCTCCATCTGGATTCATCTAGGCCTCTCTGACTCTCTGCCTCTTCCTAGCTGTGCCTCCATCCCCAACTGGATTATTTTATTTTATTTTATTTTATTTATTTATTTATTTATTTTTATTTTTTTATTTATTAGACAGAGATAGAGACAGCCAGCGAGAGAGGGAACACAGGCAGGGGGAGTGGGAGAGGAAGAAGCAGGCTCCTAGCGAAGGAGCCTGATGTGGGGCTCGATCCCAGAACGCCGGGATCACGCCCTGAGCCGAAGGCAGACGCTTAACCGCTGTGCCACCCAGGCGCCCCTCAACTGGATTATTTTAAAGCAAATTTTAGGTGATATTCTGCTGAACATTTCTGTCAAAGTTATATGTCTCTTTGCCAATGTAAAAAAATTCCCATGTTTAAGTGTAGATACATGTATCCTATTTAGGTATCTAGACATTTTAGTGTCGTAATGTTGAGGCCTTAAAATATAGTTTAGATATATTACTTTTTTAATTAATAGATATTTTTCAGAGCAGTTTTTAGGTTTACAGAAAAATTGAGCCTTAAGTATGGAGTTCCCATACCCTCTCCCACAATAGTTTCCCTTGTTATTATTATTTTTTAAAGATTTTATTCATTTATTTGTTAGAGTGTGAGCACAAGCAGGGGGTGTGGCAGGCAGGGGGAGAAGCAGGCTGCCCACTGAGCAAGGAGCCCAATGTGGGACTCTATCCCAGGACCCTGGGATCATGACCTGAGCCGAAGGCAGACACTTAACTGACTGAGCCACCCCAGTGTCCCAGTTTCCCTCATTATTAACATCTTGCTTTAGTGTGGTACATTTATTATACCTGATGAGCCATATTGACACGTTATTAACTGAGGTCCATAGTTTACCGTAGTGTTCACTCCCTGGATTGTACATTCTGTGGGTTTTGACAGATGAATAGTGCCACGTATTCATTATTGTAGTACCATACGGAATAGTTTCACTGCCCTAAAAATCCCTTTTGCTCCACCTATTCATCCCTCCTGAATCCCTGGTAACTATGGATATTTTTACTATCTCCATAGTTTTGCCTTTTCCAGAATGTCGTATTGTTGGAATCATAGTGTGTACATGTCAGATGGGATTCTTTCAGTTTGCTTGGTGCATTTAAAGTTTCCCCGTGTCCTGTTGTGTCTTGGTAGCTCACTTCTTTTTATTTTATTCCTTTAGATTGTTGAACAGATAAATACAAAACTGCCATCATCATTTGTAGAAAAACTGTTCATACCATCATCTAAACTACTATTTTTGCGTTACCATAAAGAGAAGGAAGTAAGTATTGCATTGACGAAGACTTTTGGTAACTTCAGTCATTGAAGAGTTGACTCAAGTTGCTTACTCGGCTACATAAATGAAATGGAGTGAAATGATAAATATTTCAAAATACAGTGATTAAATGATTTATTTAACTTAGTATTTGTTGATTGTCCTACTGGTGTGCCAGGTAGTCTTTTCAGATTTCCATAATTTGTTTTTATTAAGTTTGTTTTCTTAAAATTTCATGAAACAAGCAGCTATATTTATGAAGTTATAAATTCAGAAGTACTGTGTATGTCATAAATTTCATTATTAACTTCTCAACTGACTCCCAGTCAAAACCACTACAGTAGATGAGGAAACCTAATTGTAATAAATTGCTCTTTTTATGTGTGTTTTGATACCGGCCATTATTAAAAAATGGACTTTTAAGAACTTTTAATTTAGAGGACTCTGTAGTAAAGTTTTTGAAGATTTTTATAAACTTACACATGTAGGTTCCTTAAGTTTAGTTTTTTTAAAAAAAAATTTAGGTCTTTGGTGTTTTGGGCAGTGAATTAATTTATTGGTCTTAAAATTGATTTGTACCATCACATTATGCAGTTAGTAATTTTATTTTCCATTTAATTATCACTTTCCTGAATTCTCTCTTTAAAGGTTGTTGCTGTAGCCCATGCTGTTTATCAAGCAGTGCTCAGCCTGAAGAATATTCCTGTTTTGGAGACTGCCTATAAGTTAATTTTGGGGGAAATGACTTGTGCCCTAAACAACCTGCT
Source organism: Ursus arctos (assembly GCF_023065955.2). Classification (NCBI taxonomy): domain Eukaryota; kingdom Metazoa; phylum Chordata; class Mammalia; order Carnivora; family Ursidae; genus Ursus; species Ursus arctos. Next base: position 203,908 of record NW_026623075.1, on the reverse strand, counting down.
GCATAGTCTACAACTTCCTGATGCCTGCTCTGAAATAAAACATGAGGCTTTTAAAAATCACGTATTCAATGTAGACAATGCAAAATTTGTAGTTATATTTGACCTCAGTGCCCTGACTACAATTGGAAATGCCAAAAACTCACTAATTGGGGTGAGTCTTTACTTGCATTTTTTTGTTTTATTCTCACTTAAGCCTCTCTTCATTGCATGTTTACCTATGTTATTTACTACTATTATGTCAGTATCTCCACTGTAGACCACGCTGCCATATGTCGGACATGCCTGGATCATTAAAATTGACAGGAATGTTTGTTTTCTTACTGTTGTATTTCACTTTCCCCTTCCTTTCCTTGACAACACTTATAAGATTTTTTACATTTATTTTTTTTAAATGTCTTTTATGAATTTTTATGTATTCTAGCATGCTTATAAAAAATTTATCAGGATTTTCCACAGCTCAGATTTGTATAGTTCTTTTAATACACAGCTCCTTCTTCCCTGCTTTTCTCCTCTTCACTGACATTAGTGCTTGTATATGGTCTTCCTTTTTGAGTGCCTACTTTTCTTTAGGAATATTCATATATTCTTTTGGGAAAAGAATCAGTATTTCTTCCCTTTAAGGAATTTGATGTGACCTTGCTTTGATTGATAATTATTGCTTTAATTTGTTTATTTTTTCCCTTTTGTTAGACCTTGCAGGATTGGAATACATTACTTCTAATAAAAAAAATAGGATATAATTAAGGGATAAAATTGTCTAAAAGAGAAGGGAGGGAAAAGTCAAGTTTTGATTTTTTTTTTTTTAAGATTTTATTTATTTATGTGACAGACAGCCAGCGAGAGAGGGAACACAGCAGGGGAGTGGGAGAGGAAGAAGCAGGCTCCCAGCAGAGGAGCCCGATGTGGGACTCGATCCCGGAACACTGGGATCACGCCCTGAGCCGAAGGCAGACGCTTAACGACTGCACTACCCAGGCGCCCCAAGTTTTGATGTTTAGATTTGCATACTTTCCTGATCAGATTGCCTTGTGTCACTCCACAAGTAGCTTTTCCTTCTCACTGCTAGTCATGGCTGATGGTGTACAGTAAACTCTACTCAGACCCTAAAATTTGTTGTTGAGGAATTCACATTGTACATAGGTTTGAGGAGGCTTTTTGTCTTGCACTCTTGAAACAGGGAGAATGGGTCAGGAAGGGGCAGTCAGGGGAATGGAGTATATTAGCAGCAGAAGGAAAAGGGAAGGGTGGGAAAGGCTTAAGAGTAGCAAGATGGGCCTTTTTTCTCATTGGACAGGGCACCTCGCCGTGTGTAGTATATGGAAAATTCAGGAGATGCAAGAGCCCATGGGGCTTGATCCCAGGACCCTGAGATCATGACCTGGGCCAAAGACAGTTGCTTAACCAACTGTGCCACCCAGGCGCCCCTATTATTTTTCTCTAAAAAAAAAATCTTTATTGATATATAATTCAAATATCATACAATTCCCACTTACAGTGTATAGTTCAGGGGCACCTGGGTGACTCAGTCAGTGAAGTGTCTGACTCTTGATTTTGGCTCAGGTCATGATCTGAGCCACCCAGGTGCCCCTGTCATTTTAACTTTTAAAATGTGTACACGTATTTTGAGGGATAAGCTCACGTGTATCTTGGGGGGGGCCAAACATTTGTTTTCTTTTGTACATCATCAGATGTGGGCGCTATCTCCAACTGTCTTTGCCCTGCTGAGTAAGAATCTGATGATTGTGCATGGTGACCTGGCTGTTCACTTCCCTGCCATTCAGTACGCCGTTCTCTACACGTTGTATTCTCATTGTACCAGGTACTGTACTGTACAGGTACTTCTTATAAACAGGGCTTTTTTGGTTTTTCTTCTTTTCATTTTTATAGGGGAGGATGGGCTCTTGAAAAGTATAGATTTTTAAAAATACGTGTTGACTTTCGGAATTAACCTTTTTCCTTTTTTTAATTAAAGATAAAAGATGATTTTTTCCTTTGTCTTCCAGGCACGATCACTTTATATCTAGTAGTCTTAGTTCTTCGTCCCCATCTTTGTTTGATGGAGCTGTGATTAGTACTGTAACTACAGCTACAAAAAAACATTTCTCAATTATACTGAATCTCCTAGGAATACTGCTTAAGAAAGATAATCTTAACCAGGATACAAGGTAACTAAATAATATTTCCTGATATTAAGTGTTCTTAACTTTTATTAACTTAGCTATGTAATTTGAGGATAAGAAATCCAGATTATTGAGATAGTAGGGTGGAGCAGCTTCACTATGAAACACTTCAAGATAGGCTTTATTATTTAGTCTAGGATTTCTTGTTCTTTCCCCCAAGATTAAATTAAACCTCCCTTCCCTGCAATGTTTTGTAGAAGACTGTATCTGTAGAGGTTTTTTATATTCTTTGCTACAACTTATTCTAGTTTGGGGAAATTTTCTTAAAAGGCATGCAACTTTTTGACAAAAGAATTTCTGTAGTTTCAGTTTTTGTTTCCTTTTGCTTGAGATATTTAAAGAAACCAAAAGCAAAGTAATGTAAGAAGAATAGATTTTTTTTTTTTAAAGATTTATTTATTTGACAGAGGTAGAGACAGCCAGCGAGAGAGGGAACACAAGCAGGGGGAGTGGGAGAAGAAGAAGCAGGCTCATAGCGGAGGAGCCTGATGTGGGGCTCGATCCCGGAACGCCGGTATCACGCCCTGAGCCAAAGGCAGGTGCTTAACCGCTGTGCCACCCAGGCGCCCCAAGAAGAATAGATTTTAATATTTTTCTTTCTTTTCTTTTTTAATATAAAATCAACTGGATATTTTGTGTTTCAGGAAACTGTTAATGACCTGGGCTTTGGAAGTGGCTGTTTTAATGAAGAAGTCTGAAACATATGCACCTTTATTCTCTCTTCCGTCTTTCCATAAATTTTGCAAAGGCCTTTTAGCCAACAGTAAGATTCTGTGATTTTTAAAAATTTTGTTAATCTACACTTAAAAGCGATCTTTGGTAATGAGAGAAAAATAGTCACTTGAACATTTTCGTAACATGAAATGTATAATTCCTATCTCAATGACAGATGCATAATCGCATAATCTGTCTTAACTTTTTCTTATTCTTTTTTTTTTCTTTTAAAGATTTTATTTATTTGACAGAGAGAGACACAGCCAGAGAGGGAACACCGGCAAGGGGAGTGGGAGAGGGAGAAACAGGCTTCCCGCTGAGCAGGGAGCCCGATGTGGGAGTCGATCTCAGGACCCTGGGATCTTGACCTGAGCCGAAGGCAGATGCTTAACGACTGAGCCGCCCAGGCACCCTAACTTTTTCTTATTCCTAATATGTAAATTGTTTTTAAGTGATTGTCACATTTTTAAGCTTATGTGAATGTTTATACATTCCGTATACTTTTAAAATTTCCTTCAGAAAATGGTTGAGGTGACAACTCTTGACTTTAAGTGGGTTTTGTTGAATGTTTCATTTTCCCAAATGTTACTGCCAGCAGGGGATCTAGACAGGAGCAGGGCCTAGTCCATGGTAGGCACTTACTGTTTGTTGAATGAGTGGATGGGTTCAGGAATTTATGACATACGGGCATATAATCTTTTGGCAAGCTGAAAGTGTCTTTTAATTTTTAATAGCTCTTGTTGAAGATGTGAATATCTGTCTGCAAGCATGCAGCAGTCTACATGCTTTGTCTTCTTCATTGCCAGATGATCTTTTACAGAGGTATGGACTAAAGATTCTGTCTTCTGAACCTAGTCTTAATAGCCTGAAGCTGTTTTCACACTTGTATTATCTGTTTCATTTTTTTGTAGGTGTGTTGATGTTTGCCGTGTTCAACTTGTCCATAGTGGAACTCGTATTCGACAAGCATTTGGAAAGCTGTTGAAGTCAATTCCTTTAGATGTTGTTTTGAGGTATAATAGTTGTGTTGGAACAAAAACATCCTACTGTTTTGACTGCCTAGTAGTCCTTTAGGAAGTGATAAATTGCCTGTTAGTGAATTAATGTCACATCTTGTATGGTACCTCTTAGTGATTGAAGAGATGTCAGAGCATCAAATTGTGCAGGTCTAGAAGAAAGTAACAAAGTTTTATATTTTTTTATAAACTTAGAAGCTCATGATAATAAGTACTGAATAATTTATATAGTACCAAAATGTGTTTCTTAGTAGCTTAGTTATTTGGAAACTCAGTGTAATCTTTATTGTTTTTGATTAAGTTAATATTCAGTTGTAACATCTCTATTTTGAAGTCTCAGTTTTATTTTTTTATTTCTACACTTAGTTACCAAGTAAATAGCCCACTTACAGTATGAAGTAACCTTTTAACTAAAACGTTTTGTGTAGTGACTTTATTTTCTTCCTACAGCAATAACAATCACACAGAAATTCAAGAGATTTCTTTAGCATTAAGAAGTCACATGAGCAAAGCACCAAGTAACACATTCCACCCACAAGATTTCTCTGATGTTATTAGTTTTATTTTGTATGGGAATTCTCACAGAACAGGGTAAGATTTTCCTTAACTCCTTCATGTGCAAAAGTAACTTAAATATTCTTGAATATCTTGACCCTATGCCCATTTTGAGGAGAAAATATGTCAGGACTGGCAGAGTAGAAAGGGATATCTTCCTAAATAGGTTATTTTTATTTTCAGCAGTAAGAAGAATTGCTTTGAAGATAGTATCTGAAGAAACAAAAATGGGCTTTGAAATTAAGTGATGAAATGTGTTTGACAGTTAACTGGTCTGACCTAGTCATGAATGCTTTGGGGAGGGCCTAGGGACATAGCCATTCTGCAGATGCTTAGTTGCAATGAGTGTTTTATCCCGATAGCTGAAGTATCATAAGCCATTTACCATAATAACCCATCCACACCATACCCCATCCTGTTTTAACTGTAAAAGACCTCCTGACAATGAAAGGTAGGGATGTAATGCTTCTCAGTGTTAAAGGTTTTGCCTTTTTGAGGTAGAAAAAATTGTAGTCTCCTATTCCCATTTCCCTGGCAAAAAAAAAATTTTTTTTTTTAATGAAGTTGTCATTATCTGTTAAATATGAAACTGCTTTTCCCAGGAAGGACAATTGGTTAGAAAGATTGTTCTATAGCTGCCAGAGACTGGATAAGCGTGACCAATCAACAATTCCCCGGAATCTTCTAAAGACAGATGCTGTCCTTTGGCAGTGGGCTATTTGGGAGGCAGCACAGTTCACTGTCCTCTCTAAGTTGAGAACACCATTGGGCAGAGCTCAGGATACCTTCCAGACCATTGAAGGTAATCAGGTCTTTGTGCTTTTTCAAACCCTTCTTATAGTAAGAAATAATGGATTCCTTATCTTTGTTAAAACAAAATTTGAGAGTATATGCTTTTCTTTTCTTTAATACACTGTCAGTCTTTCAGGTACTGTTTGTTAGAATAAACTTTCATCAAATCATTGTGTTGACAACAACACGGTTGTCTACTTTTGTTAAAAAACTAGGGGATTTGTGTAGAGAAAACATTTTTTTCCTCTAAAACAAGAGATCTTTCATGTTGGGAGTTTTGTTTTTAAATGATGAGGATGTACAGAGGATACTTGATAAATGTGATATTGGGAAATTATCTCCAACTTCTAGAATCTTTAAAGATTTTTAAAATTTAGAATATTGTCTTTGCTTTAAGGTATCATTAGAAGTCTTGCAGCTCACACGTTAAACCCCGATCAAGATGTTAGTCAGTGGACAACTGCAGACAATGATGAAGGCCACAGTAGCAACCAGCTTAGACTTGTTCTTCTTCTGCAATATCTGGAAAATCTGGAGAAGTTAATGTATAACGCATATGAGGGGTGCGCTAATGCATTAACATCACCTCCCAAGGTTGGTTTCAGTGGGCTGAGTGTTGCTTTGTAGCAGTTTCATGGGCAAGCCTGGCAGTGCGTGTAGAGCTGAAATCACAATACTCTTGTGTATTTGAGACATTTATACCTAGACTGTTAACCAATCCTGAACTCTTCTTTTTCTTTATTCAAAAGGTCATTAGGACTTTTTTTTATACCAATCGCCAAACTTGCCAAGACTGGCTGACGCGGATTCGACTCTCCATTATGAGGGTTGGGTTGTTGGCAGGCCAGCCCGCTGTGACAGTGAGACATGGCTTTGACTTGCTTACAGAAATGAAGACAAATCTATCTCAGGTAAAGTGTATTTGGAGTTAACTTTAAATCTGTTAATCAGAAAAATTTGAGTTTAATTCCTTTATTGTGATTTAATCTGTGGATGAAATAAGTTAAAATTTCTGTTCATTCAAAACTTATATTTCAAAGGTTTTGATTCAATATTTTGTAAAAGCAATAACTTCCAAAGTCATCTATTCATATTTTGTACTTAGAACATGTCAAAATATGTATTACTTATGTTTAAGGAGTTGGAACTTTAAAGGTAATTCTTAGAAATTTGTAGAAGAAATAATTCTCATCATAATTTTTAAGAATTGTACAATGTATGGGAAAGTATATGTAATTTATAATGTATGCAAAGGTATATATAATGTTATATGGGGAAAGTGATGGTTTATAAATGGGTTCAGTAAGTGGAATCCAAAAATAGCAAATGTTTATTAATTAGATATAATATCAGTAAGCAGTATTCAGACATGAAATTAATTATCTTTTAATTCATGGTTATTTGTATTTGATTTTTGCTCTGCATTTATTTACTTCATATGTTACTCCTACAGATACCATAGTTTAAATATTTGGGTAACTTTTTAGCTTGTGAAGATTGACACCCATGTACTGTTAAGGTTGTGTTAGTTACCTTTTGTGGATACATTATATGTAAATTTTCAAGAATTCTAACCTAATAATAGAATACAGTTGTAAAAATATTTGTTAAATACATTTGCCTTTAAATGGGCTTAGACTGTGATCAGTATTTGTAAATTCAGTAGATATTTGAATTTTAATGGTGTTGAGGTCTATGATTAATTTTTCTGAATGAACTTTCAGGGGAATGAATTGGAAGTAACCATCATGATGGTGGTAGAAGCACTGTGTGAGCTTCATTGTCCTGAAGCTATACAGGGAATTGCTGTCTGGTCATCTTCCATCGTTGGAAAGAATCTTCTCTGGATTAATTCTGTGGCCCAACAGGCTGAAGGGAGGTAAGTTGGAAGGAGGGAAATAGGTGATAGAATGTCTTTACACTGAAATCTGTATTCCTGGCTAACACTGTAGTTAAATGTTAAAACAGCTTTGTTCAGTTTCAGCAATTGAAAATTGCTAGAAGTCACTTTACTAGGAGTCATCTTTAGTCTGTTGTTTAAGTAGCAGCAAAACTTACGACTCTCTTATTTATGGATTAGTAAGAAATCTTCCTTAAAATAAGATCTGCCAATTACTTGTTTTATAAATATCTTTTTTCTTCTTTCTTTCTTTCTCTTTCTTCTTTCTTTCTTTCTTTCTTTCCTTCCTTCCTTCCTTCCTTCCTTCCTTCCTTCTTTCCTTCCTTCCTTCTTTCCTTCCTTCCTTCCTTCCTTCCTTCCCTTTCTTTTTTCTTTTCCTTATTTTTCTTTCTCTTCCTTCCTTCCCGCCCTCCCTCCCTGCTTTCCTTGTTTCCTTCCTTCCTTCCTTCCTGGGAAGAGAGGGAGAGAGAGAATCCCAAGCAAGCTCCATGCCCAGCACAGAGCCTGATGCGGGGCTTGATCTCACAACCCTGAGATCATGACTTGAGCCTAAATCAAGGATCAGATGCTTAACCAACTGAGCCACCCAGGCGCCCCATACTTGTTTTATAAATATTTTTGAGCTTGATTCTTAATTGATAACCTTTCATGTCAGAGTCTGGTACAAGCTAGAGTACTTGCTCATTAGCCCTGCGCACTCAACATTTTGCTTGGTAAATGAACATGAACCATAATAGTCTGTGTATATTTATGTCACTTTTACCAAATCTGGAAAATGTAGGAAATAAAGAACTGCTCATAATTCCATCTGCCAGTGATAACTGTTAGTTTTGATGGATGTGCCTTTTTAGTTCTTTTTTTCTTTCATATTCAGTCTTGTCCCCACTTTTCCCAGAAATAGTTGTGTTTTTGCTGGTTTCATTTTGCTCTTGCTACTCAGCACTATTTTAAAAAATATTTTGCCATGTTAAATATTTTACAGTGCTATTTTTAATGACACAGTTGTATTTTTTGTGAGTGCAGTATAATTTAACATTCCTTATTTTTGGACGATAAGATTATTTTTGATTTTTTTAAACTAATCTTAATGCATTATGGCACTTAATTCTTTATATAATTATGTTTATTTTCTTTGAATTCATTCCTACAAGTTGATTTACTAGAAGAAAGGCTATAGGCCAAAAGGCTTATAGTATGTTCTTTTGCTGAGTTACTGTACAGAAAACAATAATAATCCCTTCCTTTCACCTTTGTGAATACTGAGGGTCACTAAAAAACAACAGCTCTGCCACCATCATCAGTGAAGATAGTTTTAATTTACATTTGTTTATTAGTGATCAAGAGTAGGACTTTCCCCATATGTTCTCTTGATCATTTGTGATTTTTAAAAACATAGATTATGTCTTCATGGACTCTTATTTTTTCCTTTCTTGATCTGTGAGATTTTATTAGACAGCAAGATTGTTGATGCTGTCTAGTTTCTTGATTTGTAATTTGTTTTTAATATTTATGGTGGTTTTGGTACTTAGAAGTTTCAAATTGTGTCATTAGTATCTGTTACTTTATGAATTCTTCAAAAATTTATTCTTTGGAGCGCCTGGTGGGCTCTGTCGGTTAAGTGTCTGTCTTCAGCTCGGGTCATGATCCCAGGGTCCTTGGATCGAGCCCTACATCGGGCTCCCTGCTTGGTGGGGAGCCTGCTTCTCCCTCTCCCTCTGCTTGCCCCTCCTCCCCCCGCGCCCATCAAATAAATAAATAAAATCTTTAAAAAAAAATAGAGATTTATTCTACTTAGCCTTTGTGTACATTGAGATCAGATACTTACCAATATTTTCTGTTGTTTTTTTTTTTAAGTGAAGGATACCTTTGTGTTGCTGTTGTTGTTGTTGTTTTAAGATTTTATTAATTTACTTGAGAGAGAGAAAGAGAGAGACGGAGCAGTGGGAAGGGGAAGAGGGAGAGAGAGAGAGAAGCAGACTCCCTGATAAGCGGGGAGCCTGATGTGGGGCTTGATCCCAGGACCCTGAGATCATGACCCGAGCCAAAGGCAGAAACTTAACTGACTGAATCACCCAGGCGCCCCCTCTGTTATTTTATGCTGCCTTTTTTTTTTTTTTTTTAAGATTTTATTTATTTATTAGAGATATGCTTACGGTAGGGAGGGACAGAGGGAGAGGGTGGAAGTCTCAAAGGAGACTCTGCACTAAGCGCGGCACCTGTTGTGGGGCTCGATCTCAGGACCTTGAGATCATGACCTGAGCCAAAACCAGGAGTCAGACGCCCAACCAACTGTGCCACACAGGCGCCTCTGCCTTTTTTTTTTTTTTTTTTTTTAATTTATTTTCATTTGTTGTGTGGAAAAAAATCTAATTTTGTGCACCCCAACCCCACACAAAATAACTCATTGTCTCCACTCAGTGTATTTATTTCCCTGCTCAATTTGTTGAGTGATTACCTTTTTGTTTGTTTTTTTGGAACTGAAGTTTGTGGATAATAAAAAATAAAGACTGTTTGAATTTGCATTAAAGGTTTGAAAAGGCCTCTGTGGAGTACCAGGAGCACTTGTGCGCCATGACAGGGGTCGATTGCTGCATCTCCAGCTTTGACAAATCTGTTCTCACATTGGCCAACAGTGGGCGTAACAGTGCCAGCCCCAAACATTCTCTGAACGGTGAGCACTTGGTATTTAAATAAAAGGTTGTAGTCAGGTAGTTTGTACTGACGATCTTACTGTGTATTTTTAGATTTTTGTGCTCTTTAAAATATTTATAACTGTTCTGGATTTCTCTATTTTATAAAATACATTCACTCAGGTGAGTCCAGAAAAACTGTGCTGTCCAAGCCAACTGACTCTTCCCCTGAGGTTATAAATTATTTGGGAAATAAAGCATGTGAGTGCTACATCTCCATTGCCGATTGGGCTGCGGTACAGGAGTGGCAGAATGCCATCCACGACTTGAAGAAGAGTACCAGCAGTACTTCTCTCAACCTGAAAGCTGATTTCAACTACATTAAGTAAGGACTTTTTTTCATTTAAATAAATTTTCAGTAGCTTTAAAGTCTTCTTCTATGGCAGAAAAATATTAAAATTGGTCATATCCACTATTGCAAGATATTTGAAGTTCTAATAATATTGCTGTTTGAAATGACTACAATGAGAAACCAACAGTGGTGAGGAAGGTATTCATGCAGTGGAAAATCAGTCTTGTCACTGTCGAAACAGTCATTCAGTATTGATTCTTAGAGCTTACAAAATAAATATGAAGAGAAATTTGTAACTGCTTTAGAAAGGGTCACATTTGATGACTGTTTCTAACTTATGTTTGAATTGATTGAAAATATTCTAAAGAGGGCAAAGTTTATGAACATTCATAAGTTAAATTCCCTTTCTTGTCTTTTTTTCTTCTTGTTCCTCTCCGCATTTATTAATCCTTTAATTCAAAATATATGTACTGGGGTTGCCTAGCTATCTCATTCGGTAGAGCATGCGACTCTTGATCTTGGGGTCATGAGTTCGAGTCCCACATTGGGTGTAGACATTACTTAAATAAATAAAAATTTAATTTAAAAAACCCACAAAATATATGTGGGTTTTCAAAATTTGTATACTGGTAAGTGGCTGGGACACAGGGGTCATTAGCTGTCCTTCCCATTGAGAAGCTCAGCTTCTAGAGAGTGAATGTGTTAATGGGTAATTTCTCCATTGAGCATGTACTATATGCCAGTCAGTGGGGTGCAACATTTCACGAAACACGAATTCTGACCCTTGAGGAGCTCCCTTCTGGAGGAGACACACAGACAAAGTTGGGAATGCCATCAGGACATTTGAGCAAAGACTTGAGAAACAGATCTGATAGAATAAAGATGTACTTTGAGTGTTCTGGAAATGCCCCGGAGGCGACTCTTGTTGAAAGCAGAGTGAATAATAAGAGATAAGGGTAGAGAGTAGGTGGGAACTGTTGAGAAGGACTTTTGACTCCTAATAAGAGAGACAATCCTAGGTGAGATTTGAACGGGAGAGGGATGTCCGGATCTGACTTCGTGGTTCACTCTGCTTTGTTGTGAAGAGACTGGAGGTGGATGGCAAGGGTAGACCACTAATCTGTGGGACAAAGGTAGAGGGAGAACAGGCACTATTAATTGAAGTAGGAGCACCCAGAACAATGGGGTGTGTTTAAGGTGCATGTGAAACATGCAGAGGAGATTGTTTAATAAGCAGTTAAGAATTGGATTTGGAGCAAAGGAGAAAAGTCTAAGCTAGAGAATGATTTGGGGATCATTAGGTGACAGTAAAAGACCCTCTTTACCTTCTCTTTACTCCAGAGCCTTTGTAAGCGACCAAGTTACAGATAAAGCTCTGGAGATGGGTGAGTGAAAAGTAAAGAGGACCAAGGTCAGAATCCTTACGAGCATCTTTGTTACCGGAGGGGAGAGGAAGCCATCGATAAAAACAAAGGCATTGAGGGAGGAAGAGTCTGAGATGTAGGAGAACCAGACTGGGGTAGTGCGCCTGGTCAGGAGCTCCAGAGACTGCACGCAAGAAGAGCTTTGTAGAGAGAGAAGGAGAAGCAGCTAGGCTGACTACTATTGAGTGTTGAAGAAACTTGGAAATCGAAAAAGCTCTAAAGGTTACTTGGGAAGTGAGTTTTTCGTGAAGTCAAGGAGAGGAACCTATGGCTGGAGGAGAATGTTTTGTATTTAAAGTATTAGAGAAAGTGTTCTTTTAAGCTCAAGGGAAGGAGTGACTAGAAAGCAGAGGTTGAAGAAACAGGATAAAGAACATTGATCGAAGGATTAACTGGGCCCCACCTTTTTTGCACCCAAGGAAAGTAGTTGGATATGGACAGAGTTTTGGAACGTGTAGATGGTGGATTAAGGGTAAGAATAGAGGAAATGAAAACCCGTGGGGCTGTGTGTGTGTGTATGTTTGTTTTGAGGAGTCAGTCATTAGCTGAGAGTGTGAGGGCATTGTAGAGCCTGGTGGGGACACATGGAACCTGACACTGGAGAGGACTCAGACCCTGTAGTGGCAGGAATGATAAAGGTGTTGTCACCATACCTCGACAGTTCATCAGTTGCGGCTCACATGGGAAGTGCCCGGTTGCCTTGGTCCAGGCTTGGAGCTTATAAGGAGGAGGCAGGTGCAGTCTTTGATGTTCCTAGTGCTGGATTTCTAGTGCTGGATTCAGGCTGCATTGTGAGGGTGGGGACACAGTGAGAGGGACAGGAAAAGATGAGTGATTAATGGAGAAGAGAGAGATTAAGAAACTGAATCATCTTGGTTGGAAAGCAGCTATAGTAGGAATGGGAACAGAGTGAATATTCTGAAAGTAGCAGCAGTAGGTAGGGAGCTAGAAGGCCTCTCGTCCTAGCATTGATGATACAAGAATAAAGGAGTTTCCGAGGCTCCACCTTTTTCAGGTGATATAAGGAGATGGAAAGGAAGAATTCTTTGAAAGAAGAGAAACAGCTTCCGTGAAACACGCTGGAGAAGGGAAGAGAGGGAGGGAGGCCAGCAGTAAAAGGTAGGATGAGGATGGAAAGCTGAGGTAATAGAACAGGAGCCTTCCAGGGGCCTGGGCTTTGGGTGGGGGATGGGGCCATGTAGCAAACTTAGAGGTAGTTAGGGGAGAATCAGATGTTGGCATTGCTCTACAGAGATCTGTCAGTTGGTTGGATGGGCCTCTGAGGATAACAGACTACAAAAAGAGGAAGGAAACATGGAAGGGTGAGTATGCTAAACTCTGAATGACTATTGCCGTGGCTTTCTGGTTTGCCACTCCCAGTTTTAGTGCCAATTAAATCAGTAGTCACATCTTCAAAATACAAGTAAAAAATGATGACCTATGTAGAAGGAACCCCATCAAGAGAATGCTATGTAACTGTGCTGTGTTTTTCTAGAATTTGTTCTACTTTTTTTTAATAGTCCCACAGGTTGAATAGGTGTAATGCAAGCTAGCTAACTGGTATTTTAATTACAGATCACTAAGCAGTTTTGAATCTGGAGAATTTGTTGAATGTACTGAACAATTAGAATTGTTACCAGGAGAAAATATCAATCTACTTGCTGGAGGATCAAAAGAGAAAATAGGTATTTGAAATAATAATCTTAGAATTAAGTGTTTTATAGACAAGTTGCTCAAGATGTTTGGTTTACTATTTTAATGGAAAATCTGGAAGTTTTTGCACATTTATTTTGGGGCAGAATTCTATGTGAAGGAACATCTTTGCGTCTGTTTTACTTATATTTGATTTGGCAAATGAAAACAGTTTAAGTAAAATTAAACTTTGAGATTTATCTAGCCACGTTTGAAAAAGTTTAAATAGTCTTAAAGCTAAATATTTTTCTTGACTTCTTAATGTGGTTCATTAACTTCCTTACTGCAGCTTGGAACATTCTGTAAAATATTACACTAAAGTTAGTATTGTGAGTAATTTGTGTGTTAGCACTGAGTTGCTGGATTTGGTAAGATTTGCAACGTAGGGCTAGATTTGCCCCTTTAAAATGTAGTAGGTTGATTTACTGATTTTTGAACTTTGGAAATCAGCTGTTTTGAGGCAAATCTGGGATACAATTTGAATGTGGACTGTAATTTTTATATGGCTATCAGAAATGCTTAATCATAGTGTTTAGCTGCCTCAATTTAAATGTGAAAGAATGTATTCATTGGTGATAACTTTTTAAAACTGTCAAAATATCTCATCACTCTTAGACATTAAAAGCAAATTAACTTAATGGAATTTATTTAACTTCTGTAGATATGAAAAAACTGCTTCCTAACATGTTAAGTCCGGATCCAAGGGAACTTCAGAAATCCATTGAAGTACAGTTGTTGAGAAGTTCTGTTTGTTTGGCAACTGCGTTAAACCATATAGAACAAGATCAGAAGTGGCAGTCCATAACTGAGTAAGTTTAATCCTAGGGAGGTTAATGTGTACTGTGTATACCATATGGTAAACGTATGTACTTTGGGGAGGAGTCACGTGATCACTACAATGTTAGTCACGATAGCTTCATTTTAGTTGTAGAAGTCATGATACATGGATGCCACTTGGCAACATATATAGAGGTTGAAACTAAATAAACTGTAGAAATCCCCAGAAGCATGTCTTGACTTGCTTATGTCATTTTACTAAAGGGCAGACAGTTCCTCTTCCTTCCTCCTCTTTGGATGCCAGTATAGTAGCATCTTATCAAACTACCTTATCCCTTCAGTGATTACCCAGGTTGGAAAATCTCACTTATTAATTGACAGTGAATATCTTGTTTCAGAAATGTGGTAAAGTACTTGAAGCAAACCTCCCGCATAGCTATTGGACCACTGAGACTTTCTACTTTAACAGTTTCACAGTCTCTGCCAGTTCTAAGTACCTTACAGCTGTATTGCTCTTCTGCTTTGGAGAACACAGTTTCTAACAGACTTTCAACAGAGGTGTGTATATGTGTATCCTTATCAGGATATTCTTCTGACCATTTATAGGCATTCGTGTAGAATTTTTAAAAAATATTAATTTATTTATTTGAGAGAAAGAGCATGGAGAAGGGGCAGAGGGAGAGAATCTCAAGCAGACTCCCCGCTGAGCGACGAGCCTGGCATGGGGCTCAATCCCACAACCATTTGTTGGACAAACTAGTAAATCCAGAAATCTAAAATGCCATTTTCAGGCATATTTTCATTTGAGAAATGTGTGAGGCAGATGGAGGAACCTAAGATACATCATTTCAAGGATGGCTAATTAATTTTTTTCTTTTCTTTCATTCTTTTTTTTTCTTTTTGGAAGAAGGGGGGGGGTTGGTGTATGTAAATATGTTTTCCATTGACAGGTGTTATAAATTTTAGATTTGATTAAAGCAAAGAGTCTCTTAGGGACACCTGACTGGCTCAGTTGGTAGAGCGTGCTACTGTTGATCTCAAGAGTTGTGAGTTCAAGCCCCACGTTGGGTGAAGAACTTACTTTAAAAGAAAAAGTTGGTAATAGTAATGAAGACACCTCATTCTCTTCCCAAATAGGGTAAAGTTTAACCAAAGACGGGCCTGTCCCAAGGGAATTCTAGTCTTTGAGAATCTGCTTATAAAGCAGTAGTTTTACGTTTCTCTGTAATTCAACTTCTGCTTTATAGTAACTCTGGTGTTCATTTTTTATAAAAATGTGCTTTATTGATAAGTATTGGTAAATTGGACTTATTTTTTTTTTTTTTTGCAAAGCAAGGATTTTGCTCTTAGAGTGTCTTAGAGTGTTTTTCCTCTTGTGATTAGAAGCTAGTGAAGAAAGTGGAGAGTTTAATAGATGAGCCTGGAGTAGCCGGCTTATGGGGGATGCAGCTTACCTCAACCTATAAACATATAGAGAGGCTGTTTACATTAAGTAGTTTTGATTTTTCTTTGTCAGGATTGTCTTATTCCACTCTTCAGTGAAGCTCTACGTTCATGTAAACAGCATGATGTGAGGCCATGGATGCAGGCATTAAGATATACCATGTACCAGAGTCAGTTGTTGGAGAGGATAAAAGGTAATTAGGTTGTTTTTTTAAATAGCTTTGATTGAGATATAATTTACACATTTTAAGTGTACAGTTCCATGAGTTTTGACACATCTTCACCAGTGTAACCACCAATACAATCAAGATACAGAACACTGATCTTACCTCATAAGGTTTCCTTATGCCTCTTCCCTGACATCTGTCCTGTCCTGGACAAGCACTGATTTGTTGTCTATCACTGTAGATTAGACATGTCTTTACTAAAGTTTCATATAAATGGAATCATCCAGCTCTCTTGTCTGACTTCTCTTGTTCAGCATTTTATTTTTAAGGTTCCCCTGTGTTTTGTGTAGCAGTACTGTGATCCTTCCTGTTGTTGAGTACTGCCCATTCTGTGGCTATACTGTAATTGATCTCTGGGTCTTTTGGTTGATATTGGAGTTGTTTATTTTTAAATTTGGACTATTATGTATAAAGCTGCTATGAAATTCATGTACAGGTCTCTGGGTGAATGTATATTTGTGTTTCTCTTGAGTAAACCCCTACGAGTGAAATTGTTGGGTCATATAGTTCAGTGTTAAAAATAGTTTGGCATTTTCTTAGAAAGTGTTTGTACATTTCTTCTGGCATTTACATCCTTGGTAGTGCTGGTCTTTAATTTTAGTCACTGGTGCCAGTGTATAATAGTACCTCATTGTGGCTTGATTTGCATTTTCTTGGTAATTAATGAGATGGAACATGTTTTCATTTGCATAGTGGCCATTGTATATCTTACTTTGTTAAGTGTTCAGATCTTGCCCATTTTTTATTTATTTGTTCTGATACAGATTCTATGTCAGGTACAATATATTGCAAATGTTAAGTTTTAAACACTCCAAATGAATAGTTACGGAAGTAGTACTTGTATAAATATTAGTAGGTCTCTCTTTTTTTTAGTAGGTCTCATTTTTTTATTTTTTAATTTAAAAAATTTTTATGTTATTTTTTTAGTAGGTCTCATTTTTAAGAAAAATGTCTGTCATGTTAAAGGGATGCTAGCAATTTACTTTATTGTTTAAAAATGGAAAAGTTGCCAGAATTCTGTAGAATTTTAGTTGAAAATGTGGTAGCTAAGGTTACTGAATACATTTGTGTGTTAAATTTCAAATAAGGTTTTGCTGGGGTATGGACTTGGATTGCGGAGTGATTACTGGGAACTGTGACTCACCTGGATCCTCCTTGCCGCATACACTTGGGTTGGATCTTTAGCCCAGCATTTGCAGATGGAAGGCCCTTAGGGCAAGTCATTAAACTTCTGAGTCACTTTCCTCTTCAGTTATGGGTATGGCCTTGCACAGGAGATTCTTGTAAGGATTATAGGAAATGAGGCAAGGCATATACAAGCCCTAGCACAGAGCATGGCATATAATAGGACTACAAATATCATCTTCTTTCTCATCCTTCCCTTATTAAACAAGTTTTAAAATTGGGAATAAAAAATCAGTAACCCAGCAGTTACAGTTGGAGACAGAACTCCACTCCTCATTTCTTTTCCTTCTTCAGCAAGTGCTTATGAAGTGTGTGCTTTCTGCCAGGTATTGTGCTCAAAGTTGGGATGTAACGGTGAACAAGACAAGCCTGTTTTCTGCATTCCAGGGACCACAGTGATTCTAGAGTCTAGTAGGGAAAACTGACATCAAACAAGGGACGGCAGTATGGTGTGCTAAGTGGAAGTGAATGTACATTGTGCTTAAAAGAACATAACAAGGGCATCAATTTAATTCTAGGGATCAGTCAGAACAGGATTTGGGGAGGAAGTAACATTTAAGCTGTTACTTGAGGGAGGTAGGGATGAGATGGAAGGCAGTAGACTGGTTGGAAAAAAACAGGTGAAGGCCAGCAGCAGTAACAAAAGATTCTTAGATGACAGTTTGCCTAAGGGAGAGTGGGAAGAGAAGAAGCTGAGGGAGATGGAGATTGGAATGAAACATAAGACATCAGTGCCTTTCAAGGCAAATTGAGGAGTTGGGGTTTTGTCAAGGGAATAGTGGGAAGCCATCAAAGGGAAGTTACGTGTTCAGATTTACCTTTGTGTAAGATGATTTCAGTTGCAGGTTGGAGAATGGACTAGAAGAGGGTAAGACTGGGGGCAGAGGGACCAGTTAGGCTGAATTTCCTGCTAAGAGTAACCAAGGTAGTGGTAGTAGGGATAGAAAAAAATAAATATGATATGAGGGCTGCAAGTAAAGTCTTAAGATGACTGGCAGGCACCTGCTCAGGTAGCCAGGTTGATCACGTGCCTTTCCTTGAGTAAGGAATAACAGGAGAAGAAAGTAGAAGGTTTGGAGGGTGGTAGAAAATGGATTCCACTTGACACAGGTTAAAATTGCCCTTGAAATACCTGAGGGTAGGTGGCTGGTAGGCAGGTGGGACTCAGATGTCAGGTCTGGCCAGAGATAAAAGATTCAAGAGTCACCAGCGTTTACAGGGTAATTGAAGCTACAGGAGCAGATGATATTGTCCAGGGAGAATATGCAGAGTGAGAAGAGTAGAGAGCCTAGAACTGACCCTGAGGAACATCAGTTTTAATGGATGGGTAGTGGATGAGAAGGCGACTGAGGATTCTTCAGAAAGGTAGGAGTGAACCAGGAGAGAATGGCATGATAGACGGGCAGAGGGTACTTACACAACAAGAGATGGTCTAGCCTTATTCTCTTTCCCCACCCTTTGGACTAGGCTCTTTACTAAAAAGATCAAGAAACTGAAAAGCTGATTTCTCGTAGCGAATGATTTTTACTTTGTCTGCTTCATCGTTTGCTTACATTTATTTCAACAAACGTACTGTTTATTATATGCCAAGTACTATGCTTAGCTGCTAGAGATTTAAAGGTAACGAAAAATGAGTTATCTTTATTTTGGGAGTTGGTAGGGAAGGGAAAATGGCTGGGGAAGAATTTTTGGCTATGTTTCCGTGCAGTCTGGGTTAGACCAATAAGGGACTAATGAAACGTTTTCTTTTTTCCAGAACAAACAGTTCCAATTAGAAGCCATCTCATGGAGTTAGGTCTAACAGCAGCAAAATTTGCTAGAAAACGAGGGAATGTGTCACTTGCAACAAGACTGCTGGCACAGTGTAGTGAGGTTCAGCTGGGAAAGACTACTACTGCACAGGATTTAGTCCAGCATTTTAAAAAACTATCAACTCAAGGTGAAGTGGATGAAAAATGGGGGCCTGAACTTGACATTGAAAAAACCAAATTGCTATATACAGCAGGTTAGTAAAATGAACTGTGGTTTATGTATGACTAAAATGAAAATCATGTGTATGAAAATGTGTATGATTTAAGGCAGTAATAGAAAAGTTGATTTTTTTTTTTCAGCTGTGGCAGAATATTTGCATTTTGAATAGTAAATTACCTGTAATTGACTTACCTCTGTAATTTGGTGCTTTAGGAAGAGGTAATTTTGTTATAGTGTATCAAAGTAAGAAGTGTTTCTAGAGATCATTGATTACCACTGAATTTACATTGTTACTTTACCCTGAAGTACTGTCAATCCTTTGCATCTAAGACTTCTAAGGGCTGGTTTTTTGTTTTCTGTAGGCCAGTCAACACATGCAATGGAAATGTTGAGTTCTTGTGCCATATCTTTCTGCAAGTCTGCCAAAGCCGAATATGCAGTTGCCAAGTCAATTCTGACACTGGCTAAATGGATCCAGGCAGAATGGAAAGAAATTTCAGGGCAGCTGAAACAGGTTTACAGAGCTCAGCAACAGCAGAACTTCACAGGTCTTTCTACTCTGTCTAAAAACATACTTGCTTTAATAGAACTGCCATCTGTTAATACAATGGAAGAAGAGTATCCTCGGATTGAGAGCGAATCTACAGGTAGGATTTCTTTATTTTACTAGCTTTAAAATAACAATTTTAGAAGTTACTTCTCCACTATTTTAAAGTTTACAATGTTAGGCTGGCCGTAACTTGCCACAAAAATTGTTCGCGTGGAAATTTAGTATATTATACTGTCCTGAAATAACTAAAACACATTTCTTTAGTATCTAATGCCACTGTGGAGGTCACCTAACTCTGCTCTGTTCCTTGGGCCTTCTCAAGCCACAGTGCTTTTATGGACTTAGATGTTTTTGCCGGCAGGGTCCTGCTCCAGATATGTAAATTCCACCTCACACTGGGAGGAGCAAGAAAGATACATAGTAGTTGCCTGTGGTCTCCTTGGCTGGTAGAGCACAAAAACTATAGAAAGATGAAAGTTTCACATTCTGACAGTAGTGTTAGTAACAGAAAGGTCCTTGACAAATAGGGTAGTTCATTCAGTGTTGGAGTGTCTGTTCTGTCCAAGTTTTACAGAGTGGGAGATAGTTAACCTCTTTACTGATAAGAATATACTTTTATTTTTGTTATGAAGCCTAGAATTTTAATTACTTACGTTGGTCTTGTAAAATAATTATAATCTATGTAACTTTACAGTCTTGATATTCATAAGTGATGTGTCGAATGGCATTATAGCAGGTGATTTCTTCATTTCTAAACTGTGAATAAAGATATTTACCTCATGAATTTCTGACTGAATGAGATTGTTTACTGATGACCTATATATTATCTTTGCCAGAATGTTCAAGCTTAACCAATCACAAGGAAAGAGCCAGTTATACCTAGAATTCAAGACATTGTACAACACATGTGACACCTGTGTTGTCAGGAAAGATATTTATGTGGTTTACAAGGTGATAATTTAAGCTGCCTTGTGAAGCCGAGTGATTGATTTCAATATATGAACCTTTTAGAAAAAGCATAGTAAAAATGTGTTCTTTGATCAAATTTTTACTGTAATATTCTGGAACTTAGTGATAGCTTACAAGTAATAAATCCCTACAACGTTGGTAGGAATGCTGTTTGAAATTTATGAATGTAACATTGCTGAGTCCTTTCATTATTATTATTATTATTTTTTTTTTTTTTGGGTCCATTATGGCAGTACATATTGGAGTTGGAGAACCTGACTTCATTTTGGGACAGTTGTATCACCTGTCTTCAGTACAGGCACCTGAAGTAGCCAAATCCTGGGCAGCATTGGCTAGTTGGGCTTATAGGTGGGGCAGAAAGGTGGTTGATAATGCCAGGTATGTATGTTGAAATGTGTTGTTTATTTAATGCATTGCAAGATAAAGATTTGAAATGTCTGCTGTCATGTTTTGGTAGCTTGACATGACAAATTTTGGTAGCTGGAACCAGTGACTTGTTTATTTTTATAGTCAGGGAGAAGGCGTTCGTCTGCTGCCTAGAGAAAAATCTGAAGTTCAGAATCTGCTTCCAGACACTATAACTGAAGAAGAAAAAGAGAGAATATATGGTATTCTTGGACAGGCTGTGTGTCGGCCAGCAGGGATTCAGGCAAGGAAAACATCATACAGTGTTCGGGAGAAATGGTGTTAAGATCACTGTTTTAATTCATTGATTTTGAAAAGGTTGATCACATATACTTAATTAAATGTCGAATGGGGTTTAGGCAGTTACTGTTACAAATCAAAACTTTGAGTTTTAAAGTGAAAGTGAGTTATACTTTTCTAAGCAGAATGTAATACCTTGAGAAATCATTTCCTTAAGGTCCTGTTACAATAGGTGAAGTTGGTTTTATGTGAATTAAGTTTCTCTTTTAATTGTTGTTTTGATCAGACATTAGGTTCTTAACACTAGCTTGGGACCTTTTAAAGTACACCAGTGCCTGAATACCACCCCAGATATTCTGAGTGGGACGTGGGTGTGTGTATTTAAGCTTACTAGGTGATTCTAATTCATAGCCAGAGTTGAAAACTAGTAGACTAAATGAGCTGTAGGATTTATTCCCTCTCAGCTCAAAATTCCGTTAATTCTAGAATGTTAAGAGTTATTGAGTTTTTAGATAGACTTTTTAAAAGTTTGGATTTATTTCATAGGCTAAACTGTACTGACTCATCTTGCTCTAGACCAGCATGTATCAGTGTCTGCCCGAGCTGGCGTTATGTACGTGCGCATTACTTTTATAAAGAGAGTAAAGTCTGTTGTGAGTGGATTCTGTATACATTCAAGCCTCAAACTTTTGAACAGATTACATTTAATGTTCTGCAGGTAGCATATTGTATTTTAACTTAGACGCATTTAAAGTACCAAAAAACAAAGTCTTATATCCTTCATTAGCTACATCAGTAAATACATCATACAGAGGAGCATAATGACATTGATTTAGCATGTATGAAACTAAATGTGAATTAATTTTATTTTTTATAAATGAGAAAAATGCTTTCATAGGATAGGAAAATCGTGTACCTTTTCCCCTTCCTTTTCTTTGTGTGTTAAAAAAAATTAGCATTTTACGCCCAAATTTTCTTCAGGATGAGGACATAACACTTCAGATAACAGAAAGTGAAGATAATGAGGAAGATGACATGGTTGATGTTATCTGGCGTCAATTAATCTCAAGCTGCCCGTGGCTTTCAGAACTTGATGAAAGTGCAACAGAAGGAGTTATTAAAGTGTGGAGAAAGGTTGTAGATAGAATCTTCAGCCTGTACAAGCTGTCTTGCAGTGCATATTTTACTTTCCTTAAACTCAATGCCGGTCAGGTAGGTATCCTGGTGTTTGGTTCTAAGAAAATATATTTGACATTTCTGTCCTAGCACGCAAAAACAGTATTCTTATTTCTGCCTTTCACCTTTCCCTCTTAGATTCCTTTAGATGAAGATGACCCTAGGCTACATTTAAGTCACAGAGCAGAGCAGAGTACTGATGATGTGATTGTGATGGCCACACTGCGCTTGCTCAGATTGCTTGTCAAACATGCCGGCGAGCTTAGGCAGTATCTGGAACATGGCTTGGAAACAACACCTACTGCTCCATGGAGAGGTAATAGTCTAAATAAAATATTTTAGGAAAAATTATTTCGGGGTAGGATATATAAGACAATAAAAAAGTAGTTTGTTTATGTTTATAATTTTAATGTGTTATAGAATACCTTAACATTAGTTGATAGGACACTATGAACTGCATGTTACATACTCTTCTCTCCCACCTTTCAGAGAACTAGAAGGCTGACAGGCGGCAGGAGCTTTATGGACACAAAATGAATTTTGGAGACAGTAATGAAAATAAGTTTCAAAATTTTTGTATGTCCTTTGTTAAAAATTCTCTGTCTTTTACAGGCATTCATAGAAAATACATTTTGCCAGAACATTGTTGAATCACTCTGCATTTTGATTATAGCTCTGTACCCTAACCAAACTTGCAAATCAAGAACTATTGTTAGGGTTCTTTGTTATCACAGGGAGAAATTTGAGGTCCTTAGAACTGATTCTGACACACATCAGGTTTTATGCTTTTGCATCTACTATGTTGACAGTTTTTATTGACTTTAAAGTACCCTTCTTTCTTCTTATCCTGAAGGAATTATCCCACAGCTTTTCTCACGCTTAAACCATCCTGAAGTATATGTGCGCCAAAGTATTTGTAACCTTCTCTGCCGAGTGGCTCAAGATTCCCCGCATCTCATACTGTACCCTGCGATTGTGGGCACCATATCACTTAGTACTGAATCACAGGCTTCAGGTATGGAATATTTAAAATACTGCTACTTTAAGTACAAATTATTTTGCAGATAATGTCCGTTAGGTAAATTTTTTTCAGCTTCCTGTTACAGAGTTGATGGAATTTGTGGTTTTCAGTAATAATAATTATTGTTTATTGAGATAGTAACTGCTGTGTCTAGCACTAGGGGATGTGCTTTACACGTGCTCTTCAGTCTCACAGTAACCCATTTAGGCTTAGAGAAATTGAGCCAGTGCTCTGAGGTTCACCGATGAGCTGAGTAAATGGTAGAGAAGGATGAAACCAAGCTCTAGACTCTGGCTGCGAGAAAACTTTACTTATTGAGACTCATTTATTTTTTTTCCTCATTTATCTTCCATTTGCTTATAATATTAATAAATATAAAAGCTTACTTTGTGAAACGGCAGAATATCCATGATCTTTGGTTAATTTAATGCATGGAAGGCAAACTAATTAAGTGAGTGCTCTGGAGTTGACTGGACTACCAGTGTTTTCCTTAACATATGCACATAGGAGAAACATCCAAAGTGTACCTAATTCTTCCATTTTCTTATAGGAAATAAGTTTTCGTCTGCAATTCCAACTTTACTTGGCAACATTCAAGGAGAAGAGTTGCTGGTTTCTGAATGTGAGGGAGGAAGCCCTCCTGCTTCTCAGGATAGCAATAAGGATGAACCTAAAAGTGGATTAAATGAAGACCAAGCCATGATGCAGGATTGCTACAGCAAAATTGTAGATAAGCTGTCCTCTGCAAACCCAACTATGGTGTTACAGGTACAAAACACAATTCGTATGTTTTTAAGTAATTTTTATTATATCCCCCCCTACCAAACAACCTGAAAACAAAACCCATAAAAACTGTCATGGAAATGATACTTGAAAAACAAAAAGGCTTTTAGAATAATCGAAATTGGCTTTACAATTCAGTATTGGTTTTATAAATCTGTATTTATAGAATCACTAATCAAGGTTCTCTGAATATATAAAGAACAAAAGATGCACATGTGGAACTTGTAATTTCTAGTGTTTGCAAAACTGCTGTGTGTGAGCTTGTAGATGAGCGTATTCGGATGTCCTGTGTGTGCAGGTCCAGATGCTTGTGGCTGAGCTGCGCAGGGTCACTGTTCTCTGGGATGAGCTCTGGTTGGGAGTTCTGTTACAGCAACACATGTATGTCCTGAGACGGATCCAGCAGCTGGAAGATGAGGTGAAGAGAGTCCAGAACAACAACACCTTGCGGAAGTATGTTTTTGTACACTTTTACTCTGAAGATGAAGCTACCCCCACCCGCCTTTAATGTAAAATATACAAAACATAAAGTGTGTTATTTTAACCAATTTTAAGTGTATAATTCATTCGCATTAAGTATATGTACAGTGTTCTGCAACCAGCACTACTGTTCATTTCAGGAACTTACTCATCCCAAACATAAGCTCTGTACCCACTAAACATTAACTCTCCATTGCCCCTAACCCTAGCGCCTTTTTATTCCTATTCTACTTTCTGTCTCTGTGAATTTGACTACTCTGAGGACCTCATGTAAGTGGAATCAAAGGTATTTGTTCCTTTGTGTCTGGCTTATTTCATTGAGCATGTTTTGAAAGTTCATCCATGTTATAACATGTATTGGAATTTCCTTCCTTCTAGCACTGAGTAACACTCCATTGTATGGATATACCACATTCTGTTTTGCAGTCATCTGTTAGTGGACATTTGGGTTGCTCCTACCTTTTGGCTATTGAGAACAGTGTTTCTGTGAACGTTAGTGTACAAGTATCTGTTTGACCCCCTGTTTTTAGTTATTTTGTGTATGATCCAGTAGATTTGCCTGGGTCATATTGTTACTCTATGTTTAACTTGTGGAGGAAGCACCAAACTGTTTTCCTGCACCAGTTTACATTCCCACCAAAAGTGCACGAGTGTTCATTTTCTCCATATCCTCACCAGTATTTGTTATTTCTTGTTTTTTTAATATAGTAGCCATCCTAATGGATGTGAAGTGGTATCTCATTGTGGTTTTGACTTGCATTGCTCTAACCAGTAATGATGTTGAGCGTCTTTTTGTGTGCCTTTTTGATCATTTGAGTATCTTCTTAGGAGAAATGTCTGTTCAAGTCTTTTTCCCATTTTTGAGTTGGGTGTTTGGAGGTTTTGTTCATGTCGATTTAGGAGTTTGCTCTGTGTTCTGGTCATTAGCCCCTTTTCAGATATATGATTTGCAAATATTTTTTTCCTATTCTGTGCATTCTTTTCACTCTCTTAATAGTGTCGTTTGTTGCATAGAAGTTGAGTTTGATACGTAACCTTGTTTTTCTGTTTTTTCTTTTGTTGCCCGTGCTTTGTACCATATCCAAGAAATCATTCCTAAATCAGGTGTCCAGAAGCTTTCCCCTACATTTTTTTCTAAGAGTCTTAGGTCTTAAGGTCTTTTATCCATTTTGAGTTATTTTTTTACATAATCGTATAAGGAAGGTAAGGGTCCAGCTTCATTCTTTTGCGAGTGGCTATCCAGTTTTCCCAGCGCCAGGTGTTGAAAAGCTGCCTCTTTCATGTGCTGGGTATTTTACAATGCTGTCTTTCTAAGTTATTATGCTAATATTTTATTTATTTTCGCTTATTTGTTGATTCTGTTTCCTTACACTAGATGCATTTAAACTGTTTGATGTTTGTAAAACTCTTTATGTCTTCCTGGCCAGAGAAGAGAAAATTGCAATCATGCGTGAAAAGCACACGGCTTTGATGAAGCCCATTGTGTTTGCTTTGGAGCATGTAAGGAGCATCACCGCAGCCCCTGCAGAAACACCTCATGAAAAGTGGTTTCAGGATAACTATGGTGAAGCAATTGAAAATGCTCTTGAAAAGCTGAAGACACCATCAAATCCGGCAAAGCCTGGAAGCAGCTGGATTCCATTTAAAGAGGTACAAAAAAATCTCAAGAATACTACTAAAATGGGAAATTCCATATGAAATACAAAATTTAAATATGGGGACTCTCCTTACTTGGAAAGTGAGAGATTTTGTAGGTCCATGGAAGGCAGCCTATGACCAGTTGCTTATAAGGAATGTAGAGAGAGGTGTTTTCTTCATTTTGAGAATTTGGGAGCGAATGGGCCTAAGGCAGCAAACTTTTATCTATAGAGGGTTCGTACTAGGGAAGAATATACTGTAAGAAATTAGTTAAGGAAAGGGTCTGGCCTTGAACTAAATATTGATGGCTTGCTTTATTGTCTTCATAAAAGATTACAAAAATTAATCTTGTACCTATTTAGCTTTTCTTAGGGGTAGTAAATATTTCTAACAGACAAACTATTCACATGTAACATCAATATTTATAAGTAACTGTTTGAAAATCAATTTTGCATAGGCTGTATGGGGATGATTAGCATATTTAAATATTTGAGAATCCTTACCCCCCCCCTTTTTTTTTTTAAGATTTATATTTATTTGAGAGTGAGATAGCACTAGAGAGAGAGAGAGAGAGAGTGCAAGCCATGAGTAGGGGGCAGAGGGAGAGGGAGAAGCAGGCTCCGGATGGAGCAGGGAGCACAATGTGGAACTTGATCCCAGGACCCCTGGATTGTGATCTGAGCTAAAGGCAGACACTTAACTGACTGAGCCACCCAGGAACCTGAGAATCCTTATCTTTTATGTTTTGGTCCCCTTAATCTGTATTTGCTTTGGTTTTTTCTGGTATAGAAACAGCACCATTATTTGGGAAGCCTATTTATTACCCTATAGCTTTTTCTTTTTTTATCCTTTCTTTCTTACCTTTATTGCTCCTGATTTCCTTACTTTAGCAATGAAAAAACTATTAAAAGGTCCAGTGTAGAAACAAAGAGTACACCTAACTTTAAGTAGTAAATGCTATCTAGAGGAAACTAGAATAAATGGTAAATTCATAGTAAATAGCTAGAAGCGCAAGACTAGAACACTGACATGAAGGATGAAGTTTGTTGTGTGTGGCCTAGCCAAAACTTTTTTGCTTGCATTCCAATAGCAGTTTCTTGCTTGTCTCCTATTCAATAAATCAACTAAGAAAATCAAAGGAAGAGATAACAGGAATACATTTAAAAAAATAATTGTTATTTATTGATGCATTTCTAAAGGATGTATTGTTTAGTTTCTGCCTGTTTTTAAACTTCATATAAATGAGATCATATATATATATATATATATATGTGTGTGTGTATATGTATATATATTTGCGTTTATTCTATAATTGATGGGTCAGTATTAGGCTTTTATGATTCATCCATATTTTGTATGCAGCTGAACATTGATGTATTATGGGAAAGTGCTACAGTTTATCCATTGTGTCCTGTCTGTGGGTACTTGGAATGTTTCCAAGTTGTCCTTTTCCTTTTATGGAACAAAGCTCGCTGAGGATTGATTAAACATTTTTCATATGAAAGCAGAGCTCAGAGTTAATTCAGGTGCACATTATTAAGTTAGCTAAAAGTAGGGATACAACTATATATGCGATCCACTCCCTACGAGTTATTAGAAGGGGTTGTGGTGTTAATTCTGCATACTTTAAGTGGTCAGAGCTCTTAAACTGTTACCAGCTTTTCAAGTGGCTTCTAAGGGTCTATCTACTTGACACCCAGCAGCTGTCAGTTTTATCTTTTGCTCTATTGTAAGGACTTAATTGATTTGTTTTCGCATTGATAAAACGTAGCTTAATGTGGGGAATTAGCTTGCTACCAGCCCTAAATTTAGTGATCATAGCAGTGCTTTCCTTCCATCTGCTATGATTGCATTGGTTGTTTGGACAGAGAAGAGAGAGGTCTAAACAAAGTAGAAATCACCTAGATCATATCAACACACTAGTATTTTCTCTCTCAGGATGGCCCAAGTATGTAACATGAAATTAAATGTAGGAACTATAATGTGAGACATCTGTATTCGTATTTTAAGTTTACTTTTATGCCAAATTGAATGTGGAAGAAAGTTAAGTGTTGGAGTGATAACATAAACCTGTTTTTCCCCCTCTTATAAATACAGATAATGCTGAGTTTGCAACAGAGAGCACAGAAACGTGCAAGTTATATCTTGCGTCTTGAAGAAATCAGCCCATGGCTGGCTGCCATGACTAACACCGAAATTGCTCTTCCTGGAGAAGTGTCAGCTAGAGACACTGTCACAATCCACAGTGTGGGCGGAACTATCACCATCTTACCTACCAAAACCAAGCCAAAGAAACTTCTCTTTCTAGGGTCAGATGGCAAGAGCTATCCTTATCTTTTCAAAGGTGGGATTTAAAACAAGAGCCTTAATTTGATTATGAATGCTTTGTGTATGAATGTGCTGGGAGAGAATTGTTCCAGGTGAATAGCCTGGATTGTCTTGTATCTTCTGTGATTTTGAATGGAAGTGGTTGGAGGCTGTGTCGTAAGATTTTCCATTCCCTCTCATCTCTTTGCTTAAGAACTTACATAAGCAGAACTGAGGTACAGCTAATAATGCTAGTGTCTAATACCTTGTGACTGAATGGAATGTCCTTTAATGGTCCCATTATGCTTCCTTGGCTCTCAGTTCTTGACTGCTACTGTTGAGAGGAAACACAAAAGTGATATATCTGTAACCCCATCCCCAGCCCATTTGGTCACCACTCTAGCTACTTTAAGTTTTGTTTCCATAGGATTAGAAGATTTACATCTGGATGAGAGAATAATGCAATTTCTGTCTATTGTGAATACCATGTTTGCTACAATCAATCGCCAGGAAACACCCCGTTTCCACGCCCGACACTATTCTGTAACGCCACTAGGAACCCGATCGGGACTAATCCAGTGGGTGGATGGAGCCACACCCTTATTTGGTCTTTACAAACGATGGCAACAACGGGAAGCTGCCTTACAGGCACAGAAGGTTGATAAATTCAGATATATGTGTACTTTTATTTGAATTTCTGTAAAAACATATATTAGTCTCTTTCTTGTTCTGTGTGAAATACTCATAGGCTTACTGTACTTGAACATTTTGGTAAGTTTATAAATGCTATAGAACAGACTTGAAATATCTAGGAAAGTGTTTCTGAGGCATATTTTATAAAAATAAAGTTTTTTTTAAGATTTTATTTATTTGACAGAAAGAGAGGCAGCGAGAGAGGGAGCAAAAGCAGGGGGAGAGGGAGAAGCAGGCTTCCCGCTGAGCAGGGAGCCAGATGTGGGGCTCAATCCCAGAACGCGGGGATCACACCCTGAGCCGTAGGCAGACACTTAATGACTGCGCTACCCAGGCACCCCTGCTTTTAAATTAAATTTACAAATAAGAGAGCTTTGAAAATCAGTTTCTTTTAAGTATGTAAAAAAAAAAAAGCAACTACATTTATAGTTAATTTTAATTACTGTGATGTCATATTTTGTGCCTGTGAAATTTATCACTCTGATTTAGACTAGGGATTTAATTTAGAATTCATTCTAGCTAAGCATCTGAGTGCTTATTAGTATATAGGAGCAGTACTAAGTGCTACAGAAATAAAGATAAGTTTTATACAGTCTCAACCTCAGGAGTCCATATCTAGCCAAAATAATTATTCTAATTAGGGTAGGTATGGGAAGGAGCAAGAATTTGAAAGGAGTCAAGTTTAAAAAATAAGCATAGGAGACTTCAGAACAATTATTGAGGGTTAAATGAGAAATGGGAATTAGGGGCTATCTAAATTTTTGAATACTGTTAATTTTATATTGATGATTGAGTCATATCAGTAAAGAGTGAAATTTGTGCATAAGTTAATGACATTTTCAGTAGAATTATATGTTACAAAGAAGAATGTAAATGTTGAGTTTTATTGAAGCTCAAGAAAATAGATCAGTAGACTAAGTTTTATATAGTAAAGTGGTAGTACTTAATTAAGAGAAAGATAGGTAAGTTGTAAGAAAGATGCACAGTCCAGAGGAATTTGTGCAATTTGGCCAGGAAGGTGGAGGATGCCACTCAAAAACCAGTTCTTAAAATACTACTTTAAATTCAAAGTAATCTTTATCTGTATTTAAATAAAGTTGATATTTTTCTTAAAATTTTTTTTAGGCCCAAGATTCCTACCAAACTCCTCAGAATCCTGGAATTGTACCTCGTCCTAGTGAACTTTATTATAGTAAAATTGGCCCTGCTTTAAAAGCAGTTGGACTTAGTCTCGATGTGTCCCGACGGGATTGGCCTCTTCATGTAATGAAGGCGGTACTAGAGGAGTTAATGGAGGCCACCCCCCCCAATCTCCTTGCTAAAGAGCTTTGGTCCTCTTGCACCACACCTGATGAATGGTGGAGAGTCACACAGGTATGTGTTTTGTTTTGGGCTGTAATCAGTATTATTGTTTCTTTTGCCTGCTTCCTGTCTAGTCTGTATTGTTCACTCTCCTCCCCTTCCCCCTCGTCTCGCTCCAGACTTGGTAGTTTAGGACCTGTATTCGAGTTTTACGTTACACTTATTTTCATAAGGTGTGACCATGACTGTGTGAGGGCAGAACAGAGGGGATGATGGTTGGAGTGAAAAGAAGAATAAAAGCTTGAGAAAGGGAAAAACTAGGGAGGCTGAAAATAGTTTTGTTTTTTAAATCCAGCATTAGGATACTAAGTAGGACCAATAAGGACCACAGTGTTGTCTGCTGCTGCTCAGTGCAGAGCCTCTGGGGCCACTTGCAGCATCCCTTAGGAATGCTATTTAGAAATGAGGGAGTGGGATTATGGAATTCTGTAAATTTTGGAGCATCAAGTCCATGTTGGAAGGAAGTTTGCTGATGGTGTTACAACTTGCTCTCCTCACCCCTTCTCCCCTCTTGTTTAGTCTTATGCCAGATCTACTGCAGTCATGTCTATGGTTGGATACATAATTGGCCTTGGAGATAGACATCTGGATAATGTTCTCATAGATATGACGACTGGAGAGGTGGTTCACATAGATTACAATGTTTGCTTTGAAAAAGGTAAAATTAAATTCGACTTTTACATTTATGTGAGGGTCAGATGTTTTTGGTGAAAGGACAAAAATATAACAGTTTGTCTTTTCAAGGTAAAAGCCTTAGAGTTCCTGAGAAAGTACCTTTTCGAATGACACAGAATATTGAAACAGCACTGGGTGTAACTGGAGTAGAAGGTGTTTTTAGGCTTTCATGTGAGCAGGTATGTTGTTTCTCTTGCACCTTTTAATGTACCTGTTAAATTAACAAATCTTGTGGAATGAAAAACTACATTTGAGTGAGGAAACTTGTGGCAAAACCTGATTAAAATACCTCTGAAAACAGGTTCTACACATCATGCGGCGTGGCAGAGAGACTTTGCTGACATTGCTGGAGGCCTTTGTGTATGACCCCCTGGTGGACTGGACGGCCGGGGGCGAGGCGGGGTTTGCTGGCGCTGTCTATGGTGGAGGTGGCCAGCAGGCTGAGAGCAAGCAGAGCAAGAGAGAGATGGAGCGAGAGATCACCCGCAGCCTCTTTTCTTCCAGAGTAGCTGAAATTAAGGTGAAGGCAGTGATAATAAGTCATCACCATCTTTTTACTAGTGTTAACATGTCCACCAAGAAGCTGGGTAAAGCTATCTTTTAATAAAACTATCTTTTAAAAAGTATTTTTGGAAGACTATCATGTATAATACTGAAATGTCAGTGAAATAGGGCAATTTGATGTCTTTTTAGTAGGAAATGCTCCCATACAAAGACACACAATCACACTCTTATTCATTGGAGGTGGGTTAATGATTTGGGGGAAAAAAATTACACCTTTTTTAATACATTGAAACGTGTTTCCAATGATTATTTTAGGTATTCCTTACTTGGATAGCCTCCCCTCAGTCTTAATTTTAATATCATGGTAGCCAGTGATGCTAACACTACGTTGTGTGGCATGGTGGTAACTACATGGTGTTGTGAGATTTGAGTCTCAGTTTATGACTGTGTGAACTTGAATGCAGTGGTTATCGTTATCTGTGAAATACATGTGCCCTTACCCCCTCAGGGTTTAAGTTAAGAGATTTAAATAGAATAATGTATACAAGATGTCCATCTAACATGATTCTTGTGGCAGATATCATCATATCTCACAGCTGACCCTGTAAGAATTTCCCTAATCATAATTAAATCTTTTTACAGGTGAACTGGTTTAAGAATAGGGATGAGATGCTGGTTGTGCTTCCCAAGCTGGACAGCAGCTTAGATGAATACCTAAGCTTGCAAGAGCAGCTGACAGACGTGGAAAAACTTCAAGGCAAACTGCTGGAAGAAATAGAGTTTCTAGAAGGAGCTGAAGGGGTGGACCATCCTTCTCACACTCTGCAACACAGGTTTAAAAGTGTTGAACACTTGTTTCTAAATATATGCCATTAAGGAGAATTTTCATATTTGTGTAAACATTGTCAACTTGAATTAGAGTTATTGCAGCAATTTACATAAATGACAAAAGCTCTCCCAAGGACTGCAGTTTCGAATTGTTAATACACAGAAATTCACTTAAATTTTCTGCTTTATTATAGGTAATTGAAATGTTTGGGTAATTATGGGAGATAAGTGGATATAGTGGTTAGAACATGAACTTGGATTCAGAAAACCTGAGGTTTGGGTTTCTCTCTACATTTTGTGTCTGGATCCTTATTCATTACAGTGGCAGTTATTTTACCCACTTTGCTGAATTAAGCATTAAACTAAATAGAATGATCTAAGTGAATGAACTTTGTACAGTGCAGATGCTTGGTAAAGGGTAAATATACAAATGCCACACACTGCATGAGTCTCTGAGATTAAAAGATCTGTGAAGTATCCATCGTTTACACTAAAGATAACTCAACACCTGGCTGGTGTGGTGGGTTTTGAAAATGTTTTATTTAAAATTGTGAGTATAGTTGAGAGAATTACAGGAAAAACAGAGAAGTAGGGGACATTTGAGCAGTGCACTCAAGATTGAAAAGGAACTTACCAGGCAGTCCCAAGTATGAGCAGAATCAAGGTTTATGAAAGTACATAGAAGGAAGAAGCAATTTAAAAGAATTTTTCCCTCCAATTAGGTATTCTGAACACACTCAACTACAGACTCAGCAAAGGGCTGTTCAGGAAGCAATCCAGGTGAAGCTGAATGAATTTGAACAGTGGATAACACATTATCAGGCTGCGTTCAATAATTTAGAAGCAACACAGCTTGCAAGTCTGCTTCAGGAGATAAGCTCACAAATGGACCTTGGTATGGGTTGATTTATCTTAGATACACATGTTAAGCATGTGAGTTTTGTATTTGTGTGTGTATGTGTGGGGTTCTGGTTTGTGCTCCTTTCAATGACTGCTGCTTTGGAATAGTTTCACCGTGATTAATAATCGTTTTTTACCAAAAGGTCCTCCAAGCTATGTGCCAGCGACAGCCTTTCTACAGAATGCTGGCCAGGCGCACTTGATTAGCCAGTGTGAGCAGCTGGAGGGGGAAGTGGGCGCTCTTCTCCAGCAGAGGCGCTCAGTGCTCCGAGGTTGTCTGGAACAGCTGCATCACTATGCAACCGTAGCTCTGCAGTATCCAAAGGCCATATTTCAGAAACATCGAATTGAGCAGTGGAAGACCTGGATGGAAGAACTCATCTGTAACACCACAGTAGAGCGCTGTCAAGAACTCTACAGGAAGTGCGTTGATCACACTTAATTTTCTTGACCTCTCTTGGGATTAGATGCAAAGTTGTGTTCAAATTATTATTATCATGTGTGCATAATATTTCATTTTTCTGAAAGAAATTGTTGAGGGATGGAAGCTGAATGGGATCAATTTTTTCTTGGTTTTAAGATGATTTGAGGTCATGTTTTCCCTTATAAGAGGGTGTGTTTTTCCTAATTGATTAAATGTATCCCAGTATCAGAGTGATGGGATCAGGGTAAAGAGAGCTAAACTCAGTTGAGCTGTCGCTCACTAACAAGTGGTCTTGGAAAATGACTTGAGCTCTTGAGACTTTTTCTTACTTGTAAAAATGGTTTCTGCTATTTAAGGTTCGAGGATCAAAGGCTCCAGTGTAAAATGTGAACTAACTTTACAAGCAGGAAGTGGGTTACATTGTAAACAAGCACCTCTCTCTCTCTGTGTAGATATGAAATGCAGTATGCTCCCCAGCCTCCACCAGCAGTGTGTCAGTTCATCACTGCCACGGAGATGACCCTGCAGCGGTACGCAGCCGACATCAACAGCAGGCTGATCAGACAAGTGGAACGCTTGAAACAGGAAGCTGTCACTGTGCCTGTTTGTGAAGATCAGTTGAAAGAAATTGAACGTTGCATTAAAGTTTTCCTTCACGAGAATGGAGAAGAAGGATCTTTGAGTCTAGCAAGTGTTATTATTTCTGCCCTTTGTACTCTTACAAGGTGAGTTAGCCAACTCCAGATTGAGTTTGTTGTCTTGAAAACATTCATACTGAGATTTCCTGTCCTTTTTTTTAATACCATCTTAAGGTATTCTTTTACTTTCATTAGTCTTGCCCACTGTTACGGCTGCTCTACTTCCTTTCTGAGTTTGAGGTATCCACTCGTCTGTGTGAGTGTAGCTGATAGGTTTCACTGTATAAACCCTTGTTGCATTTAGGCGGAACCTGATGATGGAAGGTGCAGCTTCAAGTGCTGGGGAGCAACTGGTGGACCTGACCTCTCGGGATGGAGCCTGGTTCTTGGAGGAGCTCTGCAGTATGAGTGGGAACGTCACTTGCCTGGTGCAGTTGCTGAAGCAGTGCCACCTGGTGCCACAGGACTTGGACATTCCGAACCCAATGGAAGCTTCTGAGGCAGTTCATTTAGCTAATGGAGTGTATACCTCACTTCAGGTGAGCGCTTTTAGATTAGCTTAAAATTGATAAGTTTGTTTTAGATATTGAACATTGTACTTCTTATCACTGGCTCAGAAAAGCAATTTGACTTTTTCCCTTTTAATGTTGCTTAATTGATCACTTAAAGATCAGTGTGAGGTTTGTGGCCAGAAATTGGTTACAGTCGCATATGTCTGTTCTTAATACATGCATTAAACCTCTGAAGGTATAACTTATCTAAACTTAGAAAACATTAAAATATATTTCTCACATATTTATAGGAATTAAATTCAAATTTCCGGCAAATCATATTTCCAGAAGCACTGAGATGTTTAATGAAAGGAGAATACACATTAGAAAGTATGCTTCATGAGCTGGACAGTCTTATTGAGCAGACAACTGACGGCGTTCCCCTGCAGACTCTAGTAGAATCTCTTCAGGCCTATTTAAGAAACGCGGCTATGGGACTCGAGGAGGAAACGCATGCTCATTACATCGATGTTGCCAGGCAAGTGAATGGTAGCTGTGACGGAGCTGGGGAAGCCAGGTGACAGGTTCTGGGCTCTGTGCTGCAAGTTTAGCTTTAATTGTACAGCAGATAGAACTACTAACAAATGCTTCTATACAGATCTTTTTTAAAAAGTTTATTTGTTTGGGGGGCACTTGGGTGGCTCAGTCAGTTAAGCGTCTGCCTTCGGCTCAGGTACTGGGATCAAGCCCTGCATCAGGCTGCTTGCTCAGCAGGGAGTCTGCTTCTCCCTCTGCCTGCCACTCCCCCTGCTTGTGCTCTCTCTCTCTCTCTCAAATGAATAAATAAAATCTTTAAAAAATAGTTTATTTATTTGGAAATAATTACAGAGTCATAGGAAGTTGTACGATAACGTGTGTGTAGGGACGTCTTGTGCAGGCTCCATCCTTCCTGCGCTCTTAGCATCTTGCATCCCTGTAGTACTGTGGCACCACCACAAAGTGGATGTCGGTACAGTCGACAGAGCTTACCGAGATTTCCCCAGTGACGCGTGCACCCTGGGTTTGTAGCTCCATGCAGTTTTATCACATACACACTATACTTTTAGTGTTGTTTCACCATATGTGTGCTGCACATACACAAAGTGGAGTGTGGTATTTTTTAAGCCAGCCCTTGGAACTCCATGGAAGCATCTGAGCCAGTTTAGTTAGTTAATGGAGTATACACTGCACTTCAGGTAAATGCTTAAACTTTGCTTAAACTTTATAAGTATGTTTTAGGTACTGAACATGGTGTTTTCCACCTCTGAAATGCAGAAAAACAGTTTGACTTTGGAACCTGCAAAGGTTGGGTGGTTCCTCCAGCCAATGCATTATGTCCCTAGCTAAGCTGTAAGCCTCTTTGTCTCTGGTGACTTCAGACCTCTTTTTTGGGCATTCTGGTGTCGAGTTCACCCCAGAGAGTGTAATTGAGGGAGTAGAAATGGATTGACCTGTTGTGCTTCCTCCTGTGAGAAAATTCAAAGAAAGGAAAGTAGAATAGTATAATGTACCTTCATTTTCCCACCTGAGGTAATTATCTGCACCTGCTTAAATTGTTTAAATTATTTATCTTGTTTAAATTGTACCGCCCCGATTATTTTGAAGCAAGTATCTTTTCATTTTTAAATACTATTCGAAGTACATATATCTAAAATAGAAACTTAGTTTCCTTTATCATGGTGTCATTACTTCACCCCAAAAGTTAACAGTAATTCTTTAATGTTTTCTGTTATCTGCATTCATAATTTTCCAATTTATGTTTCTTTGTAGTTGTTTCACCATAAGTAGAAAAAATGAGTGTAATTATTATAGCATAAACTAAAAGTCAGCTGGATGATGATTTCAATTATTTGCACAAGAGCTTTATCATTTAAATTTCTAGCATTATTTAAAAAGTTAGATGCCAAATCTATACACCTTTCTTACTAAATTTCAGCCCTTATTTATCTCCCTTTAATATCTAATTCAGATTTCTCTTACCCTCAAATGGATGATTATTTATTTTTCATGTATGATTTGGGTGACAGACTTAATGCCTGATCTGTTACAGCTTGTTTTACCTTGTTTTGGAGAAACTCTGATTATCTCAAGAAAAAATTGCATACCATTTTGTAGCTCTTTTTTCCATTAGAAATTGCTCTGGTTAGCCTTTTTAAATTCTCTTAATAGTTTTATAGTTATTTCTGTATGTGTGTGTGATAAAGTTGAAAATCTAGTTAACATTAGTAACATGAATTGATACTATTTGTAGGTTCCAGGAGTGCTGTTTTTGATTTTTTATATAATATGTTCAGACTAGTCTCCAGATACATAAGCCACTGTGTAAGCCTTAAGTTAATGATGATGTATGGGGTGAATTTCTGAAGACTTACACTCAAACTATGCATTATTCAAAACCAGGTGTGCCACGGGTGGCAGGCATTTGAGTTTATGGTCTATAGTTGGCTCTATCATGTATGTGACAGTAAGTAGTATGAACATACCTGACAGTTTTTGCTAAAGTCCTCCAGCTTTAGAATTGTATGATTCTTGACATTTATTGGGGGTTTGTATTATTTTACATTCTTTGTGTAAAGTGAGACTGTAGTATCTTACATAGTTCTTTTAAAAATTGTCATAATTCAAGTTTGCCTAAAATTTAATCATGTGAACAGTTACTGACACTGAATTGGAACCATTACCATCACATTGTACTGGCACTGCATGTCATTTTATCCTAACACTCTTTCCTGCATGCAAAAAGATTTCTAGGGGTGCCTGGGTGGATCAGTCGAGTAAGCGACTCTTGATTTCGGCTCAGGTCGTGATCCAGAGGACCTGATCTAGAGAGCCTGGGATTGAGCCCCATGTGGGGCTCTGCGCTCAGCGGGGAGTCTGCTTGAGAATTCTCTCCCTCTGTCCCTCCTCCCACTTGTGTTCTTTCTCTCTCTCTCTCAAATAAATAAAATAAACCTTTAAAAAAAAAAGATTTATTTTCCAGATCACATGTTAGCTGTGACTTATACTGACCTTTTGTGTTTTTCCCCAAATTTACTACTCTTCCGTAGGATGTTAATTCCCTTTTCTTTTTCTCTAGAATACTTCATGCTCAATATGGTGAATTAATCCAACCAAGAAACGGTTCGGTTGATGAAACACCAAAAATGTCAGCTGGCCAGATGCTTTTGGTAGCATTTGATGGCATGTTTGCCCAAGTTGAAACTGCTTTTGGCTTATTAGTTGAAAAGGTAAATACTGATTTTATGAATAAATAATGCACGTGTGGTAAAGTAGTACTTCACTGTGTGAAGAGTAATGAACTTTGTTTTTTTTTTTTTTTTTTTTTTTTTTGCATAGTTAAATAAGATGGAAATTCCCATAGCTTGGCGAAAGATTGACATTATAAGGGAAGCCAGGAGTACCCAAGTCAATTTTTTTGATGACGATAATCACCGGCAGGTGCTAGAGGAGATTTTCTTTCTAAAAAGACTACAGACAATTAAGGAGTTCTTCAGGCTCTGTGGTACCTTTTCTAAAACTTTATCAGGTAATCTTTCACATTTAAACATGCTGGATTTACTTGTGTAGAACTTTGGAAGGGGGCAGGATGGAGTAGGCTTAACTTAATTGAATCTTCATAAGGTCTTGTTTTTAAATAGCATCATTATTACCTTATTTTACTTTGCATGAAGTACTTTACGAAAGTTTTCCTTTTTTAGGATCGAGTTCACTTGAAGATCAGAATACTGTAAATGGACCTGTACAGATTGTCAACGTGAAAACCCTTTTTAGAAACTCCTGTTTCAGTGAAGACCAGATGGCCAAACCCATAAAGGCATTCACAGCTGACTTCGTGAGGCAGCTCTTGATTGGACTCCCAAACCAAGCCCTAGGACTCACCCTCTGCAGTTTTATCAGTGCTCTAGGGGTAGACATTATTGCTCAAGTAGAGGCAAAGGATTTTGGTGCTGAAAGCAAAGTTTCTGTTGATGATCTTTGTAAGAAAGCAGTGGAGCACAACATTCAGATTGGGAAGTTCTCTCAGCTGGTCATGAACAGGGCAACTGTGTTAGCAAGTTCCTATGATACTGCCTGGAAGAAGCATGACTTGGTGCGCAGGCTGGAAACCAGTATTTCTTCTTGTAAGACAAGCCTGCAGCGTGTTCAGCTGCATATTGCCATGTTTCAAGTAAGTGTTTTTTCCTAATGTGTTTTTCTCCACTATAGGAATTTGAAAACTAGGGGGAATTAATATAACAATGTAAAGAAGAAAATATTTAAAAGTCCTGGATTGCGCCAGCTTGCAGCAAAGCCAGCTTTTTGGCATTTTGGTATTTCTTTCCTGTTTTTCCTTGTTTCTGTTCCATGTAGTTGAGAATATTTTGTGTTTACACTTTGTGACCTTTAACTTTGTTTCCATCAGTGTTGTATGGTTGGTATCCTCTGTATCATTAAGTATTACTTGTAAATATGATTTCTAATGGTTGAATTTATTCGTTATATGAATATGCCTCCTATATTATTTAACATATAATTAAGATTGTTTCTAAAGTGACTTCTGTTTCCCTGATGCTCTAATGATGTGATAACAGCTTTGTGCATGAATCCATCATCATTTGGAATTTGTTTTTAGAGGCCTGTTTTTGTCTGTGATCATTTAGGGAGCAGTATGACAACACAGGCTTTGCGGGTGAGATGGATTTAGATTCAGGTGTGTGAACTTGGGTTTAATCCTCCCTCAGGTGGGAACCATACTTCTCACAAAGATTGCGGACTATGAGGGTTAAAAATGATGTTTTATATGAGACACTAAGCACAGTATAAATTGTAGCTCTTCTCTTCTTTTCTTTTCTTTTCTTTTCTTTTCTTTTCTTCTCTTTTCTTCTCTTTTCTTTTCTTTTCTTTTCTTTCCTCCCTTCCTCTCTCTCATTCTCCTCCCTTTCTTTCTGTTTTCCTTTCTTTCTTTCCTTCCTTTCTTTCTTCCTTCCCTTTCCTTTTTCTTTTCTTTCCTCCCTTCCTCCCTCCCTCCCTCTCCTCTCTCTCTTTCTTTCTTCTTTCTACCTTGCTTTTCTTTCTTCCTCCCTTCCCCTTCCTTCTTTTTTCTTTTCTTTTCTTTTATTTTCTTTTCCTTCTTTTCTTTCTTCCAAATATAGGCTTCAATATTGTCTGTAGCTTCAAACGGGTTGTGTAAGTTGGAGTAATATTTGGGGACTGTGTTTTCCTGGGATCTGTTTTGGTACAAACGCTGGTTACTTTGTATTATTTATGTTGAAGGTGCTTCCCCATGGTGGAGTTGGTGGCTTCAGCCTCAGTGCATGAATCAGCATATTTCCTTCTCTTTGCAGTTTTATCATGAGCTGTTTTTTTTAGCTCATAAATTAAGAAAAGTAATTTATTCACATTTTGAAATTGTATTTATTATATATTAATGGTCTCTAGCACATTGCAATCTTTTTGTATTTTTTCTTATAAATTATGTAATGTTGTAAGTTTTATTTATACATTCTAGAGTTTATTCCCTTAAAAAAATCGACAACTGTATGGAAAGTGTTGTAAAAATCCTTACAATTTTGTTGATCTAAACAAATGTTCATGTAGCCCAAATATCTCTTGGGCCTTCTGGGGCCTCCCTTAAAACATATAAGATAGCTCGATCCTCGGAGCAGTTGCCTGCCCCTTTCTGCAACTTTTAGGTTCTCTGGAGAATTCTTTGTTCTGTGACTGCTGCCATCATTTCTTTTAATCACTTGCTTAGCCTCATGCTGGACAGTCTTCACCTCTCCACCATCCATCCCCCCCATGCCCTTTCCAGCCTCAACTGAAGATATCTTTTGGAGGGATTGTATAGCAGACTTTTGCATGAACTTGGAAACATCTTCAGAATTACTGCCTAGATGTTGCATATCACTGATCTAAGAAATTTATCAGCCATTCTCTACATTAGGAAATTTTTCACCTGGTTATGATTCTTTTGTAATGTTTCTGCTATTACACTTCTCTGGCTACTTCGCTTTGCTGCAGCTGGTTTTTTTTTCCCCCTCTTTCCCCAGTTCCAATTTGCACCTCGCCTACCTTTATCTAAAGGTCCCCCCCGCCCCCCCACCGCCTGCTGATTTTTTTACATTGCCTTTTCTTTGAACAGTGGCAGCATGAAGACCTCCTTATCAATAGACCACAAGCCATGTCAGTTACACCTCCCCCTCGGTCTGCCATCCTAACCAGCATGAAAAAGAAACTCCATACTCTGAGCCAAATTGAAACTTCAATTGCAACAGTTCAGGTGTGTTTTGTCAGACCTTACTTGCAGTACATTCCACTTTCAGAAATGACCTACACTGTGATGACGTGTTCAGTATATCTATATATCTGTCCTTGGCTTCTAAGCCACAGGGGCATACTCCTTTTGCACTATTATTTTTAATTTATATCTTTTTTTCTTACCCTCCAGAGTAACCAAATCTTATGGTATTTTTAACCAGGAATAGAGACATACTAAATATTTCAGGTTTTTAATGGATTTGATGATCACTCTGCCTTTATATGTTAAGGGAACCTTGGTAATTAGAAAAACTTGAATATTTTAATTTGTTTTCTGAAAGGCACATAAGCAGTTATATCTGGCTTACTATTCCTACCTAAAAAGCTTAGTCCTCTTTTTTCATTTTGAGAAGAATGCGTGCGCGCGTCTGCGTGAGTCGAGAGCGTCAGAGGGAGAGGGGGAGGGAGAGAGAATCTTAAGCAAGCTTCACGCTTAGCACGGACCTTGACTCAGGGCTCAGTCTCACAACCCGGAGATCATGACCTGAGCCGAAATCAAGAGTTGGACGCTTAACTGATTGAGCCACCCAGGCACCCAGCTTGGGCATTTCT
Source organism: Ursus arctos (assembly GCF_023065955.2). Classification (NCBI taxonomy): domain Eukaryota; kingdom Metazoa; phylum Chordata; class Mammalia; order Carnivora; family Ursidae; genus Ursus; species Ursus arctos. Next base: position 162,078 of record NW_026623075.1, on the reverse strand, counting down.
TACGTGTAGTTAACAATATTTTATGATGTCAAAGGCAATAGAACGTTTTCCTGACTACTATTATTGAGTGTATTTCTTCATAATTTCTGCCTAATATTTAATCTCACCTCCTTTTTTAAAATAAGAAACAGGTCTTGATAATGGTTAGATATGTCTTTATGTTGTGTCTCCTTATTTCTCATGTACTCAGAAGTAACTGACATTTTTCTGTTCATTTTACAAATTAATTTTGTATAAAATCAAGTGTAATCACTTCTGTAATTTTTACATTTTTAATGAAACTTTTCTGGAGCTCACTTCTTTGAATATTGTGAAATACCTTTTCTCTACAGTGTATTAGGCCTAGTTTTCAGTTTTGGAGAATGAATACCTGCCCTTTCTAATTTTAGAGGTGTGTTTCTTTGAGAGAAAGAGGGAGAGAAGCACAGGAAAGACAGGATGTGAATTCCTCCGCCTGAAGTGTTGAATAAATAATGAGATAACTTTGTTATATAAAACCTTCCTTATCATGATAATATGGATAGATTTTTACTGTTATTTATAAACTTTTGAATTTGGAAGAATTTGATTTTTATCTTTCATAATCAAAAATATAAATGGATTTTTAAATTAAGTTTTTTATTTTAATTCTAGTTAGTTAACATACAGGGTTATGTTAGTTTCAGGTACACAGTATAGTGATTCGGTAGTGCTATACATGACTCAGTGCTCATTGTGATAAGTGTACTCTTTAATCCCCACTGTCTCTTTCACCACCACCACCGTGCGCCGCGCCCCCCCCCCCCCCCCCCGCCCAGCGCACCTCCCCTCTTGTAACCACCAGTTTTTTCTCTATAGTTAAAGAGTCTGTTTTTTGGTTTGTCTCTCTCCCCTCCTTTTTTTCCTTCCCTTTGTTCATTCGTTTTGTTTCTCAATTTCCATATATGAGTGAAATCATGTATCTGTCTTTCTCTGAGTAACTTATTTCACTTAGCATTATACTCTCTAGCTCCATCCATGTTGTTGCAAATGGTAAATGGAATTTCTTATGGATAGCACATAAGGGCAAATACTACTTTATTTAAAAATGAAAATCTTGGGGCACTTGGGTGGCTCAGTCTGTTGAGTGTCCAACTCTTGGTTTGGCTCAGGTCGTGATCTCATGGGTCATGGGGTTGGGCCTACATCAGGCTCTGCGCTCAGTGGGGAATCTGCTTGGAAGATTCTCTCCCTCTACCTCTCCCTCCACTTGCTCACTCTCTCTGAAGTAAATAGATGGATCTTTAAAAAAAAAAAAAAAAAAAAACATTAAAATCTTCTGCAAATTTTAAGACAAACTAAAAGCCATGTCTTACCTCCCCAGACATGTTTAGCCTTAAATTTTGAAAGTGAAATAAAGATTAATTCCAATAGATGTACGTTAAAAATGTTTTGTAAATTATGTGTGTCCCATCCTGCTTCTTTTGAATCTTGCTTGTATTTGTGTAAAATGCTCACCAGGAATTAGAAAGTGTCAAATATTCACTGAGGTTCTGCTGGCTTTTATAGGAGAAACTAGCAGCCCTTGAAGCAAGTATTGAACAGCGACTCAAGTGGGCAGGTGGTGCCAACCCTGCACTGGCACCTGTGTTGCAGGATTTTGAAGCAACAATAGCTGAAAGAAGAAATCTTGTCCTTAAAGAGAGCCAAAGAGCAAGCCAGGTATTGGGATCCACGTGCACCGTCTTTGTTTTCCGTATGGGATTCCGCAACTGATTGGAAGTGACACGTGGGATCACTAGGGGTAGCTTGAGAGTCCACCCTCTAGTTCACAGTACTGGGAAGAGGGACTGATAGGCCTTGGTGGGAAGGGCATCCCTTAGGCTGAGCTCACAGCCAGATATCTCCCTAGACCTTTACTGCCTCCTAGCTAAATATAAAATGGATTCAGCTTCTATTGGAAAATAAGGAGTTTAATTCCATATTTGTCTGAGGTTCTCTCTATGCAACTACGGTGATTCTGTGGCAGTAAAATGCCTTTATGACCTTGTGAACCTGCCAGAGGTTGTGGATTAACTTCGTTATGATTGGGGGAAGGGGACAAAAGCAACAAACAAACAAACAAACAAAAAACAAAAAAAAAATTAGGTAATTTTCAATCAGGTATAAAATTACACTAATACAATGATTTCCCTATCCTCATAACCAATTAAAGTTTAGTGATTGTCAACTTAAGTCCCACTTTCTTTCCTCTATACTTCCTCTTCCCCATCCCATTTGTAATGAAATCCCAAATGTTTTTTCATTTTATAAAGGTGAGAACCATTTACATAATTATAATAGTACTGTCATACCTTAAAAGATGTGCATTATATTGTCAAATGTCCAGTTAGTATTTTGTGATCTTTATTGTAAAGTTTGGGAAAAGTAGAAGCAGAAGGGCAACATTCCAAATTGAAATTTGGACATAGCATAAATAAATTGCAGCTGAATATCGTAACAGTTATATTATGAAGTAATTTTCTATCTGAAAGCAAACATGTAGAAGATACTTCTACATAATTGTACTTAGGTGCTTTTAACCGTCTCACACCTAATGACATCAACCAAAACAAGGTACATTTACTCATAGCCTTTATCAGGATTAGATCTCTTTCCCAAAAGAGTCGTTCATACATTTTTCAGGACCAGTCGTGGTCCTGAATTCTGGAAATGAATAGGTAGTATTTTTTCATGTTAAATTAAAATTGCATTTACCCCCTTATTGTGATGGTTCCATTCCTCTTTGCCTCTTCACAGGTCACTTTCCTCTGCAGCAATATCATTCATTTTGAAAGTTTACGAACTAGGACTGCAGAAGCCTTAAACCTGGATGCTGCATTATTTGAACTAATCAAACGATGTCAGCAAATGTGTTCATTTGCATCACAGTTCAACAGTTCAGTCTCTGAGTTAGAGCTTCGTCTATTACAGAGAGTGGTGAGTCTTAAATCTTGGTGTGGGAGTAAAGTGACTTGTTGATGAAAATGATAAGGCCAGGGTTATGCCCTCAAAGTCAGTGTAATATAGTCACTCAGTTTACGTTTATGCAGTGTGTGTACTATATATAAAATGTTGTTATAAGGGATCTAATGATTAACTCTAGGGGTGCCTGTCTGGCTTGTTTGGTGGAGCATGTGACTCTTGATCTCCAGGTTGTAAGTTCGAACCTCACATTGAATGTAGAGATTACTTAAAAATAAAATCTTAAAAAAATAATAATGATTAAATCTTGCTCTTAGCCCCCAAGGAACCTATTAATTATAAATAATACAATGAATTAAAAAGTTAAAAGAATCTCAGAGCCACAGTGGAAGTACTGTGGAGGCTCAGAGGGGAGGAGAAATTCAGTGTGTAGCAAATGACTTAGATGTACTGACAATAGGGTAGCAGACAGAGGGCTGGTGGAAGGTGAATGCTGGACAGGAGAGTTGAGTCCAGAAATAGCAAGTTGATAAATTCGGTGTTTATCTTTTTTTTTTTTTTTTTTAAAGATTTTATTTATTTATTTGACAGAGATAGAGACAGCCAGTGAGAGAGGGAACACAAGCAGGGGGAGTGGGAGAGGAAGAAGCAGGCTCATAGTGGAGGAGCCTGATGTGGGGCTCGATCTCTTAACGCCGGGATCACGCCCTGAGCCGAAGGCAGACGCTCAACCGCTGTGCCACCCAGGCGCCCCTCGGTGTTTATCTTTTATGGGAAGGTTTTAGGCTGTGTATTAATTAGGAAACTCCGCTGTCTTTCTAAAGAGTGGTTTACACTGGGTTTAGGGTCTTAGATACAGATCATCTTTGTTATTCAAAGATGATATTTTTTGTGTCTTAAACTTTAAGCATTTATTCACTGTGTGATTATGCAGAAAAATCAGAAATCTTAATCTGTATTTCATAGATTATTTAAATTATTAAGTGCTGTTATTTACATAATTAGTTCATGACTTAGCAAATGAAGTTCTTTGTGTCCGCTTGAGTTACAAATACCTTTTGATGGCGGTGATAAAGGAAAGACTCTTCCATTATTCTATCTGATACTTAAATCAAACAAATGCTTGTTCTGTTTAGGACACCAGTCTTGAACATCCTATTGGCAGCTCTGAATGGCTTTTGTCAGCACACAAACAACTGACCCAGGATATGTCTACTCAGAGGGCAATTCAGACAGAGAAGGAGCAACAGATAGAAGCAGTCTGTGAAACAATTCAGAATCTGGTTGATAATATAAAGACTGTGCTCACTGGTCATAACCGGCAACTTGGAGATGTCAAACATCTCCTGAAAGCAATGGCTAAGGTAAGATTAATACCATTGATACACAGTTAACTCCCTCCTTTCATAAAATTACAGTACTTAAAAATACATAGTTGTGTTTGGGGAAATAATGGTATAAACAAAAACAACTTCTCTTCCAGTTTGTTTGTAATTGAGTTAATTTGTGTGTTTTATCAGTCAGTCACTTTTTTTTTCTTTTTAAAGCAGGTTGTAGTATACTGATTTTTTACCCAGAGAAACTGAGGGTTAAAGCGATCGATTCACCCAAAGTCCTATAACTTAACAGTAGAGCTGAAACTTGAACATAGCCTCAGAGTGTTTTGATCTCCCCAACATCTTTCCCTCCTTCAGACCCTTATTCCTAAGCTCATATGAGTTTGTCTCCAGAATGAATGAAATATTCTCTCTTCCCTCCAGTATCCCACGTAATCTACATAGTAAAGAAATTGAGCCCCGAGAAAAGGCTAAATAATTTCATCATTACAAAACAGCAAATCATCTAACTTAGGGATTTGTTTTGACTTGGAGTTCTTATTTTGTGCTGGAAATAAGATTCCTGTAGAATAGGATTAAAATGTAATAAACAGATTAAACACATATTTGAAAAACACTTATTACCTGTTATTAAAAATGTGACTGTCTTATGAGTTACTCTTGAAACAAATACCATTTCTCCTCATCATTACAATATTGATTCTAGGATGAAGAAGCTGCTCTGGCAGATGGTGAAGATGTTCCCTATGAGAACAGTGTTAGGCAATTCTTAGGTGAATATAAATCCTGGCAAGACAACATTCAGACGGTGCTCTTTACGTTAGTCCAAGCTATGGGTCAGGTTCGAAGTCAAGAACACGTTGAAATGCTCCAGGAAATAACTCCCACCTTGAAAGAACTGAAAACACAAAGTCAGAGGTAGGAATTCCTTCTGGCCTAAATTTAAAATGTAGTCAAAACATGAGCAAAACATCTGGTATAGTAAGTTTGGTTTATTTAATTCATCTCATTTTTTTCCTGTTCATATTTATAAGCAGTTACCTGGTGAAGCATTTCATAAATAAGCCATTTTATTTTGTATTTCAGTATCTATAATAATTTAGTGGGTTTTGCATCACCCTTAGTCACCGATGCAACAAATGAATGTTCGAGTCCAACGTCATCTGCTACTTATCAGCCATCCTTTGCTGCAGGTATGACTTCTCCACTTCAGAAAAAGATGTGAATCTTGATCTGTTAATAATGTACACATATAGATGCTAAGATGTTTAGTTATCCTTTATGTGTCTTAATATGTTAGTAGTCATCACCTTTTTAAAGGATTTTCTTAAACTCTTGTCACAACTCGAACTGAACACATTCTGGTTTAATTTTAAAAGTACTTGTGTGAGAAAGTAGAAATATCTTATGTTTAAGTCCTTTGTAAATAATTTATGTATATAAAATATATGCTTGTCAGGGAAATTTTTTTAAAAATAGAAAAATTTGTAGTTTCATTCCAGTTGGAGGTAAAACCATTACATATTTGTTGTTGGACTTGCGTGTATGTGTGCACACACGTGCACAAATTGGGGTCATTCTGTGAATGCCATTCTTGTTGCCTTTTCCCACTTACTATTAGAAATTTCCTTGTCATCAAATAACCTTTTAAAAAATGACTTAATGCCCCAATTTAATATGTCATTCTATGTCTTTACCATATTAATGCCACATTGTTGGACAGTTAATATATTTATAGTTTTTTGATGCCACAACAAGCAGTGAGCATCATTGTACAAATTTGTTTCTGAATGTCTAGCTCTTTAGGCTGTATTTTTAGGAGGATAGTATCTGTTTCAAGGGATAAGGACTTTAAGGTGGTAAAATCATATTTATTTTCATGGCTCTACATTTGTAGTTGATGGTTGAGAGAGCACTGCCCTGCTCTCTCCTCTTTATCTTCCTCCATCTTCTGTTTCCATGTGAATTAAGCTACCCACTCTTTCTCTATAGCAGTCCGGAGCAACACTGGCCAGAAGACTCAGCCTGATGTCATGTCACAGAATGCTAGAAAGCTGATTCAGAAAAATCTTGCCACATCAGCAGATACTCCACCAAGCACCATTCCAGGAACTGGCAAGAGTGTTGCTTGTAGTCCTAAAAAGGCTGTCAGAGACCCTAAAACAGGGAAAGGTAATTAGTTAGAATAAGGATACATTAAATATTTATACAAAGTGGTGGTTTTACTTACGTATGTTTCCGTTGCTTCGTAGCTGTGCAAGAGAGAAACTCCTATGCAGTGAGTGTGTGGAAGAGGGTGAAAGCCAAGCTAGAGGGCCGCGATGTTGATCCTAATAGGAGAATGTCAGTTGCTGAACAGGTGACCATTTTTTAAACTTGATCTATCCATTTTAATGCTGCTGAAACAGTACAGGTTTAAAGATACCCTCGCCCACCTCCTTGGTGGTTCATCAAGAAATAAGGAACTGAAATTTATTTTCAGAATTGAGAAGATTTTGAGTAATGGTAGCTCTGGAGTTGTCAAATAAATTTTCACTGTTTTATTCTGATTCTACCCTTTTAGCACATTACCTTTCTCCTCACCCCTCTTCTAATAGAAATTTAAGGTGTGGCTTGACCCCCTCGCTCTCCTTCACCAGAGAGCAATTAATTTGCATTTTAAAGGGAACTATCTGAAGGTTTCTAGCGAAACCAGGGTGAAGTTTTGGGTGCAGGAATAGTATCTATAAAGTGTTTGCGGGGGTGTCTGTTTGTCCGAATTCATTACTCTGAAATTTTCTCATTGTTATTAAAATTGTATATATAAATTTGAGAATGAATCCCCCCACTTGCTGTTTATTTTGAAATTTTTAAACCTACAGAAATGTTGTAGAAATGCTCATGTACTCTTTACCTACCTAGATTTAGTAAACCAGTTGTTTCTCTACATTTGCTTCATCTTTCTGTGCATGTGTATGCATACACCATTTTTCAGAGCCATTTGAGAGTTGCAGACACAGCACTTCATGCCTAAATACTTCCATATATGTCTGCTAAACAAAACATTATTATTAACTCAGAAAACTTACCACTGATGTTAGCATTGACTGTTACCTCACATGCAGTCCATACTCAGATTTCTCCAGTTATCCTAAAATGGCTTTTATTGCTTAGCCCTTCCAACCCCCTGCCTCTCCCTCCCCACAAGAGTTAGTCAAGGCTTATCTTTCATTTTGTATATACTTGTTCTACTTTTAGTTGCCTTAAATGTCTAGAACAGTTCCTGAGCATTTTCATTTTTTTCCTTTTATGATATTGGCCTTTTTGATGTGTTCAGACCAGTCATTTTGTAGAATGTGCCTCACTGTGTATTTGTCTGATATTTTCCTCATAATCAGATTCAGAATCAACATTTTTGGCAGGGTTTGTCAGTGATGTGTTTTTGTACGTGCCATCTTTTGTGTTAAGTTAGGTCATTTGGTCAAGGGTAGTATTCTCCTGAATTCTCCTTTACAAATGTACCTTTTCTTCTGTGGGGTAAAAATTTGAGACTATGAATATCCTGTTTCCTAATGTTTTGACAACCACAATTCAGTTTTAACATCAGCAAGAGAAGGTCTTTTTTTATATTTTAAATGCTGTTACATAGTTGTGTAGGACCTGAAATTAAACTCTTCTTAGTCAAGAATTATTTCCTTAGAAATTGTCAAGTTTGGGGGGGAAAAATCCACAAAACAAAACATGGGTAATAATGAGTCAGGGGTATCTTTGCTTCAGAAGCTTTCTGGTCGGTTAATGGCTTGTGTACTTTCAGAGCAGGGTTTTTTTTTTTTTTTTTTTTTTTTTTTTTTAAGATTTTATTTATTTGAGAGAGCAAGAGCCCACATTACCCGGGGGAGGGGCAAAGGGAGAGGGAGAAGCAGACTCCCTGCTGAGCAGGACGCTGGGCTCCGTCCAGGGCGATGGGATCATGACCTGAGCCCACGCTTAACCGACTGAGCCACACAGGCACTCCATGACTGTCTGTCTCTAGCTCTGTGTCCATTTGTTTGAAGGATGCTTGGCTATGGTGCTTTTTTTTGTATTATTAAATTTTATGTGAAAGAGGGTTAACGGGGCTCACAGGAGTGGGGTAAGTATAGCGTTCTTGGTGCACAGCTTTTGGTGTAAGTTGTCATTCAGCAGCCATATACTGAGCATTTAACATACAGTTGGGCCCTGTGGATTCTCTGAATATAGAGATGATTATATTTCTTACCATTGAAGAAGATTTATCTGAGTCAGAATCAATAGACATTTGTTGAGCATCCAATTATATTTCAGAATCTGCTATGCACTTTTTTTTTACACTGCTTACACATTTACTTAGTGTGACTTCATGTGTTTAACCCCAAGAATACCTGTGGGGTGAGTGGGAGCTCTGTCTTCATCTAAGGATTTACAAGGCTCAAAGGGGTTGTGACTTTCCCAAGACACACATTTTGTAAGCTGTGGAATTATGAGGGAAGCTCGAGTTGTTCAACCTTTCCACCATAGCAACTACACATCCTTTGGATGATTAATCCAGGTGATTAGAAACTTAACTCCTAGAACTCATATATGTCCTTTAAAGGTCTAGATGATTTAAACTACTTTCCTGCCTACTTTTACAGGTTGACTATGTCATTAAGGAAGCAACTAATCTAGATAACTTGGCTCAGCTGTATGAAGGTTGGACAGCCTGGGTATGAATGGTGAGACAGTAGATGAGTCTGGTTAAGTGAGGTCAGACATCCACCAGAATCAACTCAGCCTCAGGCATCCAAAGCCACACCACAGTCGGTGGTGATGCAACTGGGGGCATACTCTGAGGAACCCTAGGAAATCTCGGTGCGCTAGGAAGTGAATCCTGCAGGACAGCTGCACTCAGGGATACGCCCAACACCATGGCCTGCAACCCCAGGGTCAAGGGTGAAAGAAAGAAAGCTCACCGCCTGAACATGGAGATTGTCTTTCTGCCACAGAACAGCTGCAAACGTGTCAGGAGGTTAGCTGCAGAAAGAAATCGGGATGCCGCGGAGCACAGAGTGATTTGGAACTCCATTCCACCTGACCCTGTGTGTACAATCCAGGAAAAAACAAACCCCGCTCAGAAACAGAGAAAATTGGGGCCGCGAAGAAATCACAGCCAAGGAAGATTTGATGCATTCAGATTCTCGTGTAACACTTGTTGCTTGGCAACAGTACTGGTTGGGTTGACCAGTAGGTACAAAAAGGCTATGCGCTAAGAATTTCAGAAATGGACTGGAAATGGAGAGCTATGTAACAGATACACTACATTGGAAGAACTTACTTCTGAAATGAAGGGAAAAAAAACTACCCATCGTCCTCCTTCCCAATCCCCCACCATCTACCCATTCCCCCTTTACCTGGTCTAGTAGATTAGCCATCCTTCTAATTTACTTTTATTTCAATCCTTATATTTCATATGCTTCCATCTTGATGTTGTTAACAACTGCATTTGGAGTGATAAACAGAAATTTCTCCAAAACGACTGATAACATGGAAAATTCAAGGATTGTTTAAAGGTCTGATGATCACACACAAAATATAATTCTGGTTATTTAAGTCATTTCTGTGATTCTATCATGTACAGTTTCCAGAATTGTCACTGTGCATTCAAAAGTAATGAATCTAACAGACACTTGATTTAATGTACACTCCCCTTTGCTTATAGTGTGCATTTTTGGGAGGTCATTCAAATTTTCCCTCTTCTGCAATTGCTGTAGTTTCTTTCATAGAAAGTAGCTAATCCAATGTAATCTTTTACCTTTTTAAAAACCAGGATAGAGAACCTACTAGAGTTTTACGTTGTTGATGACAGATTAACAATAAAGTGATGTTCTGGTGGAGGTAGAGCGAAATGTTTTTTAATTCAGTTTTCTCATTTGATACTTTTAATTTACGTTTCGTAAATTAAAAGTGCTTTAGTTTACCTGGCATTTTAGGACATGGACGCGAAACAGCAAAAATGAGAACCACCATCATCTTTTCTTAAGTTCAGTTATTAGTCTGTGAAGTACTTTACTTTTTGCACAATTTTAATAGTTTGCTGTGAATTCATGATCAAGGTTTCCTTAAATTTAGTATTGCACTTCAGTACTGTAAGCTGAATTGTTGATCCAAAATAAAAATCCAGACTAGAATAGGATTCGTAAAATCACGTATCAACACAAAGTAGAACACAAAATCTTGATTGAGTACATTTTTCCTGCATTTTAGAGGTTAGGACTGTGATCATTTCTGGTTGCCAGTCTTCACAGACAAACTTGAAGGGTATTAAGGAAAAATTCCACATAGCTCTGGCCTTTTCTGTATTCTGATTGCCACATCAGTCTATAATCACACACCCATGAGAGAGTGCATCTCAGTGCTTTTCTAATACCTAGGCAAGTATTGCAAGAAAGGTGGTATTTTCAAATACCCATGTGTCTAATAGCGAGTTAAGGAACCTAGTGCATCAGATTTTATTTTCTGCATTCATTTGAACCTTATTTTCACAATCAAAACAACCTATCTGGAATAATAATGCCATATTGTGTTGTGCACGCTGCTTTATCTCCTAGAGGCTGTGTGGGAGCTACTTACTGCATTCATCACTCGATTACCTCTGCTCTCTCAAAAGTAAAGTCTTTTCAGCAGCATTCTTTATTGTCACGAGGAAAAAACTTTTATCACAAGGATAAAACAAGTTCACACTAGTTTGTCCCTACAGGTAGTATCCAGAAATTGCTTTTTCTTTGGTAAAGAAGATAAATGAAATAGGTGAATTTTACTGCCTGTGAACTTCAGGCTCCAGAGGTGAACTTCAGGCTTCAGAGGTACCTGGCACCTTATCCAAGCAAAAACAAAACAGCTTTATATCAGAAACCTGTGCCTCTGGTAAATTATCCATCGCTTTTAGTTTAAACTGGTCCCTCAGAGAACAATGTGGCACATACACATTTGGTTGTGGGGCAGATGTGAATAACTGAGGACTTCAAAGCTTGCTCTTTACTGCACTCTGGACAGACCCCAGTCTGTGCAGTTTGGCTTCCTGTGGGAAGTCATTCTGCCACGTAGCCTTGGCTTTTTGAACTGTTCTAAGCAAACTCTGCAGATTTCATCACTGGTTAATGGCCCTGGTGATAGAGCAGATGGAGAAGACAGGGCTCTGTTTGGGGGATTATCTTGTAAAATAAAGTTTAGAGTGCACTCGTTATGAAGTCATACATTTTTGATGCTACAAAATACCTGTGGAAAACCAGGGATCTGCTCTTCTCTTTTCCTTTCTCTCTAAGATTCAGGGGGTATAGAATAACCTACAACCTCTTCTTCAATTCAGAGTACCCTTGGAAGTTGAAGTTTATCTTAAGTGTTTTGTTGTCTTTGATTTTCTGAAATTGCCTGAATTGTAGTTGGTATCTCTACAAAGCTGTGGAGGCTTCGTTGGTTTATGGAGCTGTGTGTATTTCTCTTCTAGTTTTTCTTTGGTGTGTCTTGCAGGATCTCATTCTTCCTGGTCATGAGTTCTTCACATAGTTTGCTAGGTGATCATTAACATTCTTTTGTGTCTGCTTGTGTCCACAACTTGTGAGTTGTTTTTGAGCTATGTGAGATTTCTGTGTGTGAACTGATAATCAAGCTCTTGATCCGCTTCCCTAAATTGTTTTTTTTTTTTAGAGCCCAAACCCCAGGTTCGGGTGAGGGTTTGTAATACAAAGAAAAACTTCCGTCACTTCTGCCCTTAACACTTGCCACTATTACCTAAGCTTACTATGTCGTTTTTTTTAATATTGTCTATGTTTGGTGTTATCTGCATTGTTTTTGTTTGTGGTTGTTCTGATGTGTGAAATTTAAGGAAAGAGCCATTAAAAAATGCCGAGCAGGGCAATGCAAGTACAGCCAAATATTAGAGTTGATGTGCAATCTTAGGTCCTTTTAAATCTGGGGTATTATAGGCAGTACTTTAAATTGAAAAGTCTTCCTGGCCTATTATCCTCCACATACTTGTAATTACTTTGGGGGCTTACTTGTTTTGGCAGTACTAAAGTCAAAGGAGCTGGTTCTTCTTTTCTCCTAATTCTTTTCATATTAAAGGAAGCACCTACAATTAGCCTGTTAGTCCCATTCATATACATCAAAAATCAGTGAATGCTTTACTGTTAGCACACGTACCTTTGTTTTAGACAAAATTAGATGAATGTGAAAACCAGTGACCTTATATTCTCTTGGGCTTGTAAAATGTAATTGAGAGCTAGGACTTTTCCCCCCCTTAAATCAAAGAGGTAGGCGATAGTAAGGGTCACTTAAAGGAGGTCGATTTTGTTTTCAATACATGGATTGTATTAGAAACATTCCTCCGATGGGGAAAACTAGCTTAGTGTTACAAATTTTTCCAAACATTGCAGAAGGGGAAATCCACTGCATTATGAACCCCTAAGGATTTGTTGCACTTTTCCTGCTTTTTAGGCCTGGGTAACAGTGTCACCATCCCTTATATACAAAAGGGCAAATGGACTCTGAGAAGCTTTACAGGTTCAAGGGTTAGTTGTACAACAGGAGCCCCTTAGAGTCCCTTGCTTTTTATGGAAATTGGTCTTACTAGGGAAAAGCTGTTTGTTGTGCTAATGTAAAACTGTCATACAATTAGTTTGATTTTTGAAGATGGTAAACTCAAGGAATTGCATGTTCTGAAATGCAGGCTTGTAGAACGTTTTTCTTTCAAAACAGGCTGATTTTTTTCTTTTCCTGACAGTCCAAGTTTCAGCTCCTGTTTAAAGTTCCTGTGTCAGTTATTTTTCTGGTTTGAATTTCTCTTATATTCCCACCTGTAATGTCAGTGGCAGCATCATACTTCACTTGTTAATTTACCCTTATTATAAGAGCAAATTGAGTTGAACTGAATCTTCCTTGTCCTAGTAACATTGTATAAATAAAGTGGCTTCTCTGTACAAAAGGTTGTAATGCCTCCTGATGGATATAATTTTGTGATTGTATTTAAGATTAAAAGTTGAATAAATCACACCAGCTTCCTGAAAATGTTCATAATGCATCTTTTGGAAAACAAAAATACATGCCTACTTTGTGCATATTTGCATTAACACAGCAAAGATTGTATGAAATACGTTTTTCAGAAAATAAAGTCTTAAAAGACGTAGCATTTAAGCTCTGAATTTATTGGTCAAAGTAGGTTCCAGAAAACTTACTTTTGGAATATGGGTAGAGTTTGTTTTTAAGTATTAATACCTTCAAAAATTTTTTTAAAGCTTAGTTCTCAACGTGTTTTTTTTTTTTTAAAGAATTTTTAAGTAATCTTTACCCCCAATGTGGGACTTAAACCACAACCCTGAGATCAAGAGTCACATGTTCTACTGACTTGAGCCAGCCAGGCACCCCTCAAAGTAATTTTATTTTTTTAAATCCTCAAATTACTATAATATTTTCGAGCAGCAGTGAGAATTTTACTTCTTTGGGTAAGTTCTAGTATTGTGTAATTTATTAAACTCAAGTTTGTCAGTATTTAAAAACAAAACCACAGGACATTATTGACAGGTGTATTCCCCTGGGGCGTGAAAGCTCTGAAGGAAAATAGAATTAAAATGTCTGGCTTGTTTTAAATATCTGGAAATCAGATTGCATTTTGTTGTTGCTAGATCATTATAAGAGGATTTATGTTAACTGTGTTGTCTTTGGGCACCTTTCAAAGGATCACATCCTGTTTTGGTAGTACAAAAACAAAGCTCAAAAGAGCACTAAGGGTAAGTGTTTTTAAATAAAACCAATTGGAAGTTTACAGAAAGACCTTGTACCAGTGCTCCCGGACTCTTAAGTTGCAAATAGGTCTGGGAGCACACTCCTTGAGCTGGGGAGAGGGGAACCTGTACTGCTTCAATTTTTTTTTTTTACCTTCCTCAATTTCACAAGTTGGTGTTGAAGTCTTAAGTTGTACACAGGAAACTTGGGTGAACCAGAAGCATTTTGTAGTAGAGACTGATTTCCCAAAGTAGAAATGTCATTTTTAAAGCATAAGAATTCTGTGGCTTCTTTGGAAGGAGATACTCCTGTGTCTATACCGAGATTTTGTACTCAGTGCTTAATATATTCACTATGTGGCTGCTGATTGGGACCTTTTAATTTTCCTTTGAAGACGGAGGTGAGGGCCTGCTTCTCAAACTTCATAGCTTTAAAATCTCCCCAAATGGGATCTCTATATCGACTGGCTGCATCTTACCTACAAGAAACTTACTTTCCCCCCAAAGTGGCACTTTATTGAAGATTCCCCTTCCTTTGCAAAGGCTTTCTCTCTCCTCCCCAGTATTTCCCCCCCATCCAGATTCCCCCACCCCCAGATACCCCCACTCCCATCCATGGTAAATTTCACACCCTTCCATGAAATTCACAGTGCTCCTGTCCCCACTGGCTTTTCTTAGGGCTGCATGAGTTCTGTAGCTGTATTCTCTCATTTCTTTATGCCTTACCCTGAACTCTTAAGAATCTGGGTAGTTATTTAAGGAATTCATTTAAAGTAAATATATATAGGCATAATATAGGTGATTATAAAAAAGTTTGAAAGGTAAAAGCTATAGTAAGTTTTCCCAAAACATCTCTGACCAGGTCAACACTCGGCGTGATTTTGTTCGTATTGATTAATGAAAATCAAAGCACTTAAATGCATTTTGAAATCTTGCAGAGAAAAGACGCGGAAGTAATTCATTTTGGGGTTATCTAGTAGTTCCTCTAGTTCCTAAATTGCTGATGAATTCCACTGCTTAGGAGAGGGTTTACATCTTTCCTTTGCAAGACCTCTAATGTAAGCAAGGTTCTGTCAAAACTAGACCCTTTATGGAGAAGGAGCTCATCGTTTCATAAGTAACCGAAACGCCCTGTCCCACAAAGGATTTTCCCGAAGACCCACATAAATAACCCAACTTTGTAAATCGGTGCTTTTCCCCCCAAGTTGGAGAACTATGCCCAGAGCCCCCCCGTCCCCCAATCTAGCTAAGGCCTTACTCTTAATGGTTAGATGCGGCAAACTGCCGACAATGTACAGAAACAGCTCTTTCCACTCGTCCTCAAAACCTCATGGGGTGGGTACGAGTGTCCGCGTCTCAAGTCTGGGCAGAAGTGCCCAGGGGCCTGGCCAGGACAGCCAGAGCAGGGATTAGACGCAACGGCCGCAGGGGGGCGCAGCGAGAGCGACGGGTCCCTGGCCCCTTGATCACAGCGAGGTCCGCGTCACGCGCCCATCTCTGCTCTCCGCCTGATAATGCGTGTCCTGTTTCTTCAAGAACTAAACTCCAGTAAGTCTCTTTAGCTGCTTTGAATTCCAACAGAAGAAGGCCCGGGAGACACCACGGTGGCCACCCCTAGTTATACCGCGGGCGGTGATGGGCAGTGAAGGGAGGCACCGCAGCGGCAGTTCAACCGCTTCCGGAGACCTGGGCGGGGCGTCACATAGCTCCTGGGCGCTGGTTGGTCGTTCTTTATCCCCGCCCCCTCGCCCTGAGAGGCCCCGGTCTCCTTTGACCTCGATTTCAAGCCATGCGCTGGGCGGCGGTTGGTCGAGCTCCCCCGAAACTTGAGTTCAATCCACCCAATGAGGAGCGGGCTTCGCGAAGACTGTCGGGAAAGGTGGCTGGGCTATATAAGCGGCCTGCGGGGCGTACCCTCGCGCTAGTTAGCTGTGTGGATCTTTTTCGGGAGCTCGTTTGGGGGGGCGGCTTGCGCCCGCTAAGGCAGCACCTCAGGGACGATGGCGGAGGGCGATAATCGCAGCACCAACCTCCTGGTGAGTCGTGAAGGAACCAAGCAGGGCCTCCAGACTTGGGTGGGCTTAGCCTGGCGGCGCTTGCGGCCTCGTTCCTATCACTCGTGGTGGGCCCGGCCCTCCTCTCCCGGTTCCCAGGCGCAGGCGACGACCCCTGCCCCTTGGGCCTCTTGGGTATGTGCAGCGTAGCGGTCACTAGACATGTCGACCCCTCACATCCCCTGGGGAAGGTACAAGACGGGGTGAGGAGGGCGCGTGATCAGGCACCGCGAATAGGGGATGAAGAAGAAGTGGGAGAAGGGCGGCTGCGATAAGCCTGGGGTGAAGCCTGGCAGAGGGCCGCGAGGGGCCTGTCGAGCGCTTTTGAGCCCCAGGCCCCCGGTCGTATCCGGGTTTCCCCTCTTTGATTTCAACCAGGCTGTCCCTTCGTTCTTTTCCCCCAATACTTGGGCAGGGGTGGAGGGTCAAAGGGTTGCTGCCGGGAATTTGTTAGAGCTGGCACAGCTTAAACCGCAGAGCACTGGGACTAGAGTCCAGCAGGAAGGACAGTGGGAGGACCTTGCGTTTGTGTGGAGATTGTAAGGGAGCGGGGGTGTGAAGAATAAGCAGGGGTCTGAAGGAACTGCAGTGCCGTATCACAGGCGGACAAATTTAAGCTCCCCAGGAGTTTCACGGCACGATCTAGGCAAAAACCAGAGAAATCCTTGCTTATTGTCCGTTGCCACAGTGAATAGAGGAGCCAAAGAATTTAATCTTTGACGTTTGATATTCCAAGAGCCCAGGTGCTAACGAATTGAGTGACTTTGCAGGGCAGTTTTGATTGTGAGAGATTTTCATTTTGCATTGGTTTTTAGAAATGCGTGACCTGTTCCTTTAAACACACACAAACACACTTCTCTATAGTTAGCATAGTTAGCCCCAGGCAGGTTCCAGTTAAGAGGATTGAGTGAAGAACGAAGTAATTGCCAAAATTCACAGTTTATTGTGTTATCAAGGCCTGGACTTCAACTGCTCTTAGCAGCAGAGCAGTGTAACTGTAAGGAGAACAAGGCCTTTGGCTTTGGATTTCCTGGGTTCGGATCTCTTAACGTCTCTGTATCTGTTACTTCATCTGTAGATGAGGATAGTAACAATACCATCCTTTCAGCTTATTGGCAGGATTAATTAAAATATAAGCATATAAAATACCTAGAGTCTCTGGCACATAGTAATCTCATGTTTACCTATATCAAGCATGATAAAGTCAGAAATGTTGAAGTCACCAAAGTGATCAGTGCAGCACAGATAGATAGCATCTTTATTAAGATTAGGCTGCACTGTCCTCTGTTTTTTGTATGTTTCCCCGTGATAACATTTATAAGGGCACGTGGGTTCCTTTTTTTTTCCTGTACCTAAATCAGTTCAGGGGCTTTTTGCCACATTGGCTCGTTCCAGAAGTCTACTTTCAGCAGATTGTCAGATTTGCGGAGAAATCTGAAGTCTAACCAAATGTCCTGATAAGTGTAAGAAGCATTCATGGTATTGAGGAGATATGTTGAGCTTAAGATGCCTCATGTAATTTGGTGAAAGTAGTTTTATTTAATTGTGCAAATGATGCCAGCATCTAAATGATTGCATTACACAAAGCTATTTTAAAAATTGAATGCTGTTCAGGGAGAGGCTTTCCTAATGGATTTAGAAGTAGGGGCATAAATCAATGAAAGGACAAAACAACAGATCAATTCTAACCACCTGAAAAAAGAGCAAACTTGAAGTGATCTAATTTTATATTTTGGGTGCTGCCACTTAGTACTGCATGACTTTGAGAGAGGCTAGTTACCCACTCTGAGGTCACTTTTTTTGTTAAATGGCTCTCATTATCCCATACACTTTTAGGGGCTCTATAAGGATTGTTAACATTATGTATGAAGAGTAGTCCTGTGCTTGTACTTGGAAGGTGACTGTTAAATGTTAGGCTGCCTCCCCACCCCCGCCCCAATTGATTTGTCTTTGGTACCAAAATTGCAGAATTTTTTAGAAACTAATTTAAGATAGTGACTCAGTTGAAAGCTGTTTTACATCCTTGGTGTCTTAAAATTTTTTAACTCTCTGGGAAGCAGAGAAATGTTGGGAGTAGTAAAATGATCGCTTTACATGTTGGTCTTATGTAGGCTGCAGAGACTGCAAGTCTGGAAGAGCAGCTGCAGGGATGGGGAGAAGTGATGCTGATGGCTGATAAAGTCCTCAGATGGGAAAGAGCCTGGTTTCCACCTGCCATCATGGGTGTAGTTTCCTTGGTGTTTCTGTAAGTGAGCTATTAAATTACTGTGGATTATGCTTGTTATTAATAAGGGCTCAGGTAATACACAGCCTCCATTTTTGAAAGTGCCTTAAGTCTTTTGTAACGTGTAATCTGTAAAGAATGCCTTTTCTTAGAGCAGTTCTCCTAGTTTTCAGAATTTGTAGTACTTACGTAAACTCGGTAACTTAAAGCAGTTGAATAAATCAGTGGCTCTCCCACTTTTTGGCCTTAAGACCCTTTACCCTCCTGAAAAGTATTGAGGACCCCAAGGAGCTTTTGTCTCTTGATATTTACATTAACCATTGCAGCTATGATGTCATCAGATTCTGAAGCTTCTGGGAAAACCACTTGTGAGAAACTGAGAATGAAAAAGGCAGATAACCTTTTGAGACCCAAAAGACTAAGTGAATAAACATCTTCAGCTAGGAAGAGTAATGACTATGTTTTTCTAACCTTCATTAATTTTTTTTTTTTTTAACAGGACTATCTACTATCTAGATCCATCTGTTCTGTCCGGTGTTTCCTGTTTTGTTATGTTTTTGTGCTTGGCTGACTATCTTGTTCCCATTCTAGCTCCTAGAATTTTTGGCTCCAATAAATGGTAGGTGGTATAATGATTTGGCTAATTTCTGTGAAGTTACTGAACCTGGTGGCTGTGATTAGTGTATTGTCTTAACTATTGGATACCTAGGGATTAGGATTGTTGCTTTTATATGAAGAATTTCTTAGCTGATGCAGTTATAAATCATGAATTTCCGGTACTTATATCTCCATAGTTCTTTTATAGTTTAGCATTTATTTATTTTTAAGATTTTATTTATTTTTGCGGGCACGAGCAGGAGCATGGGGCGGGGGGTGCAGACGGAGAAGCAGACTCCCTGCTGAGCAGGATCCTGGGATCATGACCTGAGCTGAAAGCAGACACTTGACGGACTGAACCACCCAGGCACCCTAGCACTTATTTCGCCTTTTTTTCCCCTTCTAAACCTTTTTATTGAAGTGAGGTTTTTTTTGAGGTAATGTTTTATCAAATGTTGCAGAACTCATAAGGAGCTTTCCATAGAAATAGTGTGTTTACAGTTTACATTTATCTTCTTTGATATTTAAGATAATATATTTTGCAGGCTATTTTTGAATGAATATGAAAACAGTAATGTAAATTTTTGTCCATTTATTTAGCAACTATTTATTGAATGTCTACTTTTTTGTTAGGCACTGTTCTGAGTGCTGTGAAATATTTTGACTCTTAGGATGGATCTTGTGTTTAAGGTTGACGTTGATGCAGTGTACTGGTAGATAGCTACACGCGTAGCAAGTGCTTCAGAACAGATTCATTAAAATATTTTAACTTCCCTTTGGAATGTTGCATTTCTCACTTTTGATCGAAATAATGAACAAAACTAGATGTTGGAGTAGATTTTTTTTTTTTTTGACTTAGTTGCTTTTCTCCCTTGGTTGTTTATTTTAATTTGATCAGTAATCTACATGTATCTTTAGTTTTTTTAGGGTTATTTTTGTTCCCCTGATAATAGCAAATTATAAAATAATTCTGTAAAATTAATAATTTTAAATACATGTCTTATGGATCTTTAAGAACAAATTTGGACACTTTAGGGGAATTTGCTTAACTTATGGGATAATTAAGCATGTTTATTTAAAAATGTTTCCCATCTAGCAGAATGGATTAGTGTTAGGAAATAACCTTTGAATTGTTTTTCACATGTAGTAATGAGTTACGCTGCTGTTTTTGGGCAAGTTTGTAACGAAGTAATGTAGCAACTTAACAAAGGAAATCAACCTCGGACCTTGACTTTATTAGTGAGGTGACCTTCTAATCTGCTAATTCATAACTCCTGGAGAAAAGTTTTCAGAAATAAACACTGGTAATTTCATGGTAATCAGTATGTGGCTCAGTCCAGAGCAGTTTTATTTTTTGATCTTAATGAGGAAGGAAGAACACTTGCATAGCCACAATTCGGCCTTGACCATGGGGCGTTGTATAAGGTCTGGTTGTTTACAAGAAGTTGCAGGGCTCGTCAGGAACCCTTCTGCTGTATCTGTCACTGCAATTTTACAGGGACCAGAACTAGAGGAGCGAAAGGAACCTGCCCCCAGTGTAGGTTCTGCTTCATGATAGCAGCCAATAGATCTGTAGAGCAAAGACAGTATAAGGGTGAACTTTTTATTTTTTAAATCAGAATCCAAAAAACATTAAAAAGGGCTTTCTTGGAGGATCTTTGTCTGTTTTTACTGCCATTTGTTTTTTTCCTCACTGGGACTAAATTTATAAAGAATGTGGAGTTGAGCTGTTTGTTGCTGCCTTGGCATCAAGTGTATAAAGCCAGGCTGAAGGTATTATGCTTGGAATGCAGTAGTTATTATCTTACTAAGACTGCTCAAATACAGCTGTGAGGTCGAAACTTCATGTCTTCCTCAAAATAGTGAGACACTGATGGGCTACAACCCAGAATTCATTTGGATTTGAAAAATAATAGAGGAATAGAGAAATTAATTTATACTGATTTCTGCATGGCCCATAGTAGCCTTGAGTCTTTTGTTACTATAATTAACGAAATGTGGTTTTAGAAGCACAGATTACCATTGCTTGTACATACACGTATCTTTCTGTGAAAATTTATTCCTGAACTTTCCAAGGTGTCTTAATGGTACAGAAACTTTTTCACGATTGTAAGATAAGAGAATTGTTGTTTTTTATTTAAACTTTTTTTAGGAGATAGCTTTTTAAATTTGAGAGGATGATATATTTCTGTTTACTATAAAGACTTGCTTATAGCGAAGGGGAAATTTTTTTTGTAGGACCACTGAGCAACAGCAAAGATTCCATGAAATTTGTAGCAATCTGGTAAAAACTCGACGCAGAGCTGTGGGCTGGTGGAAACGCCTCTTTACACTAAAGGAAGAAAAGCCTAAAATGGTACTTTCTTTGTTTTGGCTTATTTCAGTAAAGCAAAATTTTAATATTGGGTCTGTTTTTACTTCATTGTAGTCTAATGATGGCCTTTTTGTTTTAATAGTTTGATATTTATATTCAGTAGTTTGATATGTATCCATTAGTTTAACTCCTCTGAGTGTTTGTATGCATTAGACTGAATTATTGACATTAGACTGAATTAAATGACATTTGCATTTAATTTTGTACTCTAGTAGAGCGAAATTTTTGTTTCTTTTACTTATTGAAATAGGAGACAAATACTTAAAAAGCATTTGTTCTCTTATCTTTAGCTTCACATAAGGTTACAATGTGAATTATTAATTGTAAAAGTAGTATAACTGTAAATTAATTTATACAGAGAATGATAGTAATTCTAGGAGGGAATGTATGTAAATTCTGTAAGTAGATCTAGTGGAGTTTTCTATGGATTTTATATAAGTAACAAGTCTTTTTAAAGAAAAGTGATAATACTAGATTATTTTCCAACCTTTGAAACAACATCCTACAGTTAAGCTTCCTAGTCTCTTTCTAGGAGTTGATAAATTCTTGTTGTTTTCGTTATTAGTACTTCATGACCATGATCATTTCTCTTGCTGCGGTTGCTTGGGTGGGACAGCAAGTCCACAACCTGCTGCTCACCTACCTGATAGGTAAGTCTTCGAGGAAGAACTGTAGGCATATTCTGGCCACTGAAGTCCGACTGGAACTTAGTCACAAATATGTGTGTGTTTATCGAGTTTAATGCACTGATGGAGGAATTGGGAGTAGAGAGAGAGGACTAAAACCCATGTCCTTGTTTTCTGGGACTTTGTGGTCACACAGTAAGTTAAGACAGAACAGAATAACCAAGGTAGAAAGTGACATGCGAGAGGTCAAAGTAAGCAGTGTGTGTTATCTGGGGGCGGGGGGATGTGACAGCCGAAGTTTCCGGGGGATAAATACAATGAGAGTAATGGATTTTATATTGGTTCCTCCCGTTAGAGTGCCTAATAGCCTGGAAAACTACCTTCTATAAAATGTAATAATCTACAGGAAATTAATTGCTGTCTCCTTCATTTTGTTTATTTTTAAGTGACTTTCTTACTGTTGCTTCCTGGATTAAATCAGCATGGAATCATTTTGAAGTACATTGGAATGGCCAAAAGGGAGATAAATAAGCTTCTGAAACAAAAAGAAAAGAAAAATGAATAATGCATCTGCTTTATTCAGTGTCATGAATGGCATATACATTGTCCTTGGGAACAGTTTCTGTTATGCTGTCTGGATACTAAAATGTTACAGAAGTAGCTCTTTGCCCTCCCTCTATCTGCCCTTAGTAGAAATTCAGACTTGCCAAGTAAGGCTTTACGCATAGTGTCTTCATGTGAAGTGTAGCTGGATGCATTCTCATCAGTTGGCCTTATATGGACAACTCATTCGTGAGTACGACTTGTTTTGATTTTTCTCACCCGGGTTAATTCAATTCTTACTTTTAGGCAACTTCCTTTAAAATAATATAGTGGTGAACTTCACCTTTGAGTACAGTTAACTGTAACTTTGGATAATTGTTCCCGTTGTTCTTTGCTTTAGCTAGATACAGGCTAGTGGTCTGTGGCTACAGGAAGCTGGTTCTATTGTCTGTTTCCACAGTCTGCTTAAACTGTCTGGCTTCATGAATATAGAGACCAAGTTGACCACTTCCGATGAAGAGACCAATTAAGATTCATTCCTCATGCTGTCTCTATACTGTGGGAGAAGAATACTCTGGAATAAAATGAAACCAATTGCATGCCCTAGTGTGTGTTGGTTTCTGCCTTGGGCAAAACTTAGTAATTTGTAAGAAACATTGATCTTTCCTCCCAAACGGGGACTATGACAGGCTTCAAGCTCGTTTCTCCTTGCTCTTAGACTTCGAGTTAGTAGATCCTTAGAGGCTTTTTAACAGCAGGCTTCCAGAAGTTTGTGTTTTGGATTTTTAGCATATTTTTAATTTCAGATTTTCAGCTGACTGAAACTAAAGTATGTAATAGGTTAAGACTAGGTCTATGACCTTCACTCCAACACCAGCCAATAAAGGATAGCTATGTCTTCCTATACTTAGTCAAGATTCATTTCAGTAGAAAATAATCTTAGCCTACTAATTTTTTGAGACCAGACTAAGCCTTTAAAGGTAAGCCTCAAGGTTCTTATTTGAAAGTAGTTGCTGGCTGCTTTGGTCCCCATAGGTTTGGCACAGGAAGTGGTGTTTATGCCAGCATCTGACTTTTTTCCTAGATCTCTCTCTCTCTGAAGAACGCAAGGGCTGCTGGGGAGAGCAGACTTCTGGCGATGATAGGTGGCCTCTGGTCTACAGAGGTTTTGTAACTGCTTGGAAAGTGTCTTAGAATCATTCTCCCTCTCGGTAGCTAGAAATTTAGAATAGCTGAAATCTGTAGGAATGAACCTCTGAGGGCCGAAAATGTGACATTTGGGAACAGTTCTTAAACTCTGATTAACTAGCTGTAATATAGTTTTGTGAATTTATTGCACTGATGCTGGACCTTGTGGTATATCTGTCCCTAAATAAGTGTTGTTTTCTCCCCTTCAATATTACTGTAAACAGTGGCACCCATGGTAGCATATGTTTGATTTGTTTTTTTTTTTAATGTTTCATATGAAAACTACAACTACCTTAATTTTTACATGTGTTTCCTCATTGTAGATAAGCCTGTCTTGCTATCTGGATTTTTTTGTGTATATGTGTTCTACCAATTAACTACTTTTGCGGTTTTAATCTTGTATTATTTCTTCTACTTTGTTTTGTGTAAAAGGGGAAAAATAAAAAAAGCTGGAATCCCTCCTGGTGCCTCACTTTCTTTTTTATACCTTTCTCGTTAAGGTGTTTACGTTGTTTACATGATTGGATTTCTGAATCCGGTTAACGAACTTATGCCTACATGGTTCTTTTTAAGAACAAAATGAAAGAAAAGGTGTAAATTAATTCCTACAGCAAACATTCCGGCACCATACTAGATGGAAAAGGAGCTACAATGAGTAAGTGATAGCCAAAGAGGAGCCGGGAAGAACAGACAGGAAACAATGCAGGCCCGAGAGACTGCCTGTCCTAATTATCTCTACTTCAGGGCCCAGCCCAGAGTTCAGCGCTCGCTTATTGGTGGTTGACTTCTGTCTGCACTTTGAACTCTAATTATAAAAAATTTTAAATTGGGGGGCATCGGCTGACGCAGTCAGTAGAGCATGCGACTCTTGATCTCTGGGTTGTGAGTTAGAGCCCCAGCTTGGGCATAGAGTTTACTTAAAAAATGGATGTTTTATCAGTGGGCCTCACTGTCTATACTTTGTGGGTCTTGGGAACAGACTGAAATACAAGCCCTCTAACCCTTGCTCCTCCCCCCAAAAGTCTGGCTTCTTTAGAGCCTCCTGGGGTTTTGGTGATATCCAGAAAAGGGAAATTTTAACCCAGTCCCTGTAGATCTCCCCATGGTCACCTGATATTTGAAGTGCTGGGCTTCTACCATGCAGCTGTGATTCATTCTCAGGCCAGTCTCATTTGGCTGGCTTCCCAGGCCAGCTTGGCTACCCCTGTGCCAGCTCTGGCCACAGCAAAAGTCCCTTTTTGACATTTGCCTTGGCACCACCTCCAGTGGAGGTCCCATCACCCAAGAGTTCACAGGATACTGAGAGGAGTCCATTTGGGGTTAGTTGTGTGAAGAAGAGTGGATGGGGGCGCTTGCTGGCCCAGTTGGTAGAGAATGTGACTCTCGACCTCCGGGTTGTGAGTTCAAGCCCACATTAGGCATGGAGCCTACTTTTAAAAGGGGGGGGGGCGCCTGGGTGGCTCAGTCTGCCTTCAGCTTAGGTCATGACCTCAGGGTTCTGGGATTGAGCCCCTCACTGGGCTCCTAGCTCGGTGGGGAGTCTGCTTCTCCCTCTGATCCTCCTCACTCTCGTGCTCTCTCTCTCTCTCAAATGACATATTTAAGAAAAGGCGGGGGGGGGGGGCACTCTAAGTGCCCTGTCTACAGAAAAAAAAAAAAGTGAAGGGATTTTTGAGTTTTTATCAGTTCGTTTTTACTAGCAGTTTATCTTCCACATGTTAACATTTTAACAAGTCAGATCACGATCAGTCCTATTTGAAGATCTCTGAGCAAGCAGGTTCGTTTGCCTGCAGCATAAATCACACACTCGTGAGGCAATTTACAACTGGCCCTCTGTTCCACTGCTATTCCTTCATCTTGTTTTCCAATTTCAGCCCAGCTATTTTGAGATTTCTGTTTGTCTTTATATGATTCCATTCCCTCCTAGCTCTTGGAGCCGTTATAAACCCAGAACATCTACTGCCCCACACACCCTTCCTAATATTTTGGGATCAGGTAGTCCTAGATTCAAAGCCCATTAAGTAATTTATCTCGTAGCTTAGACAAGAAACCACTTTTTTGCTTTGACTTTTTTTTTTAAGATTATTCATTTGAGAGAGTGGGGGGGAGGGGCGGAGGGAGAGAGAATCTCTGGCAGACTCCCTGCTGAGCACAGAGCCCGACGTGGGGCTGGATCTCACAACTTTGAGACTGTGACCCAAGCTAAAATCAAAACAACTGAGACACACAGGTGCCCCTCCTTTTTTAATTTTTTTTAGATTTTATTTATACATTTGACAGAGAATGAGAACACGGGCAGAGCAACAGGTGGAGGGAGAGGGAGAAGCAGAGAGCCCGACTTGGGGCTCAATCCCAGGACCCCGGGATCATGCCCCGAGCCAAAGGCTGACACTCAACTGACTGAGCTGCTCAGGTGCCCCTGACTTTTTAAACTGAAATTAAATTAAGTCAATTTCAGATTGAATTTAGTTTTCCCATTTGTGAAATGAGGGTAAAAGTACAGATCTCACAGGGGCATTATACATTTGTTTTGAGGATTCCATGAGTTCATCTAGGGGAAGCACACAGCAGCAGTCATGAATTGGTAGTGTTAGCACCATTCATGACACAGATCAAATGGCACTTCTGTGACATCTTTAGCAATTTCCCGGGCCAACTCTGCATCCCCACAGCACTTCATATCGGCATTCCACATAGGAAACTGCCTGGTATTGTATTCTTACTTAGAGGTCTGTTTTCCCTGTTGGGATCTGAACCTCAAGGTCAGAAACATATTTTTGTCCTCTCATGGTCTGGTACAACACAGGGCACGTGGAAGACACTCATTAGATGTTGAATGAATGAAGTGTATGAAGAGATAATGGATGGTGCAATTTTCCTGTTTGTGTACAGGAAGGCTCTTGAAGGAAAGTGGGTTTCTTAACTCCCCACTGTTGCTCATGTCCTCAATTAAAGTAAACAAAAACTAAGTGTACAGAGAATCAGTTCATCAAAATAATTTTCATTAAAAAAGCAAATGGGAGGGGCGCCTGGGTGGCTCAGCCAGTTAAGCGTCTGCCTTCGGCTCAGGTCATGATCCCAGGGTGCTGGGATCGAGCCCACATCGGGTTCCTTGCTCACTGGGGAGCCTGCTTCTCCCTCTCCCTTTCCTTCTGCCTGCTGCTCCCCCTGCTTGTGCTCTCTCTCGCTGTCTCTCTGTCAAATAAATAAAATATTAAAAAAAAAAAAAAAAGCAAATGGGAAAAAAGAAACAGGGCGCCTGGGTGGTTCACTTGGTTAAGCATCCAACTCTTGATTTTGGCTCAGCTCACGATCTCATGGTTGTGAGATCCAGCCCTGAGCCAGCTCCAGGGCCCGGAGGAGCCTGCTTAAGATTCTCTCTCTCCTTGGGGTAACCGGCTGATGGACATTAAGGAGGGCATGTGATGTAATGAGCACTGGGTGTTATATGCAACTGATGAATCACTGAACTCTACCTCCGAAACTAATAATACACTATATGTTAATTAACTGAATTTAAATAAAAAGTTAATAAAAAAATATTCTCTCCCTCTGCCTGCCCCCTTCCCCCTCTCTAAAAATAAAATAAAATAAAAAATAAGTAAAAAAGCAAGCGGTCCTTTTGTAACGTAAATTATAACCAAAGAATTCTATATCCTGGAGATGTACAAACTGACAGTTTTGCTTTCCTCAAGGTTCATTTAGGTAATCTCTACACCCAGCGTGGGGCTTGAACTCACAACCCCCAGATCAAGAGTCATATGCTCTACCAGCTGAGCCAGCCAGCTGCCCCTTAAGGTTCACCTAGGATTTGAGAAGTGCTAGGAGTGTGGTGGGGTGAGAGACTATACCAATAACTAATGTTGATTGAGCCCTCACTCTGCCAGGTTTTGTGTTAATTTCTTTATTAATTTTTTTCTCATTGAAGTATAGTTGATGAACAATGTTCTATTAGTTTGAGGTGTACAACACAGTCGACAATTCTGTACATTACAGTGTTCACCACTGTAAGTGTAGTTACCATCTGTCATCATATGACATTACTATAATGTGTTAATCTTTTATATGGATTATTTCATCTATCCTCACAGCAACTTCAAGTGATTGTGAGCATCATTCCCATTTTACAGATGGGGAAACTGATTTGCCCATTCATTTATTCATCAAATATGTATGAAGGGCCTACTGTATACCAGATAATATCGTTTTTCTAGAAGCTGTGAATACAGCCATGAACAATACTGACCAAATCTGTCCTTGCTTGGCACTTAATGGAGATAGGTAAATACACTTCCAATATTTCAGGTGGCAAGTGCTATGGAGAAAAATGAAGCAGGGGGATGGGGAGAAAGCTCTATGAGTGAGTGTGTGTGATCGAATAAAGAGCTGAGGAAAGTCGGGAAGCAAGCTTCCTGGCAAGCTGGAGAAATGTTCAAGTTAGAGGGAAAAGCAAATGCAAAGGCCCTGAGGTGGAGTATACTTGGAGTGTTCAAAGAAAAGCAAGCTAGGGGAGAATGGTGGGGAACGGTCGGGTGTGCTGGTGCTAGGAGGCAGGTGTGCACATCACAGAGGACCTTGTAAGCTTTCGTAAGGAATTTGGATTTTGCTGAGGGTGATGGGAACCCTTGGAGAATGTGTGATCTGACTTAGGTTTTAAAAAGGTCATTCTGGCTATCATGTGGGAAAAACAGGGGTGGTAGAGGGAGGTCAAGGGTGAAAGCAGCAAGGTAAGAAGGCTATTGCAAATATTTTGGATGTTAGGTAACTCTCTGTCAAATAACTAGCCTCAGGTCACTCAGCTCCAGAAAGGGCTGAGCCAGAATTTACTCCCTTCCAGGGTATCAGACCCTGGCTCAAGCAATAGATAAAACTCCCTGTTGTTTCCATTGTCAAAATACATTGAGTAGTTACTACATGTCAGCCATTGTGCAAGCCCTTTGCCCCATTATCTCATGTGATCCTTGGAATCACTTTTTTTTAAGTAGGCTCCACGCCCAGTGTGGTGTCCAACGCGGGCCTTGAACTCACCACCCTGAGATCATGACCTGAACTGAGATCAAGGGTCCCACGCTCAACCAACTGGAGCCACCCAGGTGCCCCTCCCATAACTTTTTTTTTTAAGATTTTATTTATTCATTTGAGAGAGAGAGCACAAGAAGGGGGAGAGGGAGAAGCAGACTCCCCACTAAGCAGGGAACCCGGCTGGGGGCTCGATCCCAGGACCCTTAAATCATGACCTGAGCTGAAGGCAGACACAACCATCTGAGCCACCCAGACACCCCATTCCCCCAATAACCTTTAAGAGGTAAGTATTATTATTATTAACTCTCCCTTCCCTCCATTTACATGGAGGGAAGGTTCAGAGACAATAAGAGACTTATCAAAATTAATTCTTGTCCGGATGCGGCACTGTAGATAAAAACTACCGGCTCAGAATCCTGAGTGTTTATGTTGAAACGTTTGCGGCTTTCTTCCAAACTGGGTATCCCAGCAGGAGAAAGAATTGTTTTGGAGGCCCCGTAAATAATTTATAAGAGTTAGGGAGAGTCTGGGCACCTGGGTGGCTCAGTCGGTTAAGCATATGCCATCGGCTCGGGTCCTCCAATGGAGGCCCCGGACGGGCTCCCTGCTCAGTGGGGCACCTGCTTCTCCCTCTGCCCCTCACCCCCGCTCCTGCGCGCTCTCTCAAATAAATAGATAAATAATCTTAAAAAAAAAAAAAAGTGAGGGAGAGTCATAAAGGAAGCACCGACGTAAAAATGTATTTTTGCCTTCTTTGAAAAAATAATCTATACACAGATTCGAAAAAACAAACCAAAGTGTAGGGAGAAAAGCATGTCTTCCCTGTTCGAAGGTCCGCTCCAGAGGCAGTCATCGATTTGTGCGGGTCCTTTCAGACCCGCAATTATAAATACCCAAATAAAAAAAAATTATTCTAAATAGTGAACGCTTAATACAACAGAAATTAGCAAATATCGAGGCCCTTTTCAGTTTTTCATTTTTACAGATTAAGCGCCAGAAGGGAGTTACCTCTGTATTTTCTCTTGGTCTCCTCTGGAGCGGGCAATTCTATCCCCTCTAGGTCTCATCCCTTAAGAGGCTCCGCCCCGTCACCCGCCTTCTTCCACTAGGCCGTGTATTTTTTTGGCCCCTTCCTTGAAAGTCTCGCGATAGGCCACTCGCTTCCCATAACTCCGTGCGCTCGCCCCTCCCGTCCTCTTTCCGCCATCTTTCCGCGCCGGTGAGTATCTCTCTCTGAGAGACCCAACATCATCCGTTGACTATCCCGGCCATCCTGCAGTCTGAGCCTCGAGTTCGGTGCTCTCTGATGATGCCAGGGCCCTCTTGGGGCGAGGATGCTGCCCTTGCGGGGGCTTGGGCAGGCGTAGGGGAGAGTCATACCCGTCCGTCCCACGCTCTGCACTTTGGGGAGGCCCTCCTGTGAGGCGCAGGCCGCAGCACTGGCGGGAACAGGATTTGTCGACCGCTCGAAGAGGCGGTAGCCCCCAGCGTAGTCGGCGGCTCCGGTTGAGGCAGCGCCTTGGCTCCGGGCGGCAGGAAGCATCCGGGACGGTGGCCGACGTGGGCTGTGCAGCTTACCATTCCTGCCGCCGCGCTGTTGAGCTTGGGAGGCGGCGGCCACTCATCGGGGAAGACTGCATTCCGCCTGGAATGGCAGTTTGCTGGGAACTAACCTGGATCTTCTGGGCTCCAGGATTTCCCTTGATATTTGGGCTTGAGCAAGCAGGTCGGATCCTTAGAGTTGGACTTGAAGCATGTTTTGGCCTCCGTCCTTCGCTTTCCCAACGTTACTAGAGTGTCTTGCAGTTCCTGCCCATTAGGATGGAGTCAAGTGTGGTGCACGTAAAATGTTCCTACTTGCCACTGTGGTACGGTTGCTGTCGGGACGCAGTTGTGGCTGGTTTTTATTAGTTTTATTAGTTACGAGTGTTAGTGAAAGTGGTATCTTTTGGATGTTAGGACAAGGCTGACACTGAGTTGCTAATAGTACAGGTGCTGCCGGATTTGAAAAGTTTGGAAAACATGCCCGGTGAATCCCAGGCCCCCGTTCTGAATAACCGACCATAGCTGATACTGTCATTTTGGTAGGTGACATTGCGCTGGGGATCCTGCCTGCTTAGAGATAGGACAACCTAATGATAGAGGCAGAGAGAAAAGGAGGTGTTCGTACTGTAATGATTGGGTGCCTTCTGATGTTGAGAATGCTGCTAAAACCTCTGTTTTTCCTTCCCTGAACAGCCATAATGGTGCGCATGAATGTCCTGGCAGATGCTCTCAAGAGCATTAACAATGCTGAAAAAAGAGGCAAACGCCAGGTTCTTATTAGGCCATGCTCCAAAGTCATCGTCCGGTTTCTCACTGTGATGATGAAGCATGGTAAGTGTGTTGCTGTGTCTTATGTTTTCATGTGAGAATATTAAAGGAATCAGTTCTATAGAAATGAAGTGTGCAGGAGAGGACTGGGAAGATGGGGGAGCAAGGTGTCAGTCATGCTGGGGAGCTGTGTTGAGTTGGGCTGTGGACAGGATAGCTTGGACAGAAGCTATTCAGGAAGCACTGAGTAACTTAGGACTGTTGAAAGGAGGAGGAAGTTTGTGACTGTTGCTCTGCTATAGTTTGTGAGCTAACCTGGCCTTTGTGTAATACTGCAGCATGCCATTGAACATGTCCTGAGCTCTTCTAAGGGCTTTGGGGTGGAAAGGAAAATTGTTACATGTCTTGGGCACAAAGTACCCTTTGGAGGGGCAAGGGGAAAATAATCTCCCTGTTAGAATTACAGAGTGGGTTGGTTTTGGGTGTTGGCCCCTAAATTTAAAATAATAGACTATAAAAGTTTTGATTCAGAGCAACTGTCTTTGTATAAACTGATTAGAGAAACAGTCAGATGATGTGAAAGAATCTAGTAGGCAAACAGTGGGAATACTAGAGCATAAATATTTAGGTCTCAAATTCATATCTGCCCTTTAATACAGCCGGTTATGTTCTCTAGGTTACATTGGCGAATTTGAAATCATTGATGATCACAGAGCGGGGAAAATTGTTGTGAACCTCACGGGCAGGTTAAACAAGGTAAGAATTGCTTATTTTCCACATAGAAGATTCTTAAGAATTATCAAACATGGTGTTAAACATGTTGTAATTTCCCTTGTAAAACAAATTAGTGGTGTGCTTGCTCTGTCTAGGTAAAAAAAGGGAGTTGATTAAAATCATTAATTTTTATATCACATTTTGATTGATTTGTTCTGCAGGGTTGTATTTGCTCTAGAATTGTTAGTTGACGTAATGTTTGTGGAGTATAGGCTATCTGAAGGGAGATGCTGGAGGGTGGGGTGAAAGGAGCACCTGATGGTACTGGTGTTTGAGTATTGGATGGTCTGCTGCCTGCCTACTGGCTTGAACTTGTGCTGTCCAAGGGGGGCCTTTAATCCTAGCTGTAAATAACTTTGTTCCTCCTCTCTTGGTGATTATGTTGTGTGGTTTTTTTTTTTAACAGAACGTGGTTCTCTAACAATATTAATAATATACTTAACGTTTCTGCTGGTGTGGGCCGTACGGGTGTCTGAGTTTTGTACTCCCTTTAGTTTGACTTGTCAGCGTAACCTAGTGGAATCTGTTTGATCTCTTGACTTTGTGACTTGACTTATTGCATGTATTTTGGGGGTAGGTGTCTGTAACAAGTTAGGGTCCTTGAATTGCTACCCTGCTGTTTGTGTTCAGGTTTCTAGCTTTCAGATTTACAAGGAGGCTGACATCCTGTGGTCCAACACAGATGAGGGGAAAACAGGCCCAGAAATGAGTCGTGGTTAGTGGCAGGGGCCAAATTGATTGGTAAGGTTATTCCCTGGTCCAACAATTTGTTTTGCAAGGTTGCTTCCCTGTATAGTGAACTTGCTTCATGGGTGGATAGATACCTAATGTTAGATGAAAACTACTGGGTGTGAAGTTTTTATAAGGGGTTAGAAGAGTTTTCAAGTTAATTATAAGACTATGTTTTGTTCTGTTCTAGTTGTTAGCTGTTAGACTCCAACCCCAGAGTAGAATTTGGATTCACTATTGTTTCTCACTCTGGCCCTCACAGTGTCTTCTTGAAGTAGAAAAGGGTGTGTTTTTTCCTAATTTTAGGAGTTGGGATGCTGAGATAGGAGTTAATGCTCAAGGTTTCCCAACTAGTTGGTAACCAGTGGAGGAGCTGATTGCAGTACATAGTTTGTAGAACATCTTAAATCTGTCCTACAGAAGATTGACTTGATGTTTTAAAAAAAAATTACGCAAAAAAACCCCACAAAAAGCTCTTAAGTTGGATAAGTGCTGTGCACCAAATTCCTCTTGAATATTCACTATACATAAAACTTGAGAAATAAGCTTAAGTGAGTATTTCCCAAGTGGAACTCATAATATGGCATCCTTGTTCTTTGGCAAAGTAATTTGAAAAATTCTGGCTAAGAGGTAGTTGAAATCCAGACCCTGCTCCTTAGCTGTCTGACCTTCCCCCCCCCCAGATTTTATTTATTTGAGTGGAGAGAGAGAACGGGGATGAGGGGGAGGGACAGAGGCAGAAGGAGAAGCAGGCTCCCCACTTAGAACATGACCTGAGTCAAAGGCAGGCACCCTTAGCTATATGACTTTGGTTGGGCAAAACAAACTTCAGATTTTAGTTTCTCTGAAGTTGAGTTTTCCTCTGTTGGACACTGTTTACTCAGTTACCTTCATGCAGGAGATGGATATACCCCATACTGCGGAAATTGAGTGGGGCTGAGAAGTAAGGTGTTAGAAATTAGATAAGAATTCTGGTTTGGTCACACCCTAAGATCTGTCTGGTTTTGGGAGAGGTTTAATTCTATTAGCTGAGTGAGGAATTTTGCTGGAATAAATAAAAGCCCGGGTGTGGTGGAGTGGAGGCCTCCGAAGAATCTGCCATTATAGCTTGCTTGGAGAAAGGGATGTATTACCCTATTCCTGTGTCTGTATTGTGGGATTGCCCTTGACAATTAAGTGACAGCATGGCTGTTAAGATCATGTTATGGGGGCGCCTGGGTGGCTCAGTCGTTAAGCGTCTGCCTTTAGCCCAGGGCATGATCCTGGTGTTCTGGGATCGAGCCCCACATCAGGCTTCTCTGCTGGGAGCCTGCTTCTTCCTCTCCCACTCCCCCTGCTTGTGTTCCCTCTCATGCTGGCTGTCTCTCTGTCTGTCAAATAAAATCTTAAAAAAAAAAAAGATCATGTTATGAAAAGGAGAACCTGAGTGGGCCTCCTGACTTAGGGGATTTGGGCCATCTCAGTTTCTTTGGGTTCAGATCTGCCTGTGTAAAGTGTTAATGTTTTAAAGATTCGAGTAAGTTCTAACCTCATAGTCTCTTAGTTTCCTCTTAGGCATTTTGGAATTTGTGTGGATATGGGCACACAGGTGTCTACCTGCTGCCGTCTTAGTTCTCTGGAGTCTATCTACACTTTAGTGATACTAATCGTCCGTGTTCTCACATGATCCATTTCTGGATCATGTGAGAACACTGCATGTGAGAACACTGCAGGAACCTTTCTGCGTAGGTACTTTTAAGTGTATTCGTGATTTGTAGAGTAGGGATGTGAGCAGGGGCAGGGGTCGTGTTTAGCTCTAATGAAGGAGTCTTTTAGTCCCCTCAGTTTTTACTTTGTAAACCCAGTTGATCTAGTCAGAGACTTTGAGCCTACAGTAGATGTTTGAACATTTATTGTGTTTTTGGATTTTAATATAATTGAATGATTAGAGTTGAGTACTTTGGCTCTTGGAGACTTCTCACATTGGAAGATAGTTGTTGCTTTGCTTAGTAGCAAACAGGTGGAATAACTAAGAACTCTGCCCTTTCTGCCTTCCACCCATTCTGCCAGATTAGTTTGGAAAATTTTGCCTGGGGTCGTAAGTGTATCCTGGTATTTCGCTGATGTGGAATACCAACTAGTTCTTAGATTTTAGTTTAGTGTCTGTGGAATTTGTTTTTTAAAAATTCTAGTATTTTCCATTTTTAAAAGTTTATAGGTGAAGGATTTGAGACCCTCCCCATTCATTTCAGCCTCACTGTAAAAAAAATTTTGACTGCAATTTTGTCTAAGGCTTGGTCTCTTACCTCTTTAAAATCTGGCCATTTGTTCTGGGACAACTCCCTAGCCCATAGAGATACACACTGTGAACCCGACCTTCCCATGTATTGGTTTGTGTTCTTCTCCCTCTTCTGTTGACTTTTTATTTATTTACTTACATTTTTTTTTTAAAGATTTTATTTATTTATTTAACACAGAGACAGCCAGCGAGAGAGGGAACACAAGCAGGGGGAGTGGGAGAGGAAGAAGCAGGCTCATAGCGGAGGAGCCTGATGCGGGGCTCGATCCCATAACGCTGGGATCACGCCCTGAGCCGAAGGCAGACGCTTAACCGCTGTGCCACCCAGGTGCCCCTATTTACTTACATTTTTAAATTTAAAGATTTTATTTATTGGATAGAGAGAGCACAAGCATGGGGATCAGCAGGCAGAGGGAGAAGCAGACTCCCCGCTGACATGGGCCTCGATCCCAGCACCCTGGGATCAGGACTTGAGGTGACAGCAGATATTTAGCCAGCTGACTGAGCCACCCAGGTGCCCCTTCGTATAGTACATCATTGGTTTTTGATATAATGTTCAGTGATTCATTAGTTCAGTAAAACACAGAGTGCTCATCACATCATGTGTTGACTTTTTAAATACTTTTTCTCTCCCTAGGCAGGCATAGTCCTAATTTAGTATATTTTTTAAATAACATATCAAGATGGCACAGAATAGTTACCCATGAAATGTTGATTTGGTTGGTTTGTACGACTATTCAGATGTAAATGCTGTTTGTATAGTAAGTTTTTCTGTTATTGGTAAGGTGTGATCAGTGTTTTTTGTTATGCTTTTACAGTGCGGAGTGATCAGCCCCAGATTTGATGTACAACTGAAAGATCTAGAAAAATGGCAGAATAACCTGCTCCCATCCCGCCAGTTTGGGTGAGTCAATTTTCCTCATTTAAAAGAAATTAACGCTAAAGATTGCTGTTGTGCAGTTTGACTTGAGCTGAGTTTTTTTTGTTTGTTTGGTTGGTTTTTGTTGTTACAGTAACTGTCTCCATCCCCAAACATCTTGACTCAAGGATTAGTTCTTAGGTGTTGCCACATTTCTTGTTCTAGGCTTCAGGTTCTGAGAGTCCAGGCTAACTGAGAGACATCAGATTTGTGTCCCTTTTAATGTCTGCTCTTTTGGCTCAATGTGTATGGTTGATATTATATGTTCATTGTGATCCCGTTCTATGGCTGGAATCACTTCTGAATCCTAGGCCTCTGGAGAAACTCAATTTCTTCATTCTTGGTAAGAGATGGAGTTCAAATCCTTGCTTTCCTGCTTTAAAGCTGTGAGACCTTGGGTATCTTATGGCCTTGGTTTCTTCATCTGTAAAAATGGTAATTATTCTCTTAAATTATATTATCATCTGATTTAATTCTGGTAAAGAACTTTAGTATCCGACCCAACACAGTAAGCGCTTACCTGTTTGTGGTTAAGAACTTAAGCCCCCCACCCCAATCATATGTTTGGTGATGTGGTTGAATTTACTCCCACTTCATGGTTACTGTGTTACAGGCATAGTGTTATGAGTGAGTCATTTCTGATTGTAATTATGATACTAATTTTAATGCCTCAGAGTTGCCATACCACCGTATGTGTCTTACCTCCATCCCCATAGTAACCCATGAGATAGCCAGGCCAAGTGGGATTGCCATTGTCCACCTGCCTGTCTCTTTACAATAGCTTGCCTGTGATCATATAAGTGGCAGAAACAATTCAGTCAAGTTTATATCATCTCTGTTGCTATAAACTCTGTCTCTTTACCTGAGAACAGAAAGTGACATTTTGAATTTAAAGGAGTTCAGTCCTTGTTTTCACTTAAGCTTAACAGTGTTGTTTCTCAGTGTTAGCCAAGGGCAGGGCTCTATGAGTGTGTTGTGTAGCTGAGGTCTTTGGACGTGGGTCTTTGGGTTCGGGAGCCATGCCTGCACTGCTAGTCCGAGTAGGCAACATTAGTCTCTGCGTCCTATTATGGGAAAGCGTCTTAAGCACTTATGAATGTTGGTGTTTTTCTGTACCAGAAAGCCGCTCTATGTTCACTGTTCGTAGGAAAAACTCACCAGCATTTTCTTTTTTAACTCTCCATAGTTTCATTGTACTGACAACCTCAGCTGGCATCATGGACCATGAAGAAGCAAGACGAAAACACACAGGAGGGAAAATCCTGGGATTCTTTTTCTAGGGATGTAACACATACGTGCAAATAAAATGCCTCAGTGGACTCTGGTGCTTCACTCGGTCATTTTGAACTTTACAGCAGAGTTTTAGCAAGAACATCTGCGGCAATGTACGGCCTTTGTTAATTGGGGAATGCTGTTTCCCTGAAGTGAACAAGGAAGTCTTGACTTGTGTTAACTCACACCATCATGCTCATGGCTCACCACAGGAGGTTGTTCCTAGCCCTGGATGGCTGCATCTGGGTTGGGGTCCAGGTGGTGATGCTTTCCCTTCTGGGGTCTTATATTAACCCTAGAAGGAGTGGTGCCTTTCCTGTTTTTAGCTTGACAATACACATTTCATGCCCTGTTGTTAACTATGCTAACAATACGACCTGGCTACGGTTAACTGCGTAAATGCTCATAAGGAAGCAGGCAGGAAGAAGACAGAGAGAGCCCACAGATCACTAAGATGCATCTCAAAGTAAATTTGGATGGCATGTTAGTAACTTAATAACATTTTAGCATATGTGTTTGTAAGATGTCATTTAGAAAAATCTCTTTTAAAAACTAGTTTTGCTGTAAACCTGTCACAGATGTATTCCTGGAATTGAGAAGAATTAGTTTTCTGGGCCACTTCACCTGGGGGAATGCTTGTAAAGAACTCAACCACCAAAGAGAGGGTAGGGTGGCTTCTGTGAAGTACACCAGGGCTCCACTCCCCCTTTGTAAGCAGTGCTGTCCAGTAATGGAACAAGAGCCACATGTGTTCTGTAACTTTGTAGTGGCTATATAAAACCATTAGACCGTTTGGGTTGTTTTTTAAATAACATTTGTGTTCAAAATGATACTTTCAGCATGTAGTTGGTAATGAATGGAATTTTACTCTTACTTGTAGTCAGTCTCTGAAATTATGTATACTGCACATTTACACTTAAAGCACATTTTAATTGGGACTGGCCACTTTGAATAGCCACATGTGGTTGGTGTTCATGTTGGACAGCGCAGACTAGACTTAATTCTTGGAAGGTCTGGGTCTGGCCAAGGAGAAAGGAAGCTTGGATGTGAGCCCAGAGTGTCCTTGTGCCCCTGGCCAGCTATATTTGCCAGGCAGGGGAGTGGGATGAATGGGGCAGCTCACGGCCTTGTAAAGAAGGACAGCAGCTATTACTGTCTTTTAGTCACTTGAGGCAAAGAAAAAAAAAAAGACTGCCAAATTGCAGCCCTGATTCCAAGAAGTCTAATACTGAATAGCATGTGAGGTGCTAAGAGCTGTTGGATGCATAGGTTTGACTTTTTTCTTTTTCCTTTTCAGAAAAGGATACTTTTCACTGTTTTGATTGTTTTGGTAACTCATCTAGAAGACTACTACCTGACTTTCTGGTAGGTCAGGCAGTTTTCAACACTCTAGTAGCTCAGTCTGGGTAGGAATGTTGAACCATCACTGCCCTGGTTGTAAGGTGATTTCTGGCAAGTGACAACTTTTGTAAGTCTCCCTGTGTTAGGTAAAAAGAGAAATTACTTCATGGGGATGCTAAATGAGGGCGTACTTAAAACACCGCAGGGCTGGGGCATGGCCAGCATTCAGTAATACAGCTTTTTGAAAGGAGAGGGGTTACTAGATGTGGGAACTAGGTAGGGATGCCAAGACTGGCCCTCGAGATGTGGTAAGTAATGGACCTGGTTAATAGGCCTCACTTGGTAAAATGTTAGAAGAAAGCCAATTGACAGGTGTATCTGGGTTTGGGGTCTCTAATGTTTGGAAGACCACATATAATTAACGTGGGCTTTAGGGGTTTAACAGACCAGAAATGAAGTTTGCTTTTCTGCTAAGTAGCCTTGGTTTCCTCATCTGCATAATGGGAATAATGGAAAACCTACTTCAAAGTTGTTATGGGAAAGATGAGATTATGTAAAGTACAGTTAATTAGCACTTGGCGTCATATACAGTTGAATTTGTCAAGACACAGGTCAAGTG
The DNA here is from genome assembly GCF_023065955.2 of Ursus arctos. NCBI lineage: Eukaryota > Metazoa > Chordata > Mammalia > Carnivora > Ursidae > Ursus > Ursus arctos. Next base: position 123,194 of record NW_026623075.1, on the reverse strand, counting down.
AATCCAAAAGAATCTTCAAAGAGCTGATTGTTGATTGTTTTCTCTTAATGTGACGTTTGTAAGGTCTTGAAAGACAGGTCATGTTTTGTTTACTGTTGTATCTCACCCCTAAGCTTATGGCTTGGCACAGTGGATGCTTTGGTAGGTACATCTTGATTGATTGAATCCTCATCATCCTGGGCCCTGATACCAGGTATTAAAATAGGACAACAAAATAGCCCCATTTGTCCCTACCATTTAGTGGGGATCCAGTGTCCTTTGAAGTGGTCAGGGGTAGAAAAAAGTAGGTGCTAAGGTAGGGAAAATTGAGTGGCCAGTTGATGGATTTAACAGCACAGGTCCCTTGTGTTTATGGGGAAGCAGCTGACTTTACCCATGTTTATGAGACCCAGTAAATAAACCCAGTAAACATGGCCTGTGGGCTGGTTGGCCCAGGCTGGACTCCAAGGTTTGAGGGTCTAGAGACAGTTAAGGTTCCTCCTGGCAGGAAAACTTTTGCCTCAGGTGTGGTGTGAACCCAGCGTTCCCTCCCAGCCCACCACTGCTACAGGCAGGTGGAGTCCAGGGGGGTGTGAGGGTGGTGAGGAGTTACAGCCTCCTGATCATCTAGGCCTACCAGATGCACTTTGAGGCAATGTTAAAAGGGGCTTCAGCACCTATCCAGACCCTGGGTTGTTAACCTAAATTCTGTAGATGTCAGAGAAACTTATGAAAAGAACATGCAAAATTGATACCCATGCATTTTTCTGGAGTGTTACCATATAGCATAGAGCCTTTGATCAGAGACCAAAAGAAATTTAAATAGGTCAAAAGAACCACCACCAAAGACCTAGGACATCTGTGTCATGGTCAGTGCATCCTGTGTTCTCATTTAGAGGCTGTTTTGCCTTAACCTCTGGGTAGTGTGGATTAACTCTGGTAAAGTTGCTAGATAGAAGAGCACTGAATTCTCTGGGCAAGAGAGAGGGTCTTTCTTGGTCTCGTCAACATCTGAGACATGACTTTTTCACTGAAGGCTAGGAAGTATGGTTTCCACTCCTGACCCCAAAGAAAACAAGCTCTGGGAGATCCCAAATCTGATTCTCACTTGGCTTTCCAGTCTAATCCACTGTTCTTCCAAACACCCAACAATGCTAATTCTAAACTGAACCTCTGTGCTCCACCTTAGACCTTTGCTTAAGGCTCCTGCCGCCATGCCTTTTTTCTGTTCCCTAGCCGCCATGCCTTTTTCCTGTTCCGTAGAGATGTTCCTAAAAGCCAGCTTAAAAAGTCAATTCTGCCATAGATCTTCCTCCAAAAGAACATGTACTGTTGTTCCTTTCTCCTAAAAATAAGAATGCCTTAGTAAGATTAAGAATTTTTAGTGCTTATTGAATGTTTACTGTATGCCAGGTGTGGAACTAGATTTATGTGGACTGTCTCATTTAATCTTTACAATTCTGCATCGTGGCTACTATTTTTTTTTTTTAAGATTTTTTTTTTTGACAGAGATAGAGACAGCCAGTGAGAGGGAACACAAGCAGGGGGAGTGGGAGAGGAAGAAGCAGGCTCATAGTGGAGGAGCCTGATGTGGGGCTCAATCCCGTAACGCCGGGATCACGCCCTGAGCCGAAGGCAGACGCTTAACTGCTGTGCCACCCAGGCGCCCCATGGCTACTATTAACTGACTAGTTTTTCAAGTGAAAAAAGTGAAGCCATTGGTTCAAGATGCTATGAAATGGCAAGGTTAGGATTTAAATGCACAGACTGTTTCCTGGCCCTTAAGTTCTGTCATGCCTTCTGGTCTTTAACATAACGAGTATTTATGAAATGTTTACCGTGTGTAGGCATTTGGGCTAAAGGCTGTACAAACATCTAGTCCCTGCCCTCATTGACGGTTGTTAACCTGTAATAGACTGAGCTTTACACAGAGGGAACCTGTGTATGACCATCTCGGTATAACCAGCATGTAGCCTATTTTTAAAAAGTCCTCTCTGACCATCATGGCTGTTGGGGAGAGTAGGCCTTTTTTTTTTTTTTGAGAACATGCTTAAAGTAGAGTTCTGTCTAGTGTCTGTGCTGTAATATGTTGAGGCCACAAAAATCCTGGACCCAAGAATCAGGAATGGAGTGGGATGTGGCACTTTACAAGGTCATTGTGCTGTTAACCAGGTCCCCCCTTTTTATGTTTGAGTGATCTAATGAGCAATGAAATTGCCAAAGAGCACACACAAGATAAGCCAAGGGAGGCAGTAAAAAAATATGCTTAGGAGAGGGACTTGGGAATCAAACGCTGGCCTCAGTTGCTAGTTGTGTTACCTTGGCCTGTTGCCTTGTCTGTGTGTCCGTTTCCTCATCTTTAATACGGGGTAATAGTAATATTTCCTGTGATGGTTGTGAAGATGACATAACTGGAATGGTAAATTAGAGCCATTTGGAAAATACTCAGGTTCTCCCCCTGCTGGGCACGTGCAGTTTACATGCGACCAATTCTGGCCAATGAATTTGCTGTGAGCAGAAGCGATGTCTGTTACTTCCAAGCTGGAGCCATTAGTGGCTAGTTGGAGGCCTCTGTGCCTATTCTCTTTCTGTACCAAGGAGTAGCTGCTCCATTACTCCAGGCCTCAGAGTGGCAACGCAGAGATCCAGCCATCTAGCAGTGGGAGCATAGGAAGAGCAAGAAATGATTGGGGTTTGTTATTGATCTACTGATAAAAGCGTTTAGAGCAGTCTCTGAGACTTAGTAAGGGTTTGCTGAATTACAAAAACGAGTAGGATGGGATACAGAATAACAAAAGGGATTCTTTGGCTGGATGTGAGGAGACTGTAGCACTTGTTCTGAATGTGGTTTTTTCCCATTAACCACCTCTATACCACTTCAGTGTGTCCGCAAGGGTCTTAAATACCCCCAAGCCCCCAGCCCTTTGACAGATACTCAGTCACTGAATGGGGCACCTACCTCAAACCAGGTTGAAGATGCCTTAGGATATTTTGAATTTGGAAGATGTAAAGTTTTTCTCTCTAAAACGGTGGAAATTGTTAAGATAAAAATACTGAGTGCTCCTGGTTGTCATAATTTCTGCCATGTAGAAAAAGTTACTTGGGGCGATAACAAAGAGGATTGTCTGTGAGCAGCATGGATAAGCTAGATCAGGTCTTCATGTGTTGGGAGTCTGGGCTCTTCCTGAGATTCTGTTCTGCCCCTTCCCATGTTGTATTTTGTTAGCAAGAAATAACATCTCCTCCTTTACTTAAAAAGAAGTACTTGTTCGAGGTAAAAGTTACTGGTTTGAGCTAAATTCTCGGCATTCATTTGTAAACAGACTAATATAGCTGTACTACCAACTCTCACTACTGTGCTCCGGGACTTTATGGGGCTCAATCTTGTCATCTCTCAAATGGGGGCTGGGATCATGGTCCTACCTGCTTTATCAGTCAGTGTTTGCAGTTCCAAAAAACAGAAACCCCTCAAGCTAGTTTAATTTATTGAAGGAGGTAAGGTAACTCACGGAATCTCTGGGAGGGCCAGAGAATTGGTTGGAGGCGTTGCGCCTGGGCATGGCATTTCTCTCCTACCTCCGGTGCGTTTTTGGAGAACTACTGCAGCTTCGTCCAGACATCACCGCTTCTTCTGTGATCCCATGTGCCTAACGTGCTCCTGAGTTCTTTGCCCCTGCCATTTCCAGAAGGTGGAGGTTTCTCTGTCACCCTTACTAGAATAACCTTGGTACTGTGGACATTTTGGGTTGGATAATTCTTTGTTGGGGCAGGAGTGGAGGGGGACCTGTCTTGTGCATTGTAGGATGTTTAGCAAGATACTTGTCTTCTCCACACTCGATGCCACCTGGAGACAACCAAGAATGTCTCCAGGCACTGTCCCATGCCAGACAGTCACCCCAGGTTCAGAAGCAGTGCTCTGTGGATCAGAAGTTCGTGCCCCAACCGTAGGCGGAGAGTGCCAGGGCAAAAGTTCAAAAATAGGCCTATGTGCCACCTATCTATATATTTAAAAGTTAAATATATTCAAGCCGTTTAGTAAAATATGTTCTATTCTTTTACCTTGACAGCTTCATAACAAAACCCCAAACAAATCTTTTTATGTGATGAGGTTGGCAGAATAGCAAAGAAAATTTAATTGTTGCATATATCTGAGTAAGTTGATGGCCAGCAATATTTGCGAGAGAAATAAAATGAAGACATTCATGAGTTATAAACTGTTATATAGTCCTTAAAATTTATTTCTCTTGCCTTCATTTTCATAAAATACTAAATATGTTGTTATAATAAAAGTTTTTGAGTAATTTATGTTCTACCGGCAGTAATGACCAAAAAGACAAACAAGAAAATGTAGTTTTCAGGATTTACAATTTCAGAATATAAAAAATTTTGAATATGTTTTTGTAGAAAATGTAAATGAAAGTTAATGTAAAATTTTAATGTTCCACAAACTCAGTAAAGTTGTTTTCTAAAATATTCAAAAGTATTAAAATTATAGGGCAAGATACAAAATATGAGTAATAGATATCAAAGTTTTAAATCAAAATTGTTTAAACCTGAAAATTTTAAATATAATATTTTGAAAACAACTTTATTAGTAATCTTATATTTTTATTACATAACTTTTTGCATTTCTAGTATTCATTGTCAATCTAGTTGCTAACGTAAAGAATTGCTGTCACCTCACACGTCTTGTGTCTGGATCTCCTACGTACAAATTAGTGGCATAAATTGTTTAAATTGTAGAATGTTCCTCAGCTACAGTAAGCTGAGAACATGAGTAGAAGTTGAAAAATGGTGCTCAGCATTGCTGTTATGCTAGAATCCATTGCATGAATGCCACTTGAAAAGAAGTTAGTCATTTCTCTTAAGTGTTTTCAGCACTTCTGCTCTGAAACAAGTGTCTGTCTACAATGTTGGCAGAGGCTGCAACCTGCAAACCTTTGGGACCTTTAGATACAGTTGCCTGTTGTTGAGAGATTTTAGGGTAAGAGGTGAGGAGAACATTCCTTGGGGCCCGAACAGTGTTAGTTAGGAAATGGGATGTTGAGGATTACAGGTCATGCTGAGCCAGTGCTGAGCATATGATCCTGAGTGGCAGGAGCACCCTGTGTTCCTTAATACACTTATTTTTGTATGTATTCTGAGTCACAGGGCCAGTCTTGCTAGGATCTAAGTGCACTACTGGCTGGAGGGAGACTGGGGAAAACAAATCCCTGGCCTCCACCTTGGGGATCTTGAAACTCACAGTCGAGGGATTTTCTCCCAACAGGGTGCTCAAAAAGTGCTGGGCAACCAAAAATGGAAGAATAGAGAAATCCAAGCCTCTGTCCGTATCCCCGTACAACTAACGAACTGGCAAAACCTGTCAGAATCAGCTTTTGAGGAAATCTGGAATCTAGTGAAAACCTTTAAACAGGGAAAACTTGGTGAAGGAACTGCAGCTTTATGGTGAGAGAGTGCTGTGGCCTTTTAAATGCCATGAGGGTAGGCACCCAAATGTCTGGTGCAGGTTGCTGGTGCTGGAGGAAGCAATATAGAACTTACTTTCAAGGAATGTGAGTGTGGGTGTCCTTCCGTCTGGTGCCTCCCTCAGGGACAGGTGGAAAGGCTTCCTGTTTCTTCACTCAGGGCATTCCCAGGGGTGATGGCTTGCCTTGCCAGGTGGTTTTTGCTGAAAGCATTTAAAGGTACAGGTACTGGCTTCAGCAGCCTGGGACAACACTTGGGACAAGTAATAGACAAGAAGCCTGGGAAGATATATGTGGGAGTAGGGCTTTTCGAAGCTTCTGCATATGCCCAGGAATTGAGAAGAGCCATGTGCAAACAGAGTGAGACACAAACTCAGCAAAGGCCTGAGAAGACTCTAAGCTTCCATCTCTTGCTGGCCTTCAGGCTGTGTGCGAGGAAGAAGTAAAGCTAAGGCAGAGTTCTAGGCAGCCAGGCCAAGGGAGTTAGCTCTGACATGGTTCCGTTATGCAAAGATGTAGGAGAGTAGTTCTTTTTTCCTTAAAAAGAAAAAAAATTTATTCTTTTATTGGCTCCAGACATTTAAGGTAACTGTCAAGATACTAGCTATCCAATAGGCTAAAGGAACACAGACCTCAGTGGCAAAGAGCACAGACCTCACACAAATAGTTGAGAAAAGTCTATAAGCGAGCAAGCACCAGTAACCCATAATAGGCAGAAGTAAACCCTGAGAGGAAGGAAAATCTGACTTTCAGAGTTGCCATGTATTCAAAATAGCCAGTATTCAACAATAACAAAGATCACAGGCTGTTCAAAGAAACAAGGAATTATGGCCTTACACAGAGGAAAATGAAAAATGCAGAAACTGTCCATGAGGCAGCCCAGGTATTGGATTTACTCGATGAAGACCTCAGACTAAGGGTCCTAAATATGCTCAAAGGGCTAAAGAAAACCAGGAGAACAATGTCTCAGCATATAGAGAATATCAGTAAAGAGATAGGAATTTAGAAGAGGCACCAAATAGAGATTTTGGAGCCGAAGAGTATAACTAAAATGAAAACTTTATTCACTAGAGGGCCCCAGTAGCAGATTTGTGCAGGCAGGAGAAGGAACACCTGAACTTAAAGACAGGTCAAATGAGATTATTCAGCCCGAGGAGCAGAAGGAGAGAAGAATGAAAAATGGTCAGGGTCTGAGACCTGTGGTACACCTTGATGAATGTAACGTGCATAAATGAGAGTCCCAGAAGGAATAAAGAAACATAGATCAATAGAATAGAATGAGAGTCTAGAAACACACAAATACCATACATCTATGGTCAATTAATTTTTGACAAGGGTACTAAGACTATTTAATGGAGAAAGAATAGTCTCTTCACGTTGTGCCAAGACAAGTGGGTATTCACATGCAAAAGAAAGTTGGACCTTGAACTCCCATCAGATAAAAAAATTAATATTCAGAATGGATCAAAGTCCAAACATAAGAGCTAAAACTGAATAAACTCTTGGGAGAAAACATGACCTTGAGTTTGGCAGTAGATTCTTAGATGTGGCATCAAAAGCACAGGCAACAACAACAATAAAATAGATATATTAGACTATATCACAATTGAGAACTTCCATACATTGAAGGATACTATCAAGAAAATGAAGAGACAACTTACAGAATGGGGAAAGACAGTGCAAATCACATATCTGATGAGTGCCTCGTATCCAGAACATACAATGGGCTGTCACAACTCAACAACAAAAAGACAAGGTAATTAAAAAGTGAGGATTTGAATAGACGTTTCTCCAAAGGAGACCTACTACAAATGGCCAATAAACACATGAAAAGATGCTCAACGTGATTAATTGTAAGGGAAATGTCAGTCAAAACCACAGCAAGATACCACTTCACAGTAGGATGGCTATCATAAAAAAATGGAAAGAAAACAAGTGTTGGTGAGAACGTGGGGATTTGAATTTGAATCCTCAGACATTGCTGCTGGGAATGTGAAACGGTGCAGCCACCGTGGAAAACAGTGTGGTTAAACACTGAATTACTGTATGACCCAGCAATCTACTCTGAGATACATTCATTGTATCTATACGAGGAGCCGAAAGCATGTATTCAAATGAATACTTGTATACAATGTTCATAGCACTATTCACGACAGAGCCAAAATGTGGGACTGACTTCAATGGACGTCACATGATGCGTGAATAACGCGAATGTGGTCTGTCCATACAGTGGAGTATCACTGTAGTCTTAGCAAGGAGAGAAGTACTGATGCTCGCTCTAATGTGGATGAACCTCAAAACCATGCCAAGCGAAAGAAGTCAGACTCAAAAGGTCACACATTATATTATTCCATTTATATGAGCCGTCCAGAATACGTACATCTGTAGAGGCAGAAAGCAGACTTGTGGTTCCGGGGCGGGGGGTGGGGGGGTGGCTGGGAAGAGGCGGGAATGGGGATGCCTATTTAACGGGTATGGGTTTCCCTTTGGGTTACGAATATGTTTTGGAACATAGAAATGATGATTTTACAACATTGTGAATGTGCTAAATGCCACTGAATTGTACACTTCAAAATGGTTAATTTTATGTTATGTGAATTTTATGTCAATAAAAAAAAAAAGGTGCTGCACAGCCTGAAAATTTGGATGTCTCCCACCCTACTGCAAAGACGGGTGAGGTCCAGCGATACTCTTGGAAGTGAAGTTTTTTTACAGGTATATTTGGGGGCCCCTCTGAGTGGGATTTGAACATATCTTGGTATGTCTGACAAATGGTGGGGAGGTGGGACCATGAAGAGGCCTAAGAAAGAACCAGACAGCCCTGTTAATCCAAGAAAAGGGGTATTTCTGAGTTTGGCTTTGTCGTTTGGTGCAGCCCTTGTTGGAGACATTCCCAGATCTGTTTCTGGACAGAGGGGTTAGATGTAACCTCTGAAAATATGTTTCTCTAAAATTTGTAAGCCCCATTAGGGAGACCTCTGACAGTAGACACAAAAGAGGGGAGAGAGTCATTCTCTCCTGCTTTCCCAGATTGCTGTGGGACCTGATGCTCAGCCTCGGCTGAGGAGGGCGTGGTGTGGGCAGCTGGGGAGGTGTCCGGGGAGAGGAGGTCCCCGCCCAGCTGTGCTTCCAGCATGATTGCTCCCAGAGCAGAGACAAGATGTGGTGTCCCCACTGTCTGAGGCTTCCAAAGGACAGGCTTGTAGAAGGTAACTTAGCTGCTGTGGGAGTGGGAGTGTGGAGGAGGGCAGTCTTGACAACTTGACAGTAGGACAGTAGCCTTACCTTGGAGTCCTCATGTCTGTGAAAGGGATGGTGATGACCATAGCCACACTCGTACTCTGCATACTGTGTTCCAGACACTGCTCATACAATAACTCACCTAACTTTCATATCAGCATTACGAGGTAGGTACTATGATTATACACATTTTCCAGATGAGGAAGTGGAGGCAAGACACTTGGTCGTACAGCTCGTGTTTGGAGGAGGCAGATTGAGACCTTGGCCTCTGTCTTAACCACTGCACTGGCTTCCAGGGCTCATCATGAGAATTAAATGAGTGAACATATTAAGGGCTTAGTCCAGTGTCTGACACAGGACGGATGTTCAGAAAAGTTATAACAGCCGTTATTACCAGTGTCAGAACCCAAATGTACAGGTGAGGCTTCGCCAGCTCTCGTGTCAACCGCTTCTAAAGGGGAGTGAGGAACACCCCATTTGACAACTCTGTTGAACTTAGAATGAACACAAACATCTCTGTGCTATGTGGAAAGGAAAATTTGCTCAAGCCTTCCCTCATCCCGTCCCAGCCCCATTTGGGCAAGTTGGCCCTACTCTCTTTCCCTCAGTCCCTGTGTTTCACCCCCCACTGGGGCACTGACCACGCATTTAAGTGCGTGATCAAAAGCCAGTCTGTCCTGTTGGCCCTGAAAGGGTCTGAGGTTCACAGGAGGACACACAGGATATGGCTGGTCCTCTGCACGGGATTCTGAGGGCCTCTCCGGCAGAGACTGGGAAATGTGGGCAGCCCCCTCCCCAGTCCATTCTGGCAGTCTGCTTGTTGGAGCAAAATCCAGATGTCAGAGATGTTGATTTTCTTTGTTTCTCCCCCCCCCCCCCCCCCCGATATAGAATGTGGGTCTGGTGTAGGGGGAAGAATCTGGTGATTCACATTTTCTGCTTATTTGGCTCCTGGCTGAATGGGAATTTGCATTACTTAATGTCTGCCTTTTCCCCTGGGAATCAAAAGTTTCCCGTTCAATTACTAAGCAAATTTCACAGCCAAATAATCCTCTTATTTTTACAAGTGGGATTTCCCTCGGTGGAGGGTGTCTGGCTTCTCTCAGTAGTTGATCCTTCTCAAGTCTTCTGTTTCCGCTGTCCTAGTCTGTGCAAGAAGTTAAGCTTACATTCATGGATTAGGAGCTACTAAATGGCCATTGGGAGGCTTTGACCTTGCAAGCCAGGGGTGAATTCTTGAGTTGTGTTCACCAGCGTGGGGCAGGGGACGGTGAGAGTTTGTGCCCCTCCCTGTTCTTGAATTTATCAGCTTCAGATGTGGTCACACAAGCCACATCTTTAGCAGAGCTGGGGCCTGGGGTCAGTAGACACAGTAGGAACGCAACAGAGCAGTGTGTATGGTCCAGTATGCTCTGCCCAGGCTCATCAGGAGAAACAGAAAACAAACAACCAACCCCTCTGCTGCCCTTGAGATGGAGACTTGCTGAAGGGCCATGTCTGGGAAGCCCACAGATTAGGCTCAATTAATTTTCTTCCCATTCAATCCCATTTGTCCCATTAGATTGTAAGCTTCTTGGGGGCAACTCAGCCAGCTATCCTCCTTTTCCTTCCTCTTAGGCCATCATGTATGCAAAATGGTGATTTGATATACGCTCACGGGGCCCTGACAATCATTCTTCTACTCTCCGTTTCTAGGAGTTTGACTTCCTTTCCTTTCCTTTCCTTTCCTTTCCTTTCCTTTCCTTTCCTTTCCTTTCCTTTCCTTTCCTTTCCTTTCCTTTCCTTTCCTTCCCTTCCCTTCCTTCCCTTCCCTTCCCTTCCCTTCCCTTCCCTTCCCTTCCCTTCCCTTCCCTTCCCTTCCCTTCCCTTCCCTTCCCTTCCCTTGTTTTTTCTTTTTTTCTTTTCTATTCCTTCCTCCCTTCCTTCCTTCCTTCCTTCCTTCCTTCCTTCCTTCCTTCCTTCCTTCCTTCCTTCCTTCCTTCCTTCCTTCCTTCCCTCTACATGTAAGTGATACCATACAGAATTTATCTTTGGCTTATTCACTTACCATAATGCTCTCCGGGTTCATGCATGTTGTTGCAAATGGCGGGATTTTCTTCTTTCTAAAGTCTGAATAATATTCCATTATATATACGTATACACCACATTTCTTTTGTCCATTCACCCATTGATGGACACTTAGGTTGTTTCCATATGTTGGCTGTTGTGAATAATGCTGCAACGAACATGGGAGTATAGATATCTTTTCCAGATAATGATTTCCTTTCCTTTGGCTGTATACCCAGAAGCGGGATTGCTGGATCATATGGTGGTTCCACTTTTAATTTTTTGAGGCACCTCCCTACCATTTTCTGTAATGGCTGTACCAGTTTTCATTCTCACTAACAGTGGATAAGGGCTCCCTTTCCTCCACATCCTCACCAACATTTTCTCTGTTCTCTTTTTTGATAACAGCCATTCTGACTAGTGTGAGGTGATACCTCAGTGTGGTTTTGATTTGCAGTCCTCTGAGAATGAGTGATGTTGAGCACATTTTCATGTACCTGTTGGCCATCTGTATGTCTTTGAAAAATGTCTATATAGGTCCTTTGCTGATTTTAAATCAGATTTTTTTTTTTTTGCTATTGAGTTTATGAACTCCTTATATTAGATATTAACCCCTTATCGGATAGATAGTTGGCAAATATTTTCTCCCATTCTTTAGATTGCCTTTTCATTTTGTTGATTGTTTCCTTTGCTTTGCAGAAACTGTTTAGTTTGACGTAGTCCCACTTGTTTCTTTTTGTTTTTGTTGCCTGTGCCTTTGGTGTCATATCCAAAAAAAATCACTGCCGAGACTAATGTCAAGGAGGAGTTTTCCTATGTTTTCATGGAAGAGTTTTACTGTTTTAGGTCTTACATTTAAGTCTTTAATCCATTTCACGTTAATTTTTGTGAATGGATAAGAATCCAATTTCATTATTTTGCATATAGCTATCCAATTTTCCCAAAACTGTTATTTCCCCAAACCTTTCCCCATTGTGTGTTCTTGGCATCGTTGTCAAAGATAAGTTGACTATATATGTGGACTCTTTATTCTGTTCCATTGGTCTTGTGTTTGTTTCAATGCCGTACTATTTTGATTACTATAGCTTTGTAATAGAGTTTGAAATTGGAAGTGTGATGCCTCCAGCTTTGTTCTTTCTCAAGATTTCTTTGGCTATTCAGGATGTTTTGTAGTTCCATACAAATTTTAGGATTCCTTTTTTCTATTTTGTGAAAACTGTCTTTGGAATTTTGATAGAGATTGCATCAAATCTGTCAATTGCTTTGGGTAGTATAGACATTTTGAGAATATTAATTCTTCCAATCCATGAGCATGGGATACCTTTCCATTTATTTATGTCTTCTTCAGTTTCTTTCATCAGTGTCATAATTTTCAGTGTACTGGTCTTTCACCTTCTTGATTAAATACATATATCCCTAAGTATTTTGTTGTTTTGATGCAATTGTAAATGGGATTTAAAAAAGAAGAGATTTATTTATTTATTTGTTTGTTTGTTTGTTTGTTTTAGAGAGTGTACAAGTGGGGGGAGGGGCTGAGGGAGAGGGAGAGAAATCCTCAAGCAGACTCCCCACTGAGTGTGGAGCTTGATGCAAGTCCTCCATGCAGGACTTGATCCAAGGACCTTGAGATCATGACCTGAGCTGAAATCAAGAGTCAGATGCTTAACTGACTGAGCCACCCAGGTGCCCCTTAGATTGCTTTCTTAATTTCTCTTTCAGATAGTTTTTTTTATAGTGTATAGAATGCAATTGATTTTTATATATTGACTTCATATCCTGCAATTTTACTGGATTTGTTTATTCTAACAGTTTTTTGGTGGGGTCCTTAGGGTTTTCTATATATAACATCATGTTATCTGCAGACAGAGACAGCTTAATTTTCCTTCTGATTTGGATGCCTTTTATTTCTTCTTGTCTAGTTGCTCTGGCTGCAGCTTCTAGTACTGTATTGAATAGGAGTGGTGACAGTGGGCATCCTTGTGTTATTCCTAATCTTAGAGGAAAAGCTTTTAGCTTTTCACCGTTGAGTGTTGATGTTAGCCATAGACTTGTCATATATGGCCATTATTATGTCGTCTTATATTTCTTCTATACCCAATCTGTTGAGAATTTTTATCATGAAAGAATGTTGACTGTTGTTGAATGCTTTTAATGCATCTATTGAGATGATCATATGATTTTTATCCTTCATTCTTTAATGTGGTGTATCTCATTGATTGACCTGTTTATGTTGAGCTATCCTTACAGGCCAGGGATACATTCTACTTGATCTTGCTGTATGATCCTTGTAATATTCTGTTGAATTTGGTGTGCTTGTATTTCGTTGAGGATTTTTGAATCTATGTTCATCAGGCATACTGGTGTGTAATTTTCTTTTCTTGTAGTGTCTTTGTCTGGTTATGGTATCAGGATAATGCTGGCCTTAAATATAAGTTTGGATGTGTTTCCTTCCCTTCAATTTTTTTTGGAAGAGTTTGAGGAGAATTGGTGTTTTAATTCTTTAAGTTCTTGGTAGAATTTGCTATTGAAGCCATTTGGTCCTGGATTTTTCTTTGCTGAGAGATTTAAAAAAAAAGATTTTATTTATTTATTAGTGAGAGAGAGCAAGAGAGAGCATGAGTGGAGGGAGTGGGAGAAGCAGACTCCCCGCTGAGCAGGGAGCCTGATGTGGGGCTCTATCCCAGGACCCTGGGATCATGACCTGAGCTGAAGGCAGACGCTTAAGTGATTGAGCCACCCAGGCGCCCCTCTTGAGAGATTTTTGATTACTGATCAGTCTCCTTACTACTTACAGATCTGCAGATTTTCTGTTTCTTCGTAGTTCAGTTGTAATAGGTTGTATGTTTCTAGGAACTTATTTCTTCTAGTTAACCCTGTTTGTTGGCATATAAATGTTCACAGTAGTCTCTTTGATCCCTTCTATTTCTGCATTGTAATATCTTCGCTTTCATTTTTGATTTTATTTATTTTATTCCTTTCTCACTTTTTCTTAGTCTTCTTTTTCTAGTTCTTTGAGTTGTCAAGTTATTTGAGACTGTTCATTTTTTCTTTTTCTTTTTCTTTTTTTTAAAGATTTTATTTATTTATTCGACAGAGATAGAGACAGCCAGCGAGATAGGGAACACAAGCAGGGGGAGTGGGAGAGGAAGAAGCAGGCTCATAGCGGAAGAGCCTGATGTGGGGCTCGATCCCATAACGCCGGGATCACACCCTGAGCTGAAGGCAGACGCTTAACCGCTTTGCCACCCAGGCACCCCTGTTCATTTTTTCTTAATGTAGCCATTTAATTGGGACGACTTTTGTTGAATCCTGTAAGTTTTGGTATATTGCATTTCCATTTTTGTTTCAAGATAGTTTTTTTTTCTTTTAGTATTTATTTAAATAACCTCTACACCCAATGTGGGCCACACTCATGACCCCGAGATCAAGAGTCACATGCTCTACTGACTGCGCCACTGTTTCAAGATATTTGTTGATTTTCCTTTTAGTTTCTTTAACCCATTGGTTGTTTAGGAGTAAATTGTTTAATTTTCACATATTAATTTTCCAACTTTCCCAATTTTATTGATTTCTAGTTTCGTACTGTTATGGTTGGAAGAGATACTTGATTTGACTTCAGTCTTCTTAAATTTTTTGAAGACTTGGTCTGTGACCTGATATCTGATCTATCCAGGAGAACGTTTCATCTGCACTTGTGAAGAGCATGTGTTCTATTGCTGTTGGATGGAGTGTTCTGTAGATGTCTGTTAGGTCTATCTGGTCTAAAGTGTAGTTCAAGTCCAGTATTTCATTTTGATTTTCTGTCTGGATGATCCATTCATGGTTGAAATGGAGGATTGACACCCCCTACTATTGTTGCATTGCTGTCTATTTCTGCCTTCAGATATGTTACTATTTGCTGAATATATTTAGGTGCTGTGATGTTGAATGCATATATATTTATAGTCATTATATCTTCTTGATGAACTGACCCCTTTATCATTATACAATGACCTTCTTTTTACTTAAAAGTCTCTTTTGTCTGATGTAAGTATAAATAGTTCTGCTCTTTTTTAGTTTCCATTTGCATGGAATGTCTTTTTCCATTTCTTCACTTTCGACTTCTATGTGTCCTTAAGGCTGAAGTGAGTTTCCTGTAGCAGCATATATATTTTTTTTCTTTTTAAGTCCATTTAGTCACTCTGTTCCTTTTGATTAGATAATCTAATCCATGTACATTTGAAGTAATTATTGATAGATAAGGACTTACTATTGCCATCTTTTTTTCTTTCTTTCTTTCTTTCTTTCTTTCTTTCTTTCTTTCTTTCTTTCTTTCTTTCTTTCTTTCTTTCCTATTGTTCCTTTCTTCTCCTACTGCTTTCCTTTGTGAATGGATGCTTTTAGTATAGTGGTATGCTTTGATTCCTTTCTCTTTTTCTTTTTTGTATCTACTATAGTTTTTTTCTTTGTGATTACCATAAGGTTTATATGTTATACTTGTAACCATCTTTATACTTCTAACTGCCTCTTTTAAGCTAATAACAACTTAAACTTTGATTGGATACAAAAACTGCCATTTTATTTTTTGCTGTCAATTTACCTCTTTCTGTTTGTGTATCTGTTAACAAATTATTGCGACCATAGTTATTTTTAACTGGGTACCAAGGCATCTAGGCCAGCCAGAAAGTCAGGCTACTCACTCGTGGTGCTTCATGGGGAAATTGGTGCACATGAAGTAGAGAGCCTGACCGTTTTCATAGGCAAATCACCCAGGGATCTATCGTATTTGTTAGATAACCAGCATTCTGTAACAGAAGGTTGCCCATTATTAACCACAAGTGCCTCTTTTGCTATGTTGAGCTTGCAGAACTGACTGAGTTATTGTTGGGTCCCTGGAATTGGGACTCTTTGGCAGGCCCCAGACTGATAGAAACTGCTTCAGTACTTGGCTATCCCATTGCCAAGCTGGGAACCACCTAGCTTTGGTGGGGAGGGGGCCGAGGTCCGAGTTAGCTTAAGGCAGGTCTGCTGTGGTAGAGCATTTCTGGCATGTGTGTATTTCAACGTTTGTCAGAATGAGGATGAAAGATTGGGGTCTGTGCCCTTCAAGAGAAGTATAATGTCAGCCATACGTGTAGTTTAAACATTTTCTGATCACCCTATTTAGAAAAGTAACAAGACCAAGAGAAATGAAAATACAGGTCTCCACAAAATCTTGCACATAACTGTTCATAGCAGCATTACTCAAAATGGCCAAAATATGGAAAGAACTCGAATGTTTACTAACTGATGAATGGATAAACAAAATGTGATCTATCCAGACAAGGGAATATTATTTGGCAATAAAAAGAAATGAACTACTGATACCTGCTATACCATGGATGAAGTGTGAACACATGCTAAGTGAAAGGAGCCAGACACAAAAGGCCCTATATTGTATGATTTCACTTCTATGAAATGACCAGAACAGGCAAACCCATAGAGACAGGAAGTAGAATAGTTGTGGCCAAGGGCTGAGGGAAAAAGGAAATGAGGAGTGACTGCTAATGGGTACCTGGTTTCTTTTTGAAGTGATGGAAATGTTCTAAAATTGATTTTGGTGGTGGTTGTACAGCTTTGCGAATATACTAGAAATGAGTGAGTTACACACTTCTTTAAAGTTTTTTTTTTTTTAATTTTTTTTTTATTTGATAGAGCAAGAGCGGTGGGCGGGGTGGGGGAGAGCAGAGAGAGAGAGAAAAGCAGACCCCCTGCTGAGCAGGGAGCCCATCGTGGGGCTCAATCCCAGGATCCTGGGATCATGACCTGAGCCGAAGGCAGATGCTTAACCGACTGAGCCACCCAGGCACCCCTAAGTTTTTATTTAGGTAATCTCTACACCCAGTGTGGGGATCGAACCCATCACCCCGAGATCAAGTCAGACGCTCCTCTTACTGAGCCAGCTGGGCACCCCGAGTTCCACACTTTAAATGCGTGGATTATATGGTATGTGAATTATATATCAACAAAAACAGCTTAAAAAGAGAAAAAAGAGGGTATCTGGCTGACTCAGGTGGAGGAGTGTGTGACTCTTGATCTTGGGGTCAGGAGTTTGAGCCCCATGTGGGGTTTTGAGATTACTTAAATAAAAAAGGAAACTTAAAAAATGAGAAAAACGAAACAGGTAAAGTTAATTTTACTAATATATTTAATTCACAGTATCCAAAATAGTATTTAAAGATGTAACCAATGTAAACCATTATTAATGACAGATTTTATATATATATATTTTTTTGTAACAAATCTTTGAAATCTGGTGTGTGCTTTATAGTTAGGTCCCACCGCTTTGGACTAGCCACATATCAAGGGCTCAGTAACCACATTCGGTCAGTGGCGTCCATATTGGAAGCTGCAAATCCTGGTAGTTCTTAGCTTCCTACCAGCAGAAGTCTGTCTTCCTGCTCTTCCTCCTTTACAAATAAGAACAGGCCTGGGTTCAAACCACTTTTTGCAATTACTAGGAGTATGACTTTGAGCCTGTTATTCAATCTTTCTAAATGAGTTTTCCTTTCTGTGAAATGGGCACAATTAAAGAAGGGTTGTGGTCAGGGTTAATTGAGATAATCATTATAAAGTTATAGAATGGTAAACTGGTTTCCATCAGTGTTAGTTGTTATTTTTTTCTCGACCTCACAAGGTAGGAGAGCCTGTGTACTCAGGTAGGAAAGACTTGGGACCGGAGAACTTGGGCTCAAACCCTTGGTCCCGTCACATACAAGCTGGCTTGTGGAGGAGCCTGTTACATCTGCAGACCGGCCACATCCACAGCCCTCCTGGAGAGTTCTTTACTCGCAGTTACCCCACTTTGCACCTCAGGACCCAGGATACAGCTGATTAGACAGGAGTGGACACCCACCCTAAGGGCAGACAATGTCGAGGCTGGTCAGAGTTCTGTGAGGCAGCCCCGTGTGAGAAATCCAACCCACAGGGAGACTGGGGACCAACTGAACAGTTCTGATCCTTTCTTTTGCTGAATTTTTTTATGTTCTATTTTTTTTAAATTTAAATTTTGTTAGTTAACATACAGTGCAATATTGGCTTCTGGAGTAGACTTCAGTGATTCATCACTTTCATACAACACCCAGTGCTCATCACAAGTGTCCTCTTTAATCCCCATAACCCGTCTAGCCCATCCCCCCACCTCCCTCCATCAACCCTCAGTTTGTTTTATTGTTAAGAGTCACTTATGGTTTGTTTCCCTCCTTTTTTTTCTTTTCCCCCTTCCTGTATGTTCATCTGTTTTCTTTCTTAAATTCCACGTATGAATGAAATCATATGGTATTTGTCTTTCTCTGACGGACTTATTTCACTTAGCATAATATACTCTAGCTCCATCCACATCGTTGCAAATGTAAGATTTCAGTCTTTTTGATGGCTGAATAATATTCCAGTGTCTGTGTGTGTGTGTGTGTGTGTGTGTGTGTGTGTGTGTGTGTACACCACATCTTTTTTAAAAAAATATTTATTTATTTTAGAGAGAGAGAGAGTAGGGGGAGAGGCAGAGAGAGAAGAAGAGAGAGAACCCTCAAGCAGACTCCCCGCTGAGTGCAGAGCCTGATGCAGGGCTCGATGCCAGGACCCTGAGATCATGACCTGAGCCAAAATCAAGAGCTGGACTCCAAGTGAGCCACCCAGCTGCCCCTATACTTCATCTTTTTTATTCATTCATCAGTCAGTGGACATTTGGGCTTTCTCCATAGTTTGGCTCTTATTGATAATGCTGATGTAAACATTGGGGTGCATGTATGCCTTCAAATCTGAATTTTTGTATCCTTTGGGTAAATACCCAGTAGGGCAATTGCTGGATCATAGGGTAATTCTGTTCTTAACTTTTTGAGGACCCTCCATACTGTTGTCCAGAGTGGCTGCACCAGTTTGCATTCCCACCAACAGTTCTTTTGCTGAATTTGAATATGAGACAGAGGAAAGATTAGTGTCAGTATCGGGGGCAGAAGCAGCGAGACACGGAGAAGGAAAGCTCTAAATAGAAGTCTTAGGTCTACATAAGCTATGGGAGAGGAGGAGCCATGAATTAGCAGGAATTCTGAGTCAGCAGAAATTGAGACAGAAAGCAAGAGTGCGGACAGCAGAGGCAGAGGCCAAGACCCAGAGATGCTGAGTCACTGGGATAGTGGAACCCCAAAGCACCGGCCTGGGATGCCCCTGGTGAGGGTCATCCAAGAGTGTTGCCGCTGAGTCACAGAGTTGCTGTAATTCCGGTGACTAGAGCTACTGCTGTAACCCAGGGCTTCTCCAGCCTCTAGGAGGTTGGGTGGCTAAGACTTTGGTCTTTCCAGTCTCCTAATGAAACCCGAGAAATGTTTCTCTTCCTTGCACCACGAGAACCTGACTGACAACACCAGCCACCTCAAAACTCCTCTGAGACTGTTTCCTTGCCTGTGGAATGGGGACGGCTGTGGCCTTTGGGTTCAGCAATCCCTTCCTTGGGGGCAGTGACTTTTATCTGACAGTTTGCAGCTCTGGGCCTGCCAGTCATGGGACTCTACCTTCAAGCTGGCCATGTAACCCAGGCTGGCCTGGACAGTCTCCATTGCAGGGATGTGTTTCTCATGTAGAGACCCCTCCAGGGTGTCTTGAGCTCCTGGGTGCCTCTGGCTGGGATCTTCCCATTTCCCAAGGCCTATTTATTTAGCTGTCCTATTCTGGGACTTTCCAAATGGCCTTTACAAATCCCCTTTTCTTTTTATAAAGATTTTATTTATTTATTTGACAGAGAGAGAGACAGCCAGCGAGAAAGCGAACACAAGCAGGGGGAGTGGGAGAGGAAGAAGCAGGCTCCCAGTGGAGGAGGGAGCGGGGCTCGATCCCAGGACCCTGGGATCACGCCCTGAGCAAAAGGCAAACGCTTAAGGACTGAGCCACCCAGGCGCCTCCCCCTTCCACTTTTGTTTTTAGAGTAATAATGCTAACTGGTCACACACCTCGCAGGGTCGTTTTGAAGTGACATAGGTGACTCCATGACAGGTAACACCTTCCTGCCCCTGGTCGTTCCCTCTGCTGCCCTTTCCTGTTCCACCACACCTGTCTGCACACCCTACCTCACATCTCTGCGCCCAGTCTGCCTGAAACAGCCCAGTGTTTTTCTCTTTTGAAGGAGGATTCTAAGTCTAAACCAGCTCCCAGTTTACTGCAGGCTTTACCAAGTCCTTGCCCAGCGCCTTTTCAGGCTTCATTTCTCTTCATAGCGAAAGTGTACGTGAGGACTCCTTTAGGATCTAAATCAAATGGTCTTCCATATAGAGTATCATGTCATCTGCGAAGAGAGACAGTTTGTCTTCTTCTTTGCTGATTTGGATACCTTTTATTCCTTTTTGTTGTCTGATTGCTGTTGCAAGGACTTCTAGTACTATGTTGAATAATAATGACGAGAGTGGGCATCCTTGTCGTGTTCCTGATCTTAAGGGAAAGGCTTCCAGCTTTTCCCCATTGAGAATGATATTTGCTGTAGGCTACCTTATGATCCAGCCATTGCACTACTGGGTATTTACCCCAAAGATACAGACGTAGTGAAGAGAAGGGCCATATGCACCCCAATGTTCATAGCAGCTCTGTCCACAATAGCTAAATCGTGGAAGGAGCCGAGATGCCCTTCAACAGATGACTGGATTAAGAAGTTGTGGTCCATATATACAATGGAATATTATTCAGATATCAGAAAGAACGAGTTCTCAACATTTGCTGCAACATGGACGGCACTGGAGGAGATAATGCTAAGTGAAGTAAGTCAAGCAGAGAAAGACAATTATCATATGGTTTCTCTCATCTATGGAACATAAGAACTAGGAAGATTGGCAGGAGAAGAAAGAGATAAAGAAAAGGGGGGTAATCAGAGGGGGGAGTGAAGCATGAGAGACTATGGACTCTGAGAAACAAACTCAGGGCTTCAGAGGGGAGGGGAGTGGGGGAATGGGATAGACTGGTGATGGGTAGTAAGGAGGGCACATATTGCATGGAGCACTGGGTGTTATACGCAACTAATGAATCATCGAACTTTACATCAAAAACCAGGGGTGTAACTGTATGGTGACTAACATAATATAATAAAAGAATATTAAAAAAAAAAAAAAAAGGCTCTAAATCAAATGGGGCGCCTCTCTGCAGTACCACCCTACTCCCTGTAGGTGGCAGCATGTCACCGCAAATGTCCCGGAATATTGTATCCAGTGCTCAAGAGCAGACAGGAGAGGGCGTGTGAGATACTGGCGTAGAGCACTTGCTAGCCATAGGGTAGAGGAGGATGCAGGAGGTAGGAGGAAGGAAAGTGACTCCCACTGGCCTTGAGACAAAAGACAGTTGAGGTCTGGAGGGCAGGAGTAGTTGGTGCACCCAATCCATCCACCCATCTGTCCATCCATCCATCCAACAACTATTTTTGAGCACCTGTGCCAGACTCTGGAGATGGTGCAAAGAACAGGACAGGCAGGGGCGCCTGGGTGGCACAGCGGTTAAGCGTCTGCCTTCGGCTCAGGGCGTGATCCTGGCGTTATGGGATCGAGCCCCACGTCAGGCTCTTCCGCTATGAGCCTGCTTCTTCCTCTCCCACTCCCCCTGCTTGTGTTCCCTTTCTCGCTGGCTGTCTCTATCTCTGTCAAATAAATAAATAAAATCTTTAAAAAAAAAAAAAAAAAAAAAGAACAGGACAGGCATACGTAGTCCCTCCCCTCACTAAGCTGGCACTCCGATGCAGATATCACCCCCCCCCCCCCCAACAGCCTTTATGAAGCACATCTCTTTGCCTTCTGGGCTTGTTTCCTCATCTGCAAAATGGGATTATAAACCAGGTACCTCACAGGTCCATGGTGAGGCTCAGGTGCCGGCTCCCGGTCTGTGTTTCTGCCCTGGCCCTCAGCCCCACCTCCCGCTTCACAGGAGCTGAAAACTGCTGAACGCTGCAGTCATCGGGGTGAGGGCTCAGTGTCCTCTCTGTATCCGAGGGAAGCACCAGCCAGTCCACCCCTTCTGCAAAGGCTAGTTAAGCCTTGAACTTGAAGGAAACCCCCAGGCCTGTGAGAAACCCCAGAAGTGTCAGAGGTTTGAATTTGATGGTTTGTATCTGTTTTAGGTTTTGGTGAAGAAATATTTCTAAGGAAAGAGGCTTGGAGACATTATTCTATTGATATTTGTCATCCACACTGATATACATATACATGTATACACACCCATATATATGCACACTGATACATATTACATACACACATGCTGATATTTATCATACGTGCTGATATACACATACATGTATACACACCCATATATATATGCACGCCGATACATATTATATGCACACATGCTGATATTCATCATACGTGCTGATATATACATGTATACACACCCATATATATGCACACTGATACATATTATATACACACATGCTGATATTTATCACACGTGCTGATATACATATACATGTATACATACCCATATATATGCACGCTGATACATATTATATACGCACATGCTGATATTTATCATATGTGCTGATATACACATACATGTATACACACCCACATATATGCACACTGATACATATTATATACACACATGCTGATATTTATCATACGTGCTGATATACATGTATACACACCCATATATATGCACACACACTGATGTATATCACATATGCTGAGATACATGCATATGTATACATACACATGTACACAAATATACTCCGATATATATACACATACACACTGATACGCTGATATTCATGTACAGATCCACATACGCGTATACACAAATGCACATTGGTATACATAATACACACACCATATACACGTAGGTACTGATATCTATATACGTACATCTATGCTGATATATACATACACACACATATACACACTGGTATATATCATGCAGACATACATACTGATATGTATCATATACACACATATGCACATGCCGATATGTGTCACATATGTCATGTACATGTGTATGCACATACGCATACTGATGTATATCATATATACTGACAGACATGCATGCAGACATATGATGTGTATCATACATATACACATACATATGAGAATAAGTGATAGGACCTTTTGCTGAGTGTCAAGTGTGCTTTTATTCTTCTCGATGTTTGTAAAGACTTTGGGCCTATCTGTCATGGCCCATTACTAGCATTTCTAATATTATTACCCTGTTTCTGTTGTTATTATATCCTGCCCCTTCACTTTTTAATGTAAACCAGATGTCATCTGGGGGCCTTTTTGTGCCTGTGATCTCAACAACATTACCCTGACGGTCCCTTCTTCTGCCCCCACGTCTGTCCCATTTGTGAGGAGGTCTCTGGGGCCTCTCTAGGATTTCTGCTAACTCCTGGCTTTTTTGTGCCCCTGGGGCTCTGTTTCCTAGTGGGCTGCCTCGGACTTGCAGCATATCACATCCTTAAAATTTTTTTTTTAACAGCAATAACAACCACAAAAATTTATTCACACAATTCACCCTAGGCCTCTGTGAGTCTAATGGACTCTAAGGAGGCTTGTGGGAGTTATTCTGAGAGGGATCACAGGTCAGACACCTGATGCCCTCATACTTGCCGCTGTTCATAGCGTTGCCCACCATCTCTCACCTCCCGTTTGCTGATTTGCCCCAGGCACACCGCGTCCTTCTCCATCCATTATGCCAGTCCTATCCCCGGAGGACTGAGGATTCTTTGAAGCTGGGGCTCCAGCTGGCAGCGAGCCCCCTGGAAACTCACATGGGGTGATTAAATGCACATGCTCTATCGTCAGATGTTTGACCTGAGAAAGAGGGAAAATGGGGGAGAAAGAACATCAAGTATTGGCTTTGATCACTTTGAGTTTATGATACCAAGTCAAACCTCCACAAGCCTGGGTCTGGCATTTAGGGAAGAGGACAGAGTGTGTGGCGGGTGCAGATTTGGGAGTCTGTCATCGTGATCAGCAGGTATCTGCGGCCTTGAGAGTAGATTCGTTTCTTAGAAAGTAGCGCCTTCTGACCTCCAGGCCCTGGCACATGGCTTGTCTGCAGGCCCCTTCCTCTCATTGTTTCTCATCAACCTGGGCTGGATTAGGTGTCCTTGTTTGACTCTCCAGAGGTCCAAGACCTCAGGCAAATGTGCTTTCTTTCTTAGATACCTCGGAGGCAGGGCTGCTTGAGGACCAAGCATCTCCATGACAGTATCACTTTGCTTCTTTTCTTCTCAGTTAATTGACTTAGATCTTGTGCTAAGGGACCCTGTCTGCGGGTCCTGGAGCCTGTTAGGAACAAGGCAGAGTGAGACAGGTAAAGACTCTTTCTCTTTGCCTGGCATGTGAAATCAGGAAATCTAGGAATCATGTGGTCTGACTTGGGCCCTGTTGGAGTACTGAGACCCAGCTGTGAATGCAGAGTAGTGGTTTGAAAGGGAAGGCTCAGAGAGGTGAAGTGACTTGCCTGAGGCCACCCAGCCAACTGGGTCAGAGCTGAGATTTGAACCCCGGGCGTGGCTGACTTGGCACTGGGTTCTTTTCAGTATAGGATTCATCCAGCCTCACATACCTAGGAGAAGGGAAGTGGTGAGATAGATGCCTGCTATAGGGAGAGGAGCTTGTCGGCTGGGACTGCAAGCTGGTACTAGATCCCATGGGACCATGGGGTGAGGAAGTGGCAGGGGACACCCTGAAATTGAGATGCAGGCCCAGGACTCCAGGAGAGAGGAGCTGACAATGAGAAGGCCCTGGTCCGGGGCACTCATCTGTGGGCCTGTATAAAGGGGCACAGGGGTAGGTGGGAGAAGGGAAGTGGTACTCAGTTAGGACCACAGGAAATTCTAGATTTTGGTTTGGAGTTGGAAAGTACCAGCAGTTCCTATTTTAACTGAAAACCAGAAGGAGATAAAGTTTTTCCTTTACAAAATAGAGATGAATGCAAAATTTGTACAGGAAGCAGTGATCCGCAGGGTGGGGCCAGAAATCACCAAATAAATGTGGTACTCTCCAGAAGAACATCTTAAAATTCATTTGGAGTGGATCAGAAGCCAAAGCTATTTACAATGGGGACCTCCCAGAAGAGCCACCAGGGTACAAAAGGAAGACTTAGGTGCTGGGCAAAACATTAAAAAAAAAAAAAAAAAAAGGCACCTGGGTGGCTCAGTTGGTTAACTGTCTGACTCTTGGTTTTGGCTCAGGTCATGATCTCATGGGCTGTGAGTTCAAGCCCCACATCAGACTCTGAACTCAGTGGGGAGTCTGCTGGAAGATTCTCTCCCTCTGCCCCTTCCCCCAACTTACATTCTCTCTTCCTCTCTCTCTCTCTCTAAAATAAATAAATAAGTAAATCTTAAAGAAAAAAAAAAAAGAAAACCAAAACTCCAGTATGAAAACAAGAAAGCCCATCACAACCATCATTATCAACAGCAGCAGCAGCAGCCACCGCTAGAGTGATCTTCTGAGCATCCGATGACTTCGTATCTCCTTCAGGGTCAAAGCCATATCTTCTCACTGGCCTAAAAGCCCCATGCACTCTGGCTCTGCATTGCTTCTCTGGCCCTCTCACTACCTATTACTATCCCCTCCTCCCTCCCTCCCTCCCTCTTCCCAGCTGCACTGACCCTTGGTGTGGCTCCAACACACCAGGCTCCCTTGGGCCTCAAGACATTGGCCCGTGCTCTCGCTCTTCTGCCTGGAATGCTCTTCCCAGGCATCCTTATGACATCTTCCCTCACTTTCTGCAGGCTTTCTCAGAGGTCCCCTTCTCAACAAGACTGTCCCTGATGACATGTCTAAATTTGCAATACTCCTTCTCCCTCCTCCACTCCTGGGTATCCTTATCTACTTCTGCATCTAAAAGTTTCCCCACAGGACTTCTTGCAATATTTATACCATGTATTTCTGTTCTCTTGTGTATCTCTTTCCACAGGAATGTAACCTCCATGAGGGTATGGGATTCTGGAACAGTGCCTGGCACGGAGCAGGTGCTCAGTATTTGTTCTTGAATGAGGGAGTCATGGATGAGGGTTCATGCTTCAGAGCTGTGGGCTGAAGCAACGTGTCTAATATAGCTGATGTTTGGGAGTTCTGTTCTGAGAGGGTCTGGCTTTGAGGGTCCCCAAGACCCAGGCTGTGACACTCCACCCCTTGGGCAATATCTGGGACCAATACCTGATTGGCAGGAGGCGGGGGAGGTGGGGACTCAGTCTCAACCTAATGATCCCATCCCTGTGGAAATCACCGCTAACAGGGTGAGCAGAACTGCTTCTTTAATCACTAATAAGAATATTCTAGTCCTTGTAAACAAACAGCTCACAGTTTATTCATTGAGAAAAAAGAAAGATGTGTGGAAAGAAGGAGGCACTGTCAAAGAGGGAGGAGTGTCAGAATGTTGAAGTTGAGTTCTTCAGAGTAATTGATTTACGATGCTCCCGATCAAGGAAATTACATCCAATCAGGAGTTGTCTACACAATTTCCCACTAATTGTTACCAGGTGCCATGGTAGGGTAATGAGTTTTGGGGCACAGAGGACTTGGATGTGGTGAGCTAAGAGGATCATTTTGGTTTTTGGTCTGAGGTAGGTTGAACTTCAGGATCCTTCTTGTTACAGAAGAAGGAGGCTTCTTCTTTGGCCAGAGTTGTATTGGTCCAGAGGGTGCTGGACCAGGGAAAATGTGGAAGAATGCAGACGTAGGATTGGGCTACCAAGCCTGGACCCCAGGGGGCTAGAAGTTGCCTAGTTGAGGGACATATTCTTGGACTCCTTACTCCTTACATAGAATCTGTCACCAAATCTGTCAGTTTTGCCTCGAAAGCATCTCTTGTCTCTGTCCACTTCTCTCTACCTCCACTGCCACCATCACCTCTCGCCTGGTGACCACAGTGGCTGCCTTGCTGGTCTCTCTCCTTCTTCCCTCTTCTCCTCCTTCATCCCCCAACCCTGAGAGGTTACACTGAAGGTGACAGTCCCCTGCTCTACACACTGTAGTGGGTCCTGATATCTTGAGGAGTAAGACCAAAATCCTCAGCATCATCCCACACCATCTGGCTCCCACCCACTTCTCAGCTTGATCTTTCACCACTTCCTCCAGCCCAACTCAGTGACCCAACTTCCGTGTAGTTCATGACCTCATTTTTTACTCTAGGACTTTGACCTTGTTTCCTTCGCACGGAATCACCTTCCTTGTCCTCTGCCAGGCTGGCTCCTTGTCCTTTAGGTCTCAGTTCAG
Organism: Ursus arctos; assembly: GCF_023065955.2. Taxonomy (NCBI): domain Eukaryota; kingdom Metazoa; phylum Chordata; class Mammalia; order Carnivora; family Ursidae; genus Ursus; species Ursus arctos. The sequence goes on along the minus strand of NW_026623075.1, from coordinate 96,262 downwards.
GTGTGTCATTTCCAGGAAGCCCTGTCTGGTTCCTCCAGGAACCACCCTCCTTTCTGGCCCAAGGTGAGATTAGTGTGGCAGATTGCATTTTCCAAAGCTGGCGGCAACACTGTCTCTCATCCCACATGCTCTTACAAGGTGACCTTGACATTCCTCCTACCGAGGGGGCATGGGACTTATGTCCTGTCTCCATGAATTTGGGCGTACCTTTGTGACTGCTTCTATCCAGAGATTACAGCAGAAGTGATGCTTTGTGACCCCTGAGGCTGGAGCATATAATATTGGCACACACTTGTGTCTTCTCTGGGGGCCCAATTCCAGGGTGTGAAGAAGCCCAAATGAACCCACATGGAGAGACTTCCTGGAGAGGTTCCTGGAGGTGTTCTGGATAGTAGACTAGGGGAAGTCCTAGCCAACAACCTGCATCAACAGGTTGCCTCAGCAGATGTGCCTGAGGATGCCTCCAGATGATTCCACAAGGTTGACCAGTACCCCCAACACTTTCGATTCCTCCGCTGAGGCTTCAGACATCGTGAAACATCCTCACTGTGACCGTGTCTGGGTTCCTGACCCAAAGTGTCCATGAGCATAATAACACGACTCTTTTATGCCACCAGCGTTGGGATAATTTACTCTGCAGCAGTCGCTCACCAGGACAGTTAGGGGCTCCTCCTCACATCTTCCACAGCTCTTCCCTGATCACAGGACGAAGACATAGTATTCCAGTCACTTTATCTTTTCTTCTGGACCGTGTCCTCTGTGAAGCGTCCTATTCAGGTTCATTTCAAGGGCATCTAGATCAAACAGAGAAGGCACTGAAATAGTTTAATTTTTTTTTTATTTTTAAAAAAATTTTTTTAGATTATTAGAGAGAGAGAGGACAAACGGGGAGGAGCAGAGGGAGAGAGAGAAGCGGACTCCCTGCTGAACAGGGAACCCGACGTGGGGCTCGATCCCACGACCCCATGCCAAAATCAGAGTTGGATACCCAACTGACTGAACCACCCAGGCCCCAAAGATTTTTTTTTTTTTTTAATTTTTAAGCAATCTCTACACCCAATGTGGGGCTGGGACTTACAGTCCTGAGGTCAAGAGTTGCATGCTGCACTGACTGAACCAGCCAGATGCCCCTGGAATTTTAAAATATACTCATTTTTAGAATCAATTTTAATTACTTGTTTAAAATATATATTCTTGGGGTGCTTGGGGTGCTGCATTGGTTGAGCTGCTGCCTTCGGTCATGATCTCAGGGTCCCGGGATCGAACCCCGCATCGGGGGCCCCCTGCTCAGCGGGGAGCCTGCTTCTCCCTCTCCCTCTGCTGCTCCCCCTGCTCATGCCGTCTCTCTCTCTCTCACAAATAAATAATAAATAAAATCTTTTAAAAAATAAAATATACATTCTCCTCCTCAAAGAATACAAAACTAAAGTCTCTTTAGCCACCATCCCTGCTTCCCACCCCTCACTGTTATGAATGTGGTTTGTATCCTTAAACACCTTAAAATACTTGAAGGGACATCTGTACGCGCCTTTAGTATTGTTTTAAAAAGCCAAAACGATGCACGGTGTTGTAATGCTTATTTCTCAACTTGATTTTTTTTCACTCGGCAGTGTGTTTCAGAGACCAGTCCTTGCTGATGCTTATAGATCTAGTTAATTTCTCTGAGCTTCTGTATAGCGTCTTATTATTTCTTATCTTGTTTCAAGCTATTCCTATGCATCTTCTTCCTTGCTTCTACAAACAGCACTTCAGTGAGCCTCTACGGGCCTCCTCACGCCTACCTGCCTGGCAGGATTCTGCAGGCCAGCAATTCTCAACGTGGCCGCACATAAAACCACCTGGAAGCCTTACAATCACAACAGTGCCTCAGCCTCAAAGACCCTTCATTAATTTCCTAAAATTTTAAGATTTTCTGCAATCTTGAAAGGTTTCAGTTGCCTGATCAGGAAGTGGTTCTGGAAGCTTCCAAGTGGTTTGAATGTGCATCCAGGGTTGTGACCCACTGCTCAGGGGTGTACCGGGGTGAAGGTGGTAGAATCGTTCTGTCGAATGGGACGCACAAGCCCATCCTTACTAGGCACTGCCCCATGGCTTTTCCAGGTGACTGGCCTATCTGCATCCTGGCTGGCCATGTGTTGGCCAACAGTGATTGTTTTTACACGAACAGATGAATACAAGTCACTGTGACACGGGGAGCCAGAGCCCACCACCACTGTACAAACGGCCTCTGAGTGGCCCATGCCTTGGCGACAGCCCACAAACGTCTGGGCTGCAGCAGGCATGCAATGCCTCGTGTCCTTAGGTGGCAGTGTGGGACAGCTGCAAAGGCGCTGGGCTGGGGACGAAAGCCTGGATTCTAGTTTAGACCTGGACTCTGCCCCCCTGTGTGTGGTTACCCAGTAGGTACCCCTGCTAAGCCTCAGCGTTCCTGCCCTCCGAGGAAGGGAAGCTTTGGCACTGCTGTGTGCAAGGTAGCTCTCACGCTCCCCAGTGGTCTGGGTGGAGAGCTGTAGCCAGCCAGGTGGTCAGAGCACGGGCTCCTGAACCTGGTTCTTCATCTTCCTTGTACCCGGGCCCCTTCTCAGAGTAATGTTTTTAATATAGAATCCAGAGGCCTACAAAGGCAATCAGGTGTGTGTGTGTGTGTATGCACGGGCGTGTATAATTATACACACGTTTTTAAGGTTTATTGAGGTTTAATTGACAAAAATTAATTGACAAAATGTTTATTGAGGCTTAATTGATACTTAACGTATACAATGTGATGATCTGATATTTGTAAACACTATGAAGGGATTTTCCCCATCCAGTTAGCTAAGACATCCATCACCTTATGTATTTACCGCCCCCCCCACCTTGTTTTGTGAGAACATTTAAATTCTACTCCTAAGCGAATGTCAATGATAAGATACCATGTGTTACCATGTTATACAGAACTTACACATCTCATGACTGGAAGTCTGTACCCCCTCCCCCTTCCCTATACCCTTCAGCCCCTGGCAACCACTTTTCTATTCTGTTTCTATGATTTTGACTTTTTTTTTTTTAATTAAGTTCCACATGTAAGTGTGGACCATCCAGTATTTGCTTTCTCTGTCTTGGCTTATTTCAGGCAACCAATTATGGTGAAATACGGTTATCAAAATATTACAAAGCCACACTGTGATATAGCAGTGGGCATGCTTCTTTATTAACAGACCACATAATAAGACCTGGTGGTGGGTCGGCTACATTATGATTGTAATTGCAAGGCAGTGATGAGTGTAAATGATAGCCCAAGATACCCGCAACAAATGTAACGGGTCATGAAACTGTCTTTGGTTCCAATGGGTGACAAAGTCGCCGGGGCTGGGGTCACGGCTGCACTTTGCTGCCGACCTTCACAACGGAAAGAAATGCAAGTTTCAGTTAGATGTTAAGAAAACTAAGTGGCGATACCTTTCTTCACCCTGGTTCACCGACCCCAGATGAAAAGCCCCTGTTGGAGTTAGGTAGACGAGGCGCCAAACCCGGCCCTGCAGCTTCCTGTGTGGGACGTTCCTGTGAATTGTTCCTTCTCCCTGTGCCTCAGGTTTCTCATCTATAAAATGGGTGTGAGACGAGTGAGCTCACAGAGCTGCCAGGAAGAGCACATGCGATCAGCCAAATTCAGCCCACACTTATCTATTTAAAACTTTATTTTATTGTGCTAAGGACATTTCACATGGCATCTACCTTCTTGACAAACAAGAAGACGACAGATCTTGACAAGGACGCGGACAGATGGGAGCCCTTGCTCACGGTCAGTGAGAATGCAAAATGGTGCAGCTGCTATGGGAACCAATTTGGAGTTCCTTGAACAACTACGGTATGATCCGGGGATCCCATTTTGGGGTATTTGTCCAAAAGAATCAAAATCAGGACCTCGAGGAGATACCGGCAGCCCCGTGTTCACAGCAGCACCATCCACACTAGCGCAAGATGTGGAAACAACCCAAGTGTCTGTTGGCAGATGAGTGGATCACGAAAACATGGTGTATATATACCATGCAGTAGCACTCAGCATTACAGAAGGAAATTTGGTATGCCATGATGACAGGGACGAGCGTGCGGAACACTTACTGAGAACTGCTACGTGCTTGGGCTGTCTTACAGGGCTGGGACTCTGTACTGAACGAGAGAGGCAAAATCCCTGCCTCATGGGGTTTACATTCTAGGGGCAGAGACAGTGAACCAGCAGACAAATGTACAGGGTTTCCGGTAATAATGAGGGCTGAGAAGACAACAGCACAGGTGATATGACAGAGAACAAACGCCCAGTGCAGGCGACATTCGATCAGGTGATCCGGGAATCCTAACCCACACGAATGATATTAATGCATCGGAAGAGAGACTGTATTGGAAGCACTCGGCACAGTGTCTGGCACTCAGTGTAGGCTCGATGCGCGTTGGCCATAGCGACGCTGTGGCTGCCAACTCCCCCAAGGCCAGCAGTTCCCCGGGGGCGTCAACACCCCGGCTCGCCGTGGCTGGGGCTGACACTGTCCACTGTACTTGGGGCTGGCAATGTGGGGGGTGAGGGAGACGGCCACGTCCCTGTCAGAACGGGATCTGAGGGAAGCAGGTCTGATTAAAGGAAGATAAAGTCTTCTCTCTGCTGTGTCTTGCGGGGAGAGCTAAGCAATCAATAGGTCTCGCAGATCAGTGGAGGGTGCTTGGAATCTGGCAGCACGGGGCTTTTTAATTAAAGCTATAACTGCAAGAAAAGGTAACTGCCTTATTTCTGCAGCGTGTGTTTCTGTCTGCCTGCCAGAAACTGAGCAAGTCAATGCACTTCCAGAGGCTCCAAGGATCCTGTTGAGGTGGCCTCTGCTTTTGGGAGGGCCGGACCCTGTCAGGACGGACATCTGGATGGCCAGGGTGACAGGTGCCAGTTCTGCAGGCAAAGGTGTCGGCTTTGGCATTTAGACACCCACAGCAGCTGTGATCCATCAGTTGCACTTTCTGGAAGGCGATGGCCCTTCCCAGCCAGCAGTGATTTGTCTCCCAAATCACTGGGTCTGTCCAAAGATGTCAACATGACTTTAAAAAAGATATTTCCTTTTATTATGAAACAAAGCCTCGCCACTCAAGGCATGGTCCACGGGCCAGCAGCATCAGCATCAGCTGCTGGGACGACGTCAAAAGTGGAGAATCTCAGGCCCTGCCCCAAACCTACTGTCAAATCTGCATTTTAACAAGATCCTTAGGAAATTCATGGGCACAGTCAAGTGCCAGAAGCGCCGAGATTAGGACACCTGAAGGCAAATCAGTCTGTTGCCAAGGTGTAGACCTTATTTAAATCCTGAAGACAGTTAAAAAAAAAAATGACATTCATGAGACAATTTGAACACTTATTGGATATTTGAGGACAATAAGGAATGATTAATTTGTCAGCTGTTTGTGTGGTTATATTAAAAAAACAGCTCTTACCTTTTAGAGTGACACTTGGAAATACTTAAAGATGAAGTGATTTTTTTACTCTCTTTTTTTCTTTTTTTTTTTTTTTGGTCTGGTATTTATTGCAAAACACGGGTGGAGGCAGAGCCTTGGGTGTGGATGGGGTAGGACTGGCCATGGGTTGATGGTTCAGAGCCCTGGGTCTGTTGTATGAAGATACATTATACTGGTTTGTTTACTTAGCGTAGTTTGAAAAGCTCCGTGAGAGAAAGTTAAGATGATGAAATACACCATTCCGGTCCAACGCATAAAACATGAAGGTATCGTGAAGGAATAATGTTGCAAGTGAACATTCGTGCATCTACTACGGGGGTCATGTTCGGCCACGCCCCCCTTCCCCAGAGTAACCCCTTCCCTCCCACTCTCTTGGTGGATGTCACCCCCCCTGCCCATGGAGTCACCTGGGAAGACTACAAAATAACAGTACCGAGACCCTCCAGACCAGTGAAAACCGAATCCATGCAGGTCGGGGGCAGGGGGTGGAGGACAGGTGATTCTAAGGCGCATCCCAGTTGAGAATTAGTGAGTTTGTCGAACTTTTCATGTAAATCATGAGGTCTTTGTGCTTGAGTTTTTCAGTGAACTTACATCTCTGTTGTGCCAAACAGGCCATTTCATGGACTATGGACTGTTTCACATGGGGGACCGAGGTGCCAGATAGTTTGATAAACATAGGTTGCCTTTGGCAGTGGACATTGCACCCCGTTGTTGAAAATCATGACAAGAATTACCACTTACTGAGCACTTTCTACATGCCTGGCCCTGTGCTAGGTACTTTCTATATTTATTATATTTAGTGTGGGGTCAGCATCACTATCCCCATTTTATTGATGAGCAAACTGAGGCTTAGGGAGACCGTGTGGTTTGCCCAAGGTCACCCAGTTTGGAAAGTGCAGAGTGTCTGACTTACTGCTCTTCACCATCCTGTCATGCTGCTCGGGATGGATCTTGAGGGAGGTGTTTAGGGTCATTCCATAGCCCACGAAGAACTGGGACTGAACAAGGAATGACCTTTACTACTTAAGTTGTGTGCCTTTGGGGTGTCTGGGTGCCTCAGTCAGGTTAGGCATCTCTTGATTTTGGCTCAGGTCATGATCTCAGGGTCACAAGATCGAGCCCCATATCAGGCTCCACACTCAGTGTGGAGTCTTCTTGGGATTCTCTATCTCCCTCTCCCTTTGCCTCTCCCTCCCCCCAACCCCCATGCTCTCTCTCTCTCAAATAAATAAATCTTAAAAAAGAAGTTATGTGCCTTTCGTAAAAATCACTTTGAGCTGAGTTGTGTATGTCAAATGGGGACATTGCTGCTTTGTGTTCTCCTGCTGACAACCTCTCACTCATCTGTCAAAGGTACATCCGCTGTCACAGGACGGGGAGGCAGGAAATGCCTCTGCGTTTCAAGTGACCTCCTGGCTAAACCCGAGTGAGTCGCGCCCTCCTCCAGCCTCAGGGAGTGCTTGGCCAGGCCTCTAGGAGCAGTTGGCATGAGCCCGGCACTCACCGTGCAAGGCACCCGCCTCATAAGGACAGACACTGTTTTGTAGTTACTTTGGTGTCTGGAGAACCCAGCCCAGGGGCAGTGCACGTCTGTGACTGGAATAACAGGGTGAGGGTTCTGTGCAACCACCAAAGCTTTGGCCAGAGCATGTGATCTAATGATCTAAAATCCCATGGGCAGAGCTGTGTCAGACAGGCACAGGACAGTGGTTAGGAGCTGGGTCTCTCAGTTCACACTGCCTGGGTTCAAATCCCAGCTCTGCCACTTCTGAGCTGAAGGACCTGGGGCAGGTTAGTTTACTTCTCTAGGTCTCCTTTCCCTCCTCTGAAAATCAAGGGTAACAATAGTATTGCCTCTCAGGGTTATCGTAAGGATGGAATAGGTTAATATTTGAAAATTGCTTAGACCATGCCTGGCAGTGCCATGTGGAGCTGGAAGCAAAAGAAAAAAATGGGTAATAGTAGCTCTGTCTTTATTGAAAACTTGGATTTTTTTGTTTTTGTTGTTGTTCATCATGGATACTCTTGCGTTCATTTTGGTTTTTTTGGAATATTGCACCAAACTATTATTTATATTGATGACTCGGTTTTTTGGTGCCCTCTTAAATTTTGCACCCAAAGGCGAGTGCCTTATTTGCCACACCTCACCCTGGCTCTGGCCCTTAGGAAGCAACATGCAAGTTTTCATTGGTCTGGAGGCTCGGTGTTGTTATATTTAAAAAATATATATCTATACACTACTTGCACAACAGCTGCTATGCTGCTCTGGTATTGGGGATGGAACTGGGACTAGATCTTCACAGCCATGGTTCTTGCCCTCAGGGAGTTGACAGTTTACTGATGATAATCACCACTAATTGAGCACTGACTGTATGCCAGGCATGGTGCAAGTGATACTTTCATGGATCCTTACAGTGATTTCTGAGGAAGGAATCATTATATTCATTTTGCAGACAAAGGAACTGGACTTAGAGCAATTGAACAACTTGTCCTAGGCCACAAAGTTAAGAGGGGGAGACCCCAGGCTTTCAGACTCCAACATCCAAGCTCTTTTTGCAAATGGTCTTTGAGTGAGGCGGGATCTTTGTTCCTACCTTCTGCAAGAACATCTTCGATGCTGAAGAAATCAATTGGATTTTTCTGGGAATTCCATTGCGGGGTTTCTCTAAATATTTATTCCCCAGGAGGCTCCAAGTCTAGACCAGGAGGGGCCGTGGGAGGGCCTCCCCCTTTCAGAGCCAGTTTGAGCAGCCACCTGCCATTGGCAAGTTCCCCGCAGGGAGAAGAACACGGTGTTGAGAAATCCCTGAGACAAGGCTTTGGAGCGGTGTAAAGGGACTGGAGGGGCAGCCCAGTGTCTTCTGGCAAAAGGGGGAGAGGGGAGGAAGGGAGACAGTAGGATGAAGGCAGGCGGGCAAGGGCAGAGGAAAAGGAGCAGGAAGGCCAGCAGACCGCCTCCCAGGCAGAGGGCTTGGAAGGTAACTGAAACGCAGAGCAGCATTTCCCCACAGGGTTTCTGTTAGACAGCCATCCTTCCCCGCCCAGAGGGAGCCTGGCTTCCTCCATCAGCCTGAAAGAGGCAGTTCAAGGGCCAGGGCCTGGTGGGTGTGACCACTCCCATGGCAAAGGCTTATTGTGGCATTGACATGAGCATCTGAATTTCAAGGGTTGGCACACAGTAGGTCAGTCTCCTCCTTTCTAACCAGGGGCTCCTCCCTTGGAGAGATAAGAAATCTCTCCAGAGTGACAATAGCTACAATTATAAAGTGCTTACTGTGTATCAAGTACTTTCCACCCATAACTTTATTTAACCCATGGAAATAGCTACTGTTATCATCCCCTGTTCTGTAGGTGATGGAAGGAGGTTCAGGGAGCATCTAAATAGCCTATACAACGTCACATCGTCTGCAAATGTTTGTGCCGTGGGGACCGCGCTGTCCAAGACGGTGGCCACTGAGCATGGCGAATATGCCTAGTGTGAAGAAGGGAGTGAATTTTGAATTTTATTTAACTTTAATTTACATATAATTTAAAAACTGAAGCAGTGTGAAGTATTTTCCTGTGAAAACGACTTGATTGTTTTGGCGGGATTCCGTTTCACTCTAACTGTTGAAAATTTAATGTCCAAATCGAAACCGTTGTAAAATACCCATGGGCATTAGAAGACTTAGTGTATATAACAAAAGAATGTGAAACATCTCATTAATAATTTTTAAAAAGTTTATTTATTTATTTAAGTCATCTCTACACCCAACGTGGGGCTCAAACTTACAACCCCTAGATCAAGAGTCACACGTTCTTCTGACTGAGCCAGTCAGGTGCCCCTCCTTTAATAATTTCTTAATATTGATTGCATGCTGAAATTATAATATCTTGGATATAGCAAGCCAAATAAGACATTATTAAAAATTAATTTTGCTTTTTTATCAAAATTATTAAATGTGGCCACTAGAAAATTTAAAACAACCTAAGTGATTTGCAGTATAATTCTATTGGACCAGCCATGGACTAGAGTGTGAACCCAGGAAGTCTGCGTCTGGAGTTCAGGATTTTGACCGTTACATGGAATCGTCTGCCCCTTGAGTGCAGACGTGTGTCAGGTGCTGTACCTACTTGGAAGATGACGGCTGGAACGACCCCGAGAGGTCTCTAGAATTTCAGACTCTTCTTCCTCCAGTATCTGGTATCTCCTTCAAGACGTAGTTCTACCCAGAGTGGCCTTTTGGATGTGATGACTTCCCAGCAACCTCAACTAACCAAGAGTTTCCATTGGACAGGAGGACAGAAGCTTCCTTCATTCTCAGTCCTCTGTCCCTTCATTCAACAAAGGCTATTGAATTTCTAATGTGTGCCAGGCCCTGTGAAGAAAAAACAGAAAACAGCCCCTGTCCTTACGGAGTTCATATTCTACTGGGGAAGGCAAAAGTAAAAAAGAGAAATATATAAAATTGTAGGGACTTAGTGATGAATGCCAGGCAGAAACAAGGAAAGCCGGAGGTAGATGGGCGGTGTTGGGGACTGTGTCAGTTTCTTAACGGCTGCTGTAACTAATGACTACGATGTAATGGCTGAAAACAATCCATATTTATTATCTCGCAGTCTCTGGGGTCTGAAGTCTAAAGTGGATCTGCAGAGCTGCGTTCCTGCTCGCGGTTCCCGGGGAGAATCCATTTCCTTGCCTTGCCCAGCCTACTCCCATTCCTTGGTTCCTGGCCCTGCATCACTTCAACCTCTGCTTCCTTGTCATATCTCCTTCTTTGACCCTAGCTTCTCCGCCTCCCTCTGAAAGTCTCCTTGTAGTGCAATTTGGCTTACCCAGACAATCTCTTCATCTCAAAATCCTTATTTAATCACATCTGCAACATTTGCAACCTCCCTTTTGCTATGAAAGGTAACGTATTCACAGGTTCCAGAGATCAGGATGTGGACCTCTTTGAAAGAGGGCGTTATTCTGTCTACCACAGGGGCTGAAATTTAAGATAAGGCGACCAGGGAAGGACTCATTGAGATGACATTTGACCTAAAGCCCTTAGGGAGTAAGGGAGTATGCAGATACCTGGTGAAAGAGCCTTCTGGACAGAGGAAAAAGCATGTGCAAAGGTCCCGAGGTGGGAGTATGGCTGGTATGTTTGGAGATGAGCAGAGAAGTCAGAATGTCTGGAGCAGAGAGATCCAGGGGCAGAATGGTAGGAACTGAGATCAGGAGTGGGCATGGGAGGGAAGAGGCAGATCATGAAGGGCCTTGTAGATGACTTTAAGAAACGTATCTTATAGGGGCACCTGGGTGGCTCAGTTAGTTAAGTGCCCAACTCTTGATTTTGGCTCAGGTCATGAGCTCAGGGTCCTGGGATCGAGCCCCACGGGGGGGCTCTGTGCTCAGTAGGGGGTCTGCTGGAGAGTCTCTCTCTCCCTCCTCTCCCCACCCCTGCTATGTGCACGCACTCCCTCTCTCTCTCAAATAAATAAATCTTTAAAAAAAAGTATCTTGTATTCTGAGTGAGATGGGAAGACTTTAGAGGCTCCCTCTAAGTATATATTCAATAATTAACTGTGCAAAAAATCTAAAACCAAGTGAGAAGAGAAGGGCAAATTGAGGTATAAACATGTAAAAGGGAATAAGGAAATATGGAGGGATATAACCGAGTGCAGGAATCAGCAGAGGCAAAGAATTAAGCCTTTAATGTATGAGGGGAAACGGGTTAATGTCTTTATTTTCCAGAGAACTCAAACAAATCAATAACACAAGTCCTGAAAGTGGGTAGAAAAACAAGCAAAGGGGTGTGAACAGACAACTCGAAAAAGATGATAAGCAATTAGGTGGGCACATGGGGAACCGATCAGCCTAACCAGTAATCAAAGAAATGCAAATTAGAGCTGCAAACAGCTACATTTCCATCTCCTGAGGATTTTAAGGATGATAATGCCGGCTTTGGCCAGCTTGGCTTGAGGCCGACTCAGGAACACTGGCTGCAGGGGGTCTGACCCTTTTGGAAAACACTTTGACACCGGCTTTCAAGACCTTAAACGTGGGCATTCTCATTGGTGCAGGAAAACCAAGGCTGGTAATCTAGCCCAAGGACATAATTCTAACTCTGGAGACAGCTGTGTTCAGGGCAGCCAAAGAGTAGAGACAACCAAACTGTAAACAGTGGAATAGGCTGCGGGGGTCATTCCTTTGATATTTTTGTCAAGCAATATTAATTAAATGCCAACCGTGTGCCAGGCGGTGTTCTAGGTGCTTTGAATACAGCCATGAACAAAACACCCCCACTCCCTGACCTCGTGGGACTCATTCTAGTGAAGGAGAAAGAACATAAAAAGGCAAAGACATCCACGTGTTCTATGACAAAGAACAAAGCCGGGCTCAGTGGCAGGGAGTGTTGGAGATCTATAGGGTGAATAACTATCCCCGTTTGCTGGGGCCGGAGGGAGGTTCCCAGGACATGCGACTTTCAGTTTTATTTTTTATTTATTTATATATTTTTAAGTAGACTCCACGCCCGGCCTGGAGCCCAGTGCAGGCCTGGAACTCACGAACCTGAGATCAAGACCTGAGCTGAGATCAGGAGTGAGACGCTCAACCGGCTGAGCCGTCCAGGTGCCCCGGGATTTTCAGTTTTAAAACTGGGACAATCGTCCGGCAACTGAGATAAGTTGGTCAACTGAAGAAGGGCAACCTTCTGATGGGCTGATCGGGGCCTTTCTGAGGGGGTGGCGTTTGATTCAGGACCGAATGAAGCAAGGGAGGGAACTATGGGAATGCTAGCAAGGTTGCTTTCTAGGCAGAGAGAACAGTATGTACAAAGGCCCTGAGGCAGGAGTGTTCTTGGGGATGTCTGAAGGACTTAAAGAAGGTCAAGGTGTCTGAAGCATAGTGCCAGGGAAGGGAGTAGTAGGAGATAGGTTACAGAGGAGGGGGTAGGGGGTAGCCTCTGACCCGTGTAGGAAAGGGAAGAACTTTGGATTTTATTTTAAGTGCAGTCAGGGAAATGAAATGGTTTAATTTATGATTTTAGAGAGATCCCTTGGCGGTTGTGTGGAGAAGGGAATGTTGGCGGGTGTGGGATGGGGGGCAGGGTGGACTCAGGCAGACCTGGTGGGAGGTGTTTATAATCAAGGGATGGTCTTGAACTCAAGCTTGCATCAGAATCACCTGCTGGGCTCGTTAAACATGCCTCCTGGCCCTGCCCCTGGAGACCGCATTTCTAATAAAACACCGAGGTTGCTGGTGCTGGATCACTCCCCAGTAGCTACCCCTTCGAGTGCAAGGAGCAAGGAGAGAGGCGGTGGTGACTTACACTGAGGTGGTATCAATGTTGAAGTCAAGTCTTGTCTGGGATGTGTTTTTTATTTTATTTTTTTAAGATTTTATTTGACAAAGAGCGAGAGAGCATGAGAGAGAGAGCACGGTGGGGGAGGGGGGTTGCCGCAGAGGAAGAGGGAGAAGCAGACTCCGGGCTGAGCAGGGAGCCTGGTGCAGGACACAGTCCCAGGACCCCGGGATCCTGACCTGAGCAGAAGGCAGACACTTCACCGACTGAGCCAGCCAGGCACCCCTGGGATGCGTTCTGCAGTGAAACTGTGAGTCCCATTTTGGTTCTCTTGTAACCTGATTCCACCAAGGAGAACATCTCAGTTTGATACCAGTATGGCTCTCACGCTGTTCTGCCCCCTCCCTTTGATTTTAGTAAAGAGAGAGCAGGCCTCATAACTCGGAGGTCTGGAACTCTACTTAAAATTTGGTTTGGGGGGGGTTTCTTTATTGTATCTTTTTAGGGTTGCCCACAACTTAGGACAAATGATACTGATTTTCCTTTTACAAGAGTGTTGCAAAGCTTCCATTTTCAGTAAATGTATTTAGTTTTTTTAAAAGCGAGAGTTGCTTTTTTATAAATCTATGAAGTGGGGGCACCTGGGTGGTTAAGTCAGTTAAGCATCTGCCTTCGGCTCAGGTCATGACCCTGGAGTCCCGGGATCAAGTCCTGCATCAGGCTCCCTGCTCAGCAGAGAGCTTGCTTCTCCTTCTGCCCCTCACCGTGCTTGTGCTCTCTCTCTCTCTCTCTTTCTCAAATAAATAAATAAATAAATAAAAATCTGTGAAGTGATAGCGTAGGTAAAACTCAGATATGGTGCAGCTGTAGTTGGTGGCTCTTCAGGGACTGCAGCTGGGGAAATGCTGTCCTAAGCCTTAGTTCCCTTGGGTCCCGCAAGCTCAGCACTTGATGTCATTGGACCCTTCATAAACCCAGGAATTCCCCACTGTCTCTAGACCACAGTCTAGTAGCCCACTGTAACCCACCACCTCCCTTTTTCTGCTGTTCATGCCTTCATTTATTCGACCCACATTTATTGTTCACGTCCCCACCTCAGTTTGCAACATCCCCTGGGGGAGCCTTTTATGATTGATTATGGTTCCTGGAAAGAACATTCCCAACAATTTGCAAAATAAAATTATAGAATGAATGTGTCCATATGTCCCTGATAACATTTCTGTCTTGTACTCGCGTATGTGCTTCTCTGGAGGGAGAGAAGGAAGAGATGGGATTGGCATGCTGGGAATTACACCCCCCCCCCCATTGTACACCCAGAGAACCTGCTGCTCACGTAAATGTCACCTGCATGTGTGTCCTACTGGGGAAAACGAACGTTGGGAATAGGCATAGGTCATGGGGCATCATCAGAAGATTTTATTTTTTAAAAGATTTTATTTATTTGAGAGAGAGAGAGAGTTTATGAGCTGGGTGAGGGGCAGAGGGAGAGGGACAAGCAGACTCCCCACTGAACAAGGAGCCCGATGTGGGGCTCAATCCCAGGACCCTGGGGTCATGACTTGAGCCGCAGTCAGACGCTTAACCGACTGAGCCACCTAGGTGCCCCCCTCAGAAAATTTTAAACAGGAGATTGTAAAATGGGATTTGGGTGTCAGAATGTTTATTTTGGCAGTGGAGGGAATGGGGAGAAGACCCTGGATAGAGGGTTAGGAGTTCTCTTTGGGCAAGCCGTGTAAGCTTTCTGGGCCTAAATGTCTCTTGGTTCAAGAAGGTAGATTATATTTTCTCTTGCAACATACAAGAATTCATAAAATAAAGGGACACCAAATCACGGGAAGCGTTCTCTTCCCAAATGGAGAGCATGTGTCTGAGAATGGTCTGAGCTAGGGTTAGACTCTGAGGCAGGGGTGGAGGACCTTGGGGGCCACTTGAGGCTGGAGACAGTCACCTTCCCAAGCTGCTGATCTGGAGGAGTGAGGAGAGGGCGTATGACTGCTGGGGAAGATATACACTGGCCAGAGCAGTCGAAGAATTGTGTTAAGGATGACCCGACAGTTAAGGCTGTAAGGACACTTGCACCAAACTGATGTAAAAATCAAGCAGTGCTGGGTGGAGTGGCTGCAGGGGTTTATTTAGTGGTGATTAATAAGGTGAGTTTCACCTCGGTTCGCAAGGGTGCAATTAAACATGCAAATGCTTTAACAAAGTTAAAAGTTCTTGCACACATAACGATTCTATCTAAGGTCAAATGTGATGACGGTAGACATGAAAATACTTCATGGGCTACGGAGCCGTGCGTTACAACTCCTGCTTGCTGATGCATCTCTGTAGGATAGACTGGGTGTACCCGCCCCCCCCCCCCGACTCTCCGTCCAGTGCTCACTCTTGTACCACATGGCCTTGTTTCCCACTAGCCCTGGGGAAGGGGCTGACTCTCCTGCAGGGCTATGTGAAAAGAGCATCACAGACATATGTCCCTTTTCCAGTCACCTGTGCTTCCTTCCTGGGGCTCTGGGTAGCCTATGCTCTTTTCTGGTCACCATGGCAACTATTAGGAATCCAGGCATGAGTATCACGCCTGGCTCTGGGGTCTGAAACTCTCCTTCTTGCCCCTGCTCACTTTCGGATCCAGGTCATGATTTCCGGCTGCTCGGAACCAAGGAGTTTGGGAAAATTAGAGCCCGTGGCAAAGAAGGGTCTGATGTCATGGTTCAGAACACTGGCTTGTGGCATTGGGGGGCCTGGTTCAAATCCTGGCCCTGTCACTTGCTAGTTGTGGGATCTTGGGAAAGCCCCTGTGTCAGTCTGGGTTTCTCTAAGAGGCAGATATAGCTCTGTGAAGCAATGTGCCAGGACTTCATTAGGTGACACTTTGTCAAAGAAGTCCCAAGTCTGACTCGGAGCAAAGGAGCGAAGGTTGGGTGGAGCGTATCTGGGCAATGCAGCCTGAAAAAGGTTGAGGGGTCCCAAGTCAGAGGAGTCCTGTTTTCTAGGACTGAGCCTGCCTTAGTTTCCCTGCTGCCTTCTATCCCTGATGGATTTCAGGTCCTGCAGGTGCACTCTCATGGTTCCCATGCCCCAACCTCTCACAAGACTGGCTCTAATCAAATGAGAAAAGGCATGAGAAGCACTTCTATGAGATCCAGCATAGAGTGAGCACTCAACATATTGTAGCTCTTATTATTATGCAAATAGTCTTTTGCCTTCAACAAGTTTCCTTTTTCTTTTGTTACCAAACCCTAGATCAGAGGCGGCTAATTCAGGTTCCCTGTCAATGAGTGGGCCAGGTCTAACACCTTAGGGAGTGGTGGGGACTGTGGTAAATTAAAGAGTACATGCCCCATTTAAAACATTTTGAAAAATAACGGTATCCAGCTGAAGCAGACACATCTGTGAGCTGAATTCGGTCTCTGGCCCTCCAACTTGAAACGTCTGCCTCATACGCACAACGTTGTCTCTAACAATTTCCAAGAGTCTGGATTTGCAAAAGCCAGGAGGTCAATTTAATTAAAAGAAAACAAAACTAGTTGGTTTTTTTTTTTTTCTCCTCTATTGCTGACTAATTTACAGTGTGTTTGACAGTGTATGGAGAGATCTGACTGGTGGATTGTGGTTTTCTACAGAACGTCGGTGTTGGCTTGTCTGAGAGGTTTAGAACATGGATGTGGGATATGAATGGCATGGGTTGGGGTCTTGGCTCTCCCACTTTCTGGCTACGGGATCTTGGACAAGTTGCACCATCTCTCTGTAGCTCAGTCTGTCTACCTGTACAATGGGTATAATGATGATATTCCCCCATGGGGTTACTAGGAGGATTTAGTACCTAGGAGCAAAGCTTAGATCAGTGCCCAGACCAAGTAAGGCCAAAGAAGTGTTGTGTATTATTCTGGGGTTGGGTGAGGGAAAGAGAACGTGGCTTTTCTTCGTCATTTTATTTCACATAAGCCTAAAACTTAATGGTTGGGATAACACCCAAATAGGAATGAGTTTCTCCTACCCTGGTGATATAATCGTGTATAATAATGTCACTTACATAAGCTTCTCTACCTCCCTGAAGACACCCACACTCTGCTCTGCTTCAAGCCGTGAAAGAATTTTTCTCCCACAGGGAAAGTGACACCCAACTTCATACCAATTATCACTGGAAAGCTGGGACCAATAGGGGGGTGCTGGCAAAGGTGGATTTGTCAGTGATTTGGGGGAGAAAGTCTTTAGAAGCGGTGAGTCAGGCCTGGAGACCTCAGAGGAGCCGGTGGGATCATGGAGCCAGAGGCGAACCGTGGCCTTCCCCAGATGAGGCAGGCTCAGCCTACGCCTCAGAGGAAAAGTGTCCATGAGCCAGCAGCCCTCTGCAGATAAACGCCGCTCTGCCGTTTCCTTTCTGGGTTCTTTCAAATCTGAGACACGTTCTGCACGTGACGCATGCTCGTTGTGGAAAAATGTAGAAAATAGAGGGGAACAAAATAGAAGTGTTAAAGTCAGAACTTGTTCAGCCGTAAGTGTCAGAAATCAATCTCAAACTGGTGTAGGAGATTCGAGAGAATGGATTGGTCCCTAGGGCAGGGATGTTCCAGGGACGAATCAGGCAGGGCTCTAACCAGGGCTCAGACAACACTGAAAGGATGCTGTTTTGCTCTCTCACTCTATTCATTTCTCCAGGCAGAAGAGGTCTGAAAGTAAACAAGACTGACCCCAGACTAATTCCTAGCAGTTGAACAACCTACTAGAAAGGAAGTCTCAGGGATGGATGCAATGAGTTGGTTGTGTATCACATGTGCACCCTTGAGCCAATCCCTGGGGCTACAAATTAATGGTTAGGGGGCCAATGGCCTGAGGTTGTGGAATCAAGGCAAGTCTCCCTTGAAATACAAGGAATATGTTTCCCGTAGGAAGGAGGGTTTCTGTTCCAGAAGGAAGGGGAGAAGGGGATGAGTTGATGGAAACAGTGGGACTCACTGTAAGAAGCAAGTACAAATTTTTCTTTCTTTCTTTCTTTCTTTCTTTCTTTCTTTCTTTCTTTCTTTCTCTCTCTCTTTCTCTCTCTTTCTCTCTTTCTCTCTTTCTCTCTCTCTCTCTCTCTTTCTCTCTCTCTCTCTTTCCTCTTCTTCCTTCCTTCCTTTCTGATTTTATTTATTAGAGAGCGAGAGTATGCATGAGTGTGGGGAGGGGGAGGGGCAGAGGGAGAAGCAAACTTCCTGCTGAGCAGGGAGCTGTACCCGGGCTCGATCCCAGGACCCTGAGATCATGACCTGAGCAGAAGGTAGACGCTTAACGGACTGAGCTGCCCAGGTGACCCAGCAAGTACAAATTTCTAATACTCCCACCAGAAATAAGGGCTGCTGACTTCTTTATGTAGATCCTTCCAGAGTCCCCTACTTACTTTCTTATGTGTCTATCCTTAAAAGTATATATTAGACATATAGAACATTGGAATATCCTATGCAAACTTTTATGAACTGATTTTTTTTTAAAGATTTTATTTGTTTATTTGACAGAGAGACAGCCAGGGAGAGAGGGAACACAAGCAGGGGGAGTGGGAGAGGAAGAAGCAGGCTCCCAGTGGAAGAGCCTGACGTTAGGGCTCGATCCCAGAACTCCGGGATCACGCCCTGAGCCGAAGGCAGACGCTTAACGACTGAGCCACCCAGTCGCCCCGATATGAACTGATTTTTTTGACTGCCTCCTTCAAAAATATCAATTACATATCTCAAAATCCAAAGGGTTTATTTCCTTGGTCAGAAAATTAAAGAATATAGACAAGCAAAAATGAAATATAATTTATGACTAGTTGCAGCTGACAGTAGGACTTTCAAGAAGGCAAGCAAAAGGCAAGGTTGTTGGAACTTGTTACTTCTTGTCTCATGACAGCCTATAGTCCTTCTTTGTAGTGCTTTCCACGTTTATAATTATTCATTAATTACTTGCAGTGGCTTATGTAAGATTATTTCATTATGAAATATTTCAGGTACACACAAGACTATAGACTCTTATAGTGAACAACTGTTTACACATCACTCAGCTCGAGAATCATAACATAACAGGGGCGCCTGGGTGGCTCATTGGGTTAAGCATCCACCTCTTGATTTTGGCTCAGGTCATGCTCTCAGGGTCATGAGATCGAGCCCCATATGGGGCTCTGCACTGGACATGGAGTCTGCTTGGAATTCTCTCCCTCTTCGTCTGCCCTCTTCCCCTGCAAGCGTGCTCTCTCTCAAAAAACAAAAAGAAATGTTACATAACATAGCATCTCAGCCTGTTGGACCCATCTCAGTCTTGTGCCCCTTCCTCTCTCTTTCCCTTCCCAGTGATGACCTCTGTCCTCCAGTTGTGTTTTTTATTCCATGCACATTTAAAAAAATATTTTTTGAGTTTATATATTAATTCATTTTTAGTAACCTCTACACCCAAGGTGGGGCTCAAACTCATGACCAAGGATCAGGAGTTGGATGTTCCACCGACTGAGCCACCCAGGGGGACTTCCATGCAGATTTTTATACTTTGATTGTATATATGTATTCTGCTACCAACATACAGTATCGTGTTGCATATTTTAAAACTTGAAATAGAATCCTGCTGTACATATCATTTCATGACTTAGCCTTTATTCACTATTACGATTTTTTTCAATTTATCAAAATTGTGTTTCACTTATTCCACCTACTCAATTATTTCACTACTATTAGTGTTAATTTGTTATGATTGCATTCTAGTGTACAACTCTATCACGATTTATTTATCCCTTCTTCTATAAGTGGGTGTTCAGGTGGTTTCTCTTTTCCTTCTTCTTCCTCTTCCTCTTCTTAAATTTTAAGGAGGCTCCACGTCCGATGTGGGGCTTGAACTCACAACCCTGAGATCAAGAGTGACTTGCTCTGCTGATTGAGCCAGCCAGGCGCCCCTCTGTCCTGAGCATTCCTCCTTGTGAACACTGATGGGGCTTCTTCAGGCCCACGGTATATACCCAGGAGTGGAACTGATGGGCTATAGAATCGACACATCTCCAGCTTGACTAGATGTCACCAAACTGCTCTGCAGAGCAGTGGTACCAGTCTACACTCTTATCAGCCTTCCAGGAGACTTCCTGTTTCTCCAGCACTTGCTCTCACTAGATTTTCCATCTTTGCCAGTGTGACATGTGTGAACTGCAGGTCCTTCACACCCACTGTTCAGTCCTGGATAGCTGGAATCCTATGTCTCGTTCACCATGACATACATGTGGTAGGTGCTCAGTATTTGGGGTTGACTGAGCAACAGTTCTCTGGTTCCTCGCATTTGCTGGAGAGGACACCTGTTCTCCAGGGAGCCTGCTTCCTCCCACCCCTCTCACTTGAAGATCAGAGACCTCTCACACACAGAATGGAGAGGACAGTCTGGCTACCCTGTTTGCCTTTCATCTGAGCACTGGTTCTCAAAACCCTATGCATGTGCATCAGAATCACCCAGAGGGCTTGTGGAAACATGGATGGCAGGGCCCCACCTCAGGGTGGTCCAAGAATTCACCTTTCTTTCTCTCTCTCTTTCTTTCTTTCTTTCTTTTCTTTCTTTTCTTTCTTTTCTTTCTTTTTCTTTCTTTTTCTTTCTTTCTTTCTTTCTTTCTTTCTTTCTTTTTTCTTTTTTTTTTTTTTAAGATTTTATTTATTTATTTGACAGAGAGAGAGGCAGCGGGAGAGGGAACATAAGCAGGGGGAGTGGGAGAGGGAGAAGCAGGTTTCTCCCTGAGCAGGGAGTCCAATGTGGGGCTCAGTCCCAGAACACTGGGATGATGACCTGAGCCAAAGGCAGACGCTTAATGACTGAGCCACCCAGGCGCCCCAGAATTCACATTTCTAACGAGTTCCTAGGTGGTGGTGATGCTTCTGGTTTGGGAACCATTCTATTGGAGAAACATCCAATCCAGACATTTTGGATATGTTCTATGTGGAATGTTCTTAGACCAAACACAAAACTTCAAACGTCATTCTGAAAGTGGAGAGCAGAAGGAATAAAAGTCACATCTAGCTCCACACTTCTGGGGTAGAGGAAGGAGGAGTCTGAATTCTGGGTCCCTAGAATGTTCCAGACAGGTGGCAACCTTCACAGAGACTGATGTAATTCAGTAAGAATGTATAGGGCAACTCCTGGCACGTTTTCCCAATTTCCACAAGATTTCAAGCCAGGATCTTTTTTTCTACTGATACTCCTGAGACCATCTTGATCTTGTTTTTTTCCCCTCCTCCTCCTCTTTCTTCTTCAGCTTTGTCAAACACTCATTTAATTCAAGTGTAGACTTGATCATGATGATACCACAGTAGAGATAGCTGCCCTTTATGGAGGCTTGGTTATAAGTGCTTTATAATCTCATCTAATCAGCATCACATCTAATCCTTAGATCTCTCCAACTCCAATGTCGTGTTCATTATTCCTATACACTGTATTTCTGTGAGCATTGGTTCCTTCCTTCTTTCCTTTCTTCCTTCCCTCATACCTTCACCCAATATTTACTGAGCACCTACTATGTGCTAGGCACTCTGCTGCTGATGTGGGCAAACAAGACAGACAAAATCCCTGCTATTCTATTGCTTACGATCTCTTATCATTCCAGTATGTAAAAAGAGGTGATACTATTCCCCACTCAGGTTCGCTGTAGGGATTAGGGAACTGTGTGCCTGGCACATAGTAAGTGCTCAATAAATGTTGGCTCCTGACCTTCTTTACCTGGCTTTCTATTCACATATGTGGGGGAGAACTGTTGGAACCAATTCTAAGAGACTATGTTCTTCTAGAAGGATGCATTGCACTGGTTTTTGGTTTTTGTTTTTTTTTTTTGTTTTTTTTTTAAAGATTTTATTTATTTATTTATATGACAGAGACAGCCAGCGAGAGAGGGAACATAGGCAAGGGGGGTGGGAGAGGAAGAAGCAGGCTCCCAGCAGAGGAGCCTGATGTGGGACTTGGTCCCGGGACTCCGGGATCACGCCCTGAGCCGAAGGCAGAAGCTTAATGACTGAGCCACCCAGGCGCCCCTGTTTTGTTTTTTTTTTTTTAAAGGTTTTATTTATTTATTTAGAGCGTAAGTGGGGGGAGGGGTAGAGGGAGCAGGAAAGAGAGAATATCAAGCAGACTCTGCACTGAGCTCGGAGCCTGATCCCCCTGAGATCATGACCTGAGCTGAAATCAACAGTCGGACACTTAACCAACTGAGTCATCTGCACGGTTTTTAAAATTCATGCAGCCTATACCCTATTAACCCACCTGAGCAAATGCTCATTTTCCTGGCCTCTCTGGGCAAGACTCATGCTCTTGCCTCTCTCTGCTTCCTGTCCCTCTATACGTGAGTTTTGACAGACCAATGCTTTGGGAAGGCTTTGTGCAATTTTGAGAAATGAAAAATGGAGGAATATGGGCTCCAGGCAGCCGGTGTGATGGAGAACAGAGGAAAAAGATAAGAGAAATGTGCAGCTCAGGAGTATGTTTGCACAGGCACCGAGAGGAAAAATAAGTAACACATGTCTCCTTAGAGGTATTTTCCTTCAAGCATCTGGAGCTTTTGAAGAACTGGGATAGGAGAAATCTACATTTTAGGAATCCAGGCTGCTGTTTATGTAATTTCCACCTTCAGGGGCTTCAGCTCCATTTTCGCTGACTGCGTGCTCGTCATTTCTCTGTCAGTCTCAGTTTTAGTGACGTTTACCCCCCGCCCCCTGCCGCCCGGAAGAGGGTTTAACTGTACAATATAATCGATGCACTGAAGCCCAAATTGGAGGTCTCTCTCACTACACATGAGAAAGTTCAGAAGGGAAATGTCACGTGAAAATTGTACATTTCTCTCCGCAGGCCCGACGGAGGCTACACCTGGATTCCTGCTGCTGAACCCATGTGACTGGCATTTGGACTTTTCTACCCAGTTACCCTCTTGTGGTGAGTGGAGCGCTCGGTGGTCCTTCCTCCCCAGCCTTGTGACCTTGGGCAAGGTCCCTGACCTATCAGACTCTCAGTTTTTTTCATCTGCGGCAACATCAGCACGACAGAATATATCCCCCGAGGTTGTTTCAGTGGGGAGGGTTAAATGAGATACAATTAAGAAATTCTTATAGTGTCTGGAACATGGTTACATTCTATAAATAAGAGCAAAAATTTCTCACTGTCCAAACTTTTCTTGTGGAAAGGTCTGCAGCTTACACAGCAGTGTAGGGAAGGTGGAATTCTATGGCCCCAGCTCCACCTGTTTGTCCTGCTACCTCTGCTTCTTCGGGGAAGTCGTTTCCCTCTCTGTTTAGTAGATATAATATATACTACATGGTATATAGTATCTAGCAAATTATATGTATATAAAATATAGCATGCTGCATATTATACATTACATAATATATATGATATACACTATAGATATAAGCACCAGTATATATAACATGCTCTATCAAGTATACAATGTAACATGAATAGCACATATTTTTCTATACATTGTTTATATTCTATAATATATACTACATGTAACGTAGTATATATGATATATATACACCATATAAAATACTATAAGATACTATTGTTTTTTAAAGATTTTATATAAATCTATATAATATAGATGCTATACTATTATATATATACTGTATAATATATATACTTTATATAATATATACCATGTACTGTATACTGTATTTAAGCAACATTTATCTATATAAAATACCATATTCACTATATATGCTATTTACTGTGTAATACACCATGTATAATATAGTAAAAATGAAAGTTTCTTGTGAACTGAAAAGCCATAATTAACAGGAGATGCTATTAATCACACAGAGATGTAAATGACTGCTATGGTTTATTTTATTTTTATTTATTTATATGTTTTTAATGACCGACATGGTTTAAAGTGTGACCCAGACTCATAACATTTTACACTTTACCACTCGTCCCCACAACTTCCTCCACCCCAGATATTTCTCCTGTGTCTTTACTGCTCAGTCAATGGCACTGTCCTCTCCCAGGGTACTCACCAAAGAGCCAGGAGTCAACATTGCTCCTCTTTCCCTTCCTCCCACTCTCACACCCTGCCATCCAGTCCTTTGGCTACTCCGTTGGTTCTGTCTGTTCTGCCTCTAAAGCGGGGCCCAGATCCACTTTTCCTCAAGTCCAGCCACGTCTTCACCTGCCTGGACACCTGCAGGAGCCCCTTAGCTGTTCTGCCTTCTCCCTCCCTCGCCTCTTCACAAGCCACCCTTCACAGAGCAGCCTCAGTGGTCTTTTAAGGGAGTAAATCCAGTCATGTTACTTCTCCGTTGAAAATGCTTGATGGGCTTTTCCATCACATTTAGGATAAAACGCAAACTCTTTGCTTTGGCCTGGGGGCCTCTGCTGTTGGTCCTGGCTCCTGACATTTGACTTGGTCTGGTATTACTCCCCTGACCCACTTGACTCACTCCACTCCCACACACTGGTGACTGTTCAACTCTCAAGTCTGTTGTACTCGATGCACTTCAGGGCTTTTGCACCTGCTGTCCCCATGACCTGGAATGCCCTTCTTCCAGATATCCACATGGCCCACTCCCTCACTTCACTCGACTCTACTCAAATGTCACTTTATCAGGGAGGGCTTTCCTGACCACCCTATAGTGGATCGTGTCTGTCCCCTCACTGTGTACTACATATAAACTCTACACCTATAATCTACATCTGCAGAGCAGCTAAGCCTACAGAGCAGATACACATACAGGAAACTCTCAACTACACTGTATTATATGTAGCACAGTATATAGTATACGCACGCTACTTAGTATATATAATATATGCCATGTAATATCTAGTATATATTATATGTATACTTTCTAGTGTGTGTGTGTGTGTGTATCTGTATCTAGTACATTCTCCATCCACTACATGAGAGAAAGGCTCCATAACACTGCTGTGCGAGCTTTAAATCTTTTCATAAAAAAGGGTTTAGATGGTGAGAAATCCCATAGCTGCAGTTTATGGAGGATTACCATGTGCCAGGCATGTGCCGAGGTTTGTTTCTTTCTTTCTTTTTAATTCTATCTCTGTAACCCTCACCATCAGAGCCATGGCTTGAAGTGTGTATTATTTCAGGAGGGGAAGTCAGCTCAGAATCAATGCTATTGCTGTCAGGATAATAGGAGTAAGGGTCCTTGAGTGAGTGGAAGTACGACAGGTGGCCTGTTCTGAAGCTGTTTCACACTGTATGTGAACACAAAGCATTTGGTTTCAAGAGTGGATTGAGTGGCGGACAGTCAGACAGTCTGGAAGGGAAGGCGTCCAGTTGCTCATTCCCAGAAGAGTCCTTATCCAGGGTTAACGTGGCAGCGCGAGGATTTATTAGGGAAGGCAGCCCTTCCTTACCTCCGTGCCCACAGATCCGCGGCCTGAGGAATCTGAGAAATGGCTCCCCTAGTCCTCAGGCACAATCCGTTTCCATTGGGCGACAAACATCCCTGGCGTCCGGGGGCTGTACCTTTCACCGCGTCGGTGATAAACCTTGAGCCAAATCAGAGTTACTGGCCTTGTGTTCTGTCGTCTGGGACCTCCTGACTTCATGTGGTGTGCTCACAGCCACATGCCTTTTTATTTACGACTTTTATTGAGTCTTCTGTGCGGTCGTAAATTGACCAACCCTCCAGCCGGTTCGAGCCCTCATCAGGAAGCTGTCGTCAAAGTGAATCACGTTCTCAGTGGCTGTTCCTTCCGCAAAGGTTCATAGCAAAGGCTGGGATGTTTCCTGCAACCTGCTTAGAGTATCTGTCAGCCCCTGGCAGCCCAAACCCACTAAGCCAAGATGCTTTTTTCCCATTAAAAAATAAAATAAAATGAGAAGAGGAAATGCCTGTATTTGGTGTGAGTGTAGCCTTCTGGAACAGCTCCAATTTCTAGAGCTGTGAAGTGGGTGAAGTTGACATACTTTCATTTCTGGTCCAGAAATGTTCTGAATAATTCTCGTACCAGGGATTTGGCACAAGGCAGAGATTGACATTTTCTCAGGGGTATCTGAGAGCCAGCAACTTAAGTGGAAACAGAGATTGGACCTTGGACTTGGGATGGACTTGAGTGGTAGTGATTTCCCTAAAAGCAAAAGGTGCCCTAGGGTTCATAACAGCTCCACAGACACCCGTCAGGCCCTGTGTTGAGAGCACAACATGTAGTATCTCTCTGGTCTCTCAACACTCCTCTGTCGGGTCCCTATTTTACAGAAAGCGAGGCTCCCAGAGCTTATATGACTATATAGCTTCCTCTAGGTCACATGGATACTAAGGGGTAGGGCCAGCATTTGAACCCAGATCTTATTGTGATTTTATCAAAATTCATCCATTTTAATGTACAGTCCACTGATTTTTAGTAAACTTTTAAATGTGTACAACTGTCACTTCGATCCAGTTTTAGAAATTTCCATTTGCCCTCCAAAAGATCCCTCATGTTCATTTGAATTCAATCTACATTCCCATCTCTAGCTCCAGGCAACCCACTAATCTTCTATATGTCTTGGTGAATTTGCTTTTCTCTGGACATTTTTTTTTTAAAGATTTTATTTATTTATTGTACAGAGAAGAGACAGCCAGCGAGAGAGGGAACACAAGCAGGGGGAGTGGGAGAGGAAGAAGCAGGCTCATAGTGGAGGAGCCTGATGTGGGGCTCGATCCCACAATGCCGGGATCACGCCCTGAGCCGAAGGCAGACGCTTAACCGCTGTGCCACCCAGGCGGCCCTTCTCTGGACATTTTATACACATGGAATCCTATAATATGTGATCTTTTCATCTGGCTTCTTTTATTTATCTGGAGGTACATCTACATTGTTGCAAGTAACAGTAGTTCATTCATTTTCCTACTGAATAGTATTCTCCTGTATGGGTATATTGCATTTCGTGTATCCACGGACCTATTAATAGACACTTGGATTATTCCAATTTCCTAGCTGTTACGAATAATTGTGCTGTGACCATCCATGTGCACGGCTTTGTGGATGGACGCCTTCAATCTTTAGGTAGATTCCTTGGAGTAGAATTTCTGGGTTCAATGGCAAGTTTGTGTTTAACTTTACAGAAAAACAACCAAACTGTTTTTATAGTCGTTCCATTTTACGTCAAACTCCGGTCCTGTGATGCTGAAGTTCATATTCTTAATCACTGTGTTATATGTACATCTCTCATTGCTCCGTGCCATTAATAATCAGTTAATGTCAAGCCATTCTTATGTACATGTCTCGCATTAGTCTGTGCCATTAATAACTTATTAATTTCAGCAGTCATTGTAGGATGGCTGTTCTGTGCTGGTCCTGGTCCTAGAAGGTAGGAATAGAGAGGTCAAAGATAAGATTTTTTTTCTGCCTTCTGTGGTCGATTGGGTTATTAATCACAATTCTTCTGCCATATGACCTTGCAGTGCATTAGGTGAGCAGAGTAGATTTCCCCACCCAAGGTCTTGGGCTGTTGGGAACGGCAGTCTCCTGCATGCAGTCATTTGACCCCAGCTTGGCCTTATAAGAATGGGTTTGAGCCTGGAATATTTCCTTGCTGGGAGATTCAGTGCTCTCACCATCTGTGCTGGGCTTATGGCCTTGTACGGGAATATGTTTCTCTGTTCCCAGCTCGATGTGAACTCCTTCATTCTCCTTAAGCACACGAGCCAATGGCTCTCATGCACACGCCCAGCTTTCTGTGTTTCATCCCCCAAAGGGAAGGGTTGGGTTCTTTCGGCATCATGAAATGGGGTAAGCGCTGTGTTGGCTGTGGGATGGATCCACTGGCCATGGGGGACTGATGGAGCTCTTGTGTACTCTTTCTTTTCTTGCTACAAGGAAATGCTAGACAGTACTGAGCCTTTTGTGCATGCAGTCTGTTTTCAGCAAATCATGCACTGGTCTCTCCCTTGGGTGCACTTATCTGCCTTTGAACTTTGGGTGTACTCATGCTACCTTCTATCCTTACTGACTACCCAGTGAAATGGTGAAATATGTTGGTGGCCAAGGGAGTATTAGCAGATATGATGCAACCAGGCAACTCAAATGCACCTGTGTGTTTTTGCTCCCCTTCTTGCACTCTTATGACCCACCGTAGAAAAGCATGCCTTGTTTAGCTGCCTCTCCTTCAGCCTGAGGCTGGGAACAATCATATGTGGAACAGCCCTGATCTAACGCACACTTTAAAGCTAAGTGCAGATCACCTGTCTCTCCTTTTACTTGAGAAAGAAAAAAATGAGTGGGTCCTGTTGCTGCCAGTGCTGGCCATTGGGTGGCTCTGTCAACCTGGGACAGCTTGGTTGCTTTGCTGGTCGTCAAGACCTGCCCTTCCATAATCTGTACATAACCTGTACTTCTGGGGCCAGGAATTTGCACACTGTATTTCCCGTGCTCCTCTCACAGCTGGTTTCCTGTTGAGGGGCACTGGCTGGAAGTCAGAATGTGGAAAAGGAGGAACATTTCTGCAGTTGTAGGGGCAGCAGAGGTGGGGTAATTCGAGACTCCACCATCCAAGGAAGAGGCAGCACCTTTTGTGCACCACCAGCCCCAGAGGAGGTGGCCCCTGGTTGAAAACTCGAGAGACTGAAGCAGGGTCTCCAACAGTACCCGGGCTGCAGGCTCATGGATCCAACCTAGAAGCATCAGCAGCTTCTTATCTCTGGTTATCACCCTTCTGCTTTCTGCTTATCAGACCCCCCCTTTCATTTCATTTTATTTATTTTTATTTTATTTTATTAATTTAATTTTTATTTTAATTTTAGGTAGTTCACATGCAGTGCAATATTGGTTTCTGGAGTAGAATTCAGTGATTCATCACTTACATACAACACCCAGCGCTCATCCCAACAAGTGCCCTCCTTAATACCCATCCCCCATCTAACCCATCCCCCACCCACCTCCCTCCATCAACCCTCAGTTTGTTCTCTATCATTAAGAGTCTCATGGCTTGTTTCCCTCTCTCCTTTTTTTCTTTCCCTCTTTCCCATATGTTCATCTGTTTTCTTTCTTAAATTCCACTTATTTCACTTAGTATAATACATGCTAGCTCCATGCACATTGTTGCAAATGGTAAGATTTCCTTTTTTTGATGGCTGAGTAATATTCCATTGTGTGTATACACCACATCTTCTTTATCCATTCATGAGTTGATGGACATTTGGGCTCTCTCTGTAGTTTGGCTATTGTTGATAATGCTGCTGTAAACATCAGGGCACATGTACCCCTTCGAGTCTGTATTTTTGTACTCTCTGGGTACCTAGTAGCACAATTGCTGGATCGGGTAGTTCTATTTTTTTACTTTTTGTCCAGAATGGCTGCACCAGTTTGCACTCCCACCAACTGTGTAAGAGGGTTCCCCTTTCTCTGCATCCTCGCCAACATCTGTTGTTTCTTGTGTTGTTAACTTTAGCTATTCTGACAGGTGTGAGGTGATTGTGGCTTTGATTTGTATTTCCCTGGTGATGAGTGATGTTGAGCATCTTTTCATGTGTCTATTGGCCGTCTGGATCAGAGCCCCCTTTCTAATTGTTCTTCCATCCACCTGCATACCCTCATAATTGATTCCTTTGTTTGGAATACCTAGAGTGGTTTCTGCTTTGCTGATATTATGTCCTTCTTGAAGCATAAGCATAGGAAACCATTGATCTTGGGGTGGGTGGGAGGAGGGAAATGCTGAGAAATTGTCCACTTCCGTGTATGAGAAAAACAGTGGCCAACCTTAATTCCAGAGGTCCAGGAGGGCTTCCAAATTGAATACACACACACACACACACATATATATATATATTCAGTATTTACATTCCTATATATATTTAAGTAGGCTCCATGCCTAGCATGGAGCCCAATACGGGGCTTGAACTCACAACCCTGAGATCAAGACCTGAGCTGAGATCAAGAGCCAGACACTTCACCAACTGAGCCACCCAGGCGCCCCTTCCAAATTATGTTTGTGAATTCTTTCTCCATACTTTTTTTTTGGTATCATGATGCATTGAACATAGATAGTCAATGAGTGGACGCCAGCTAATCAATGCTATGACTTCCTTTGGGAATTTTGATTTCTTGTTTGTCCTGAAGATCAGCTGAACTGAACTGGTGATACACTGAGTTGGTTTAATTGGACATTATTCCTGGAACTCTGATTTTTTTCTCTCCTACCTTGACCTCCCACACAAAGTTAGTGACTCCAGGAGGCAGGCCAGCTAAGTGCTAAGCAACACGGCTCACAAAATGGTGATCTTCCTACCCTTAGCTCTCCAGGCTGCCTCAGCTTACCTCTTTCTCAGAATCCACGTGGCCTCTTTTACCAAAGCCCATCAAGATCCAATTTTACAGACAATGTCAGGAGGAGTGATTAGGACTAGAGAAAAAGGTACCCGGGCACAGTTGCTAAAATGTCTCCTGAGGTCTTGCGACAGACCCCAAGGTCTCTGTTGATTACTTTAAGGAAAGCTCTTCAGTTTCTCTGCAGGGAACTTCTCTCTAAGTGACTACAATCAGGTTAGACAGGTGGCCGAAGAAACAAGGCTGAACAATGGGCTTTCTGTTCAAGTTAGTTCATATCAGCAAGAAGCCCTAAATCTGGGGTGGGGGGGGTTCAGCCTCACTTGGAGATGAAAGAGTTTGGTCACCCTGCTGTGGGAAAAATAGGCTATTATTGTCAAAAGAAGGCACCTGTCCTAGATTTGAGGGAAGCATGGTATCCTGGATGGTTTCTAGGTCTCAGTGGGCTGGCCTGCTGACATCAGCTCAACCTCCCGTACCTAAGAAGGATATGAACGCGAGGGTGAATTCTTCATGGAGCCAGACACCTGGGATCTGATATCTGAAGCTGCCAGCATTGTGTCAGCTTATCTCCTTTTCCCAACACCCCGCTGGAGAAATCCTGTTTCCTTTCAAGCATACATCATACTGATTTCATTTCAGCCACACAACCAGCCTGGTCCTTATCACACTGGCTCAGAAGCAGCTGTAGAAGGACTTCTTCCTGGAGCCAGGCACTCAGCGTTCAAGTGCCAGGGAACTCACCAGAGTCACGTGCCTTTGGGAAAGTCACCCTACCTCTGAGAACCTCAGTTTCTCCACCTGTAAAATGGGGGCATCACTAGAGCCTATACTGCTTACCTCACAGGGTTGTGGTGACCATCAAAGTGGATGATATAATGTAAGTGCGGGGCAAAATGTAGTTCTCCCCATCAGAAATGGTGGCAGCACACAAGAACAGGTTATATTTTATCTACCACTGTTCAATTTTATGGACAAACCATTTGGTTGACCCTTGGATGTCAGTCGGCTTGGTAATGCCCTGACCGGTCTCATACATTCAGATGAGGAAGGTCTTCCATGTTCTAAGCTCCTGCTTCTCCAACTCTTCCATGCACATGAATCACCAGGGAAATGGTTAAAATGCAGATTCTGATTCCGTAGGCCTGAGAGGGGATTGGAAATTCTGCATTTCTCAGACTCCCAGGTCACACCCTTGCTGGTGGTGTGAAGATCACATTCTGAGTAGCACGAACCTGAGAAATGTCTTTCCTCAGCGCTCTCTCAATATTGTGCTACACTTGTATTTCCTTGCTTTGAGCTCAGATCCAATCCACCTTCTACAGTCTTGAATAACCTATTCAGCTCAACAGAAATCATACAGAAATTACCGTAAGTACCCTAGCTGTAGAAAGAAAAACAATAATGTTTGCATAAGGACCAAAACTTGGCAGTCGACCGTGAAGGGTTTGTAGCACACCAATGGCTATAAGCTTTGCCCAACACAAAGGGAAACTGTCACACTAGTCAGAGCAGAGATGGCCAATTCCCTTGTTCCTTTATCAGCAAAAACTTGAGTGCCTGCTCATTTTTGCCTTCCCGGATAATGCTGACCCCCAATAAATGTTCGATGAGCTAAAAATGCTTTGAGTAGGAGATTGAGCAGTCTCCCCCTCCCCCTCTTGGAAGCCTGTCTACTGCTCCAAACTTCAGAAAAACTGGTGATACCTTCATCAGAACCTCTGCTCCCCATACTGTTTCATTTCTTTCCACGTACAGCTGAACTGGCTCCCCAGCAGTGAACCCCCACCCCTCTTGTCCTGTAAGTTCAGATTTATAAGGGCGGGGAGAGAAGCCTCAGGCTCTGGCAGTTGGTATTTCCAGCAGCCCTGAAATAACCACTCTTATTCTCATGGCTCATATTGAAATACAAATCTCCCATTACTCATTTAGAGGAGACACTGGCACCCATCAGCTTTGCACCCTTGCAGCCATGCTTCCTCCTGTCCCCCACAGCAATGGTCTTGCATGACGGCCAAGTCCCTTTGATATGAACAAGTCCAGTATCAGAGCGTGGTGTGACCCACAGAACCCATGAGGCAAAAGATAGAAAATATTTTATTGTGTTTTTACATTACGAAGCCCCGGGGAGTGCAAGGATCTTCCTTCCTTTGATGTTTTTCTCACTTTCCTCTCCTCTTTTCTCCCTCCCCACCCCCACTTTCTTTTCACCATTTTGTGTAACATGCATGTGTTGGGGATTAGAAGAATAACAAGGCAGAGAGAGGGGAAAAAGGATTCAAATAAAGGAAAATGGAAGGTAAATAGATTTCATAAGTTTTTGAAGGTGTGAGTATCAGTATTTCAGGCTTTTCTTTTGCTCCTCACCAAACAAGGAAACGGGCAAATAAAGAAACCTTGCAGGGACTGACACAAGATGAACAAAGTTTTAGAAGCTTTTCCTCAGAAAAAAAGCCATGCAGATTTACAAGCAGGGTATCTATTGTGAGGATTTGGAAGGAGATGAAAATGTATCACTAGCCATCTAGACATTTGTCAAAACAACTGAATTCTATGAAGTGGAAAAGATGAGTGAAAGAACCAATATGAGGGAAAGAAGTTCGAAATAGGCTCTATTGTGTCAGAATTTGTCTACAAAGACAGGGAAGCTTTCAACTGTGTGGGATAAAGGCTCCCACTAAATGAGAAACGAACCGACCTTGGACAGGGGCATTTAGTGTCACCTTGAAGGTCATTTGGCTTTGTCAACTCTGGGTATGTGGTCAAACCCTCTTATGCTCAGACCTGTGTCAGGATTTTTCTTCATCCTTCCTGGGTCCAGGGGCACCTGTCTGCTTTAGGGATTTAGTACCTACCTCTTGGATATGAGGAGGGGTTCAGGATACCTTGATTTACAGTCCCACCATGATGGTTCACAGAGGGGAGATGTAATCCCCAAAAGGACAAAGGGGTGTTGTTATCGAATGTGGACTGGATGGTGCTCAAGAGAAAACAACAAATACTTCCTGTACTTGGAATATGATACTTGGTTCCAGTTTTGAATTCAGCCTCTGTTGATGTCACAGTCGCCCAGAGGACTCTGGAGATTCCAACTTCCCATGCGGTGCATTTGTCCTACGGAAGCATGACATCCCAGTAGCAATGAGCACTCCTCACGTTCAGATCTTGGTTTCTAAATAGCATTATCTACTAAAAGTTACCAGAGCTCCTTGGAAAAATGGCTGATTGCAGGGCTGGGGCAAGAAAGGTACAAGGTATACCTGAAATATCTTTTTTTCGTCAGACAATATGGAGCGCTAAAAAAAAAAAATGATGGAAGCATGGCACAAAGATACAGAAGCCAGCCCAGAACCAGCTCCCACTGGCCAACTATGGGATAATCTGAGCATCAAAACCAATAATGATAGTTATGGGGTATAGCACATGGGATTAAAGAGGAATCCGTGAGTCCATGTTGATATTAAGAAAGAAAAAGACGAGAGAGAGAGAAGGGTAAGTGCTAGAGAATATCGACTAATAAATGTAGAAGAAACGGTGAGCTTAGAAACTCACACCTTAGGGGCGCCTGGGTGGCACAGCGGTTAAGCGTCTGCCTTCAGCTCAGGGAGTGATCCCGGCGTTCTGGGATCGAGCCCCACATCAGGCTCCTCTGCTGGGAGCCTGCTTCTTCCTTTCCCACTCCCCCTGCTTGTGTTCCCTCTCTCGCTGGCTGTCTCTCTCTCTGTCAAATAAATAAATAAAAAAAATCTTTAAAAAAAAAAAGAAAAAAAGAAAAAAAAAAAAAGAAACTCACACCTTACAACCACCGTGGAAATACCCGATTCCTGCAGGAATCAGCCACGTAGGCTGAAACCGTTAGGTGAAATATTCTGGGGAAGAGCGCGCTACCAGTCTCATGGTATCTCCCCGCAGAATCATTGATCAGTTCACAGTAAAAGCACCTTGGGAATGCAGCAATGTGAGGGCACCACCTTGGCTGAGTAATCAAACTTAGACCGTGTGGCTCCTGATAGGAGCACTTAGCATGTCTCAGAAATACCTATGCAACATTCTTGCCAAAAATGTAACCATGAAGAGGCAAGCCGATACCTCCAAGTCGAGGGCCATTATGCAGGTCAGCGGGCCTGGGTTTTTCAGAAGCATCCGTGTCCTAAAGACAAGCAAGCAAGCAAACGTGTTTGAGAGCTGTTCTAGGTGCAAGGAGAATAAAGACGAAAGGACAATTAAATGTGATATGTGATTTTTGATTGGATCCCAGACCTCCCCCCCGCCCCCCAAAAAATCCAACTCTAAAGGACATTATATGGACTACTGGGAAAATTTGAATATGGGCTGATTATTAGATGATAGTATTGGATTGATAGTAAATCTCCAGAGTGTGGTAATTAAACCATAATTTTATCGCTCAACGTCCTTATTCTTAGGAAACACACAACAAGCTATCTAGGATTGAAGTATCTGCACCTTAGGCTCGAACGGCTTAGCGCTATATAAATATGGCAAAACGTTAACTAGTCACATCTGAATGTTGGACGTATGTTTTTTTGTTGTACCGTTCTTACAACTTCTCCATAAATGTGAAGTTTTTCAAAATTAAAAGTTGGGTAACAATAATCTGTGGGGTCCCAGTCTGGGCAAGGAGGTTGGGTTCCCTCTCAGCCTTCCTGGGCCCTCCTCTGCCTCGGCAAACGGCAGCACCGGTGATGGTCACTTTTTCAGATTTTCACGGTAAAAGTGGTTGGCGTCCCCAGCCGTTGACCAAACTGCGTTCAGAGGATGTGTCTCCAAGTCCAACTGGAGAGAGAAACGGACTTACCGGGAAGGTGGGTCCTGAAGCAGCTGGTGGTGAATTGATGGGCTCGCACCCTGAGGGCTGCCTTTGGTACTTGTCAAGTGAGCTCCCTGAGTGGTGAGGGTCAGTCTCAGAATTGTAAGTCTACTTATGTCAGTTAGATGGGGACCCCAGAAACCTCAAAAGAAAAAAACTCACAGATTTGACCCTATATCAATTAAAATTGCTGAGGCGTAAGATGGGGTGAACTCTAAATAATGAGCACTCATGGAGGACTTACCATCCCTAATAGTTACTACAAGTGGATTTATTTTTATTTTTTCCAAAGGTTTTATTTATTTTATTTTATTTTATTTTATTTTATTTTATTTTATTTTATTTTATTTATGAGAGAGTGAGAGAGTGCGTGTAGGGGAAGGAGTAGGGGGTAGGGCAGAGGGAGAGGGAGAGGGGCAAGCAGACTCTGCATTGAACCCAGACCCCTCCAGGGGCTCCATCTCACAACCCTGAGATCATGAGCCGAAGTCAAGTGTTGTCACTTACCGACTGAGCCACCCAGGGGCCCCTGCAAGCTGATTTAAAACAAAAGCAACCCAGTAGGAAATGGGAGATCACTAGGCAATTTACAATGCAGGACCTGCAAATGACCAATAAAAAATCTGAAACTGTATGCAACTTCCCTAGGGTTTGAAGATTTTTAATTTGAATTTGAAATGAAATACAGTTATATATTCCTCAGATTGGAAAAAATTATGAGAACAGTTGATGTGATCTAGAGTAGGAAAGGAAAATAACGTATACGCTGCTGGTCTGACAGCAAATCATCACAACATTCTTAGGAAAGGCATTTTCTGTTAAAAATTTAAAAAGGGCACATGCTTTCTGATAGAAGTTACACTTTGAGGAATCTGTACTGTGCTCCTAATGGCTCTCAGAGGCAAGAACAACAGGACCAACCTGAGTTGGAGACCATCCGAATGTCTTATTAACAGGGGAATGGTTGGTGAATGAATGGCTCGTTCATTCACTTGCTGTATATTTTTTGAGCCTCTACCATATGCCAGTCATGATTCTCGATAGTGGGGCTAGGGCAGTGAATAATACAGACTGTCCCTTTATCATGAAGTTTATCTTCGTGTGTGCGTGTGCGTGTGTGTGTGTGTGTGTGTGTAGCAAGGGAAAAACAATAAGAAAAAATAAGGAAAATAATCTCAAATAGTGACACATTCTACAAAGAAAATAAGAGGAAGATAATGGATAATGAGCTGGAGAGTGGCTGGATGGGGGGTTGCATTTGAATAAGGTGCTCAGGGATGCCTCTCTGAGGAGGTGACATTTGAACAGGGACCTGAATAATGACAGGGAGCCAGGTCTGAGAAGATCTTGGTGAAAGGTGTTCCAGGCAGAGGGAATAGAAGTGTAAGTGGGCAGGAGTGAGTGCTTGAGGAGTAAAAAGACCAGTGTGGCTGGAGCTTCCTGGGAGAGGAGGACAGTGATACGATGTGAGATAAGAGACGGTTCCAGCAGCAAAGCACATAGGGCTTTGAGGCCATGAAAGGAGTTTCATTTTGTATTTCGTATATGTAGTAGGGGTTGTCATTTTAACATACCACACTCAAGTTATGTACCTGTATCTGAATAACTATTTCACCTATATCTACCCATCTGTATTTATATTTCTATTTATGTATCTATATCTGTCCATACCTATAGATATAGGTATAGGTATCCACTTTACTATCTGACACTACTTACATTCGGTTATTGGAAGGCTTCTAAGTGTTTTTCCAACAACTTGGGTATATACATTTACTTTTTTAATTGCAGATTTTATGAAATCTAAATATGTATCTAGTATTTCCAATGCAAATTTGACATCTGAATTGAGTTGTGTTGCCAGTGTGAAATACACTCTGGATTAAGAAAAAAAAAATGAATGTGAGACATCTCAGTAATAATTATAAAATATTGACTACATGTTGAAATAATGTTTTGGATATGTTGGCTTACTCCATTCCTTTTTATTATGGAATAATATTCTGTTATATACTACAGTTTGTTGACGGGCATTTGGTTTGTTTTCACCTTGGGGCTCTAGTGAATGATGCTGATAGGAACATTTGTGTACAGGTTTTCGTGTGGACCGTGTTTTGATTTCTCTTGGGTGTATATGGAGGAGCGGAATTGCTGAGTGCTATGGTTTTTGCTTTTTTAAATGTGGCTACTAGACAATTTACAATTACACTTGTGGCTTGCATTATTTCTTTTGTACTGTGCTGGTCTAACCAAATCACATTTCCTCAGGAGTTCCCATTCTGCTGAGTAAAGGGAAAATACTTAAATTGCCCGATTAGAAGTGTTTGTCTCTTCCAGTTTCAAATAGTCTTTTTTCCCTCCTATGTAAAGAAATATTTTTCAAGTAAGGTTTCAGCTGGTTTAAAAATCCATTTCCCTTTTAGGACCGTTTCTTTATCTTTTCTTACCTGCTTCCAAAGATGGTGTTCCGGAGAGAGCTTAGGAAAAGGCCAATGGTTCCCACTTTCTCCGTGGGGTCTTCATGGGTCCTAGAAGCGTGGTCAGTTCGGTCTTGGCCTGGGGATCTAGTAGGCTTGCTTGTGAGGAGTGGTGGAAGAAGCCTCCAGGAGAAGTCTCTGGCCGCCGTTTAACTCAGCATGCCTCTCGGCCATTTATCCCCAGCTCTGGTGCCTCCGTGTTGGATCAGGGACCCTGCAAGTTTGCCCGAGCCAATGCTCTGCCTAGGTGCCTCCCTTAGACCTTTCCAACTCATGCCGCTCTAGCACGATGCCAAACAGGGAAAACTGTTCTAGGGGATGAGAATGTTCTCGATATGTTCCCCAGAGGTATCTGGACATTTGCATCTCTTCCTGCCTTCTGCTCCAAGGATGGAACCAGCTGATTTCACTGGATTTGGCAAGATTCTTGTAGACCTTGATTTTTAAAATTACAAATGATGTGGGGGTTGTTACCCAGGTATACACATTGTTGCTTACATAATAATTGTACTCACCAAAACGTACACTTAATATGGGTGCATTTTATTCTATATAAATTGTATCTCAGTAAACTTGAGTTAAGAGAACAAGTCAGATTTATATACATTATCCTAGGAGGGTAAGTATGATACAGCATTAAGATATATTTTGGCATGAAAAAAAAAAAGCAAGTTGCAGAGCAATGAGTAAAGATAATATTTTTTGTGGTTAAAGGGGAAAAAAAGGGAAAAAGCCACATATATAGTTTGTGTTTCTAATAAAAACACAGGGAGATTGTGGAAAAAGAACACAGACTGCTTCCTCAGGAAGGGATTTGCTGGAAAATAGAGGTGGGAGAGGGGAGTGTATTTTACTTTGTGCTTTTCTCTATTGTCTGGCTGGTCCTAATGAGCATATAGAATAAGTGTTATTTTTTTATTAAAAACACAATAGAGAGAAAATAATAATCATAATGATAGCAACAATGAGAAAAGAAGTCAGTTAACCTTGATAATTGTTGCTTGGTTCTGGAGGCAGATACCATGGGGTTTTTCACTGAAAAAATCCTGTCCAGATTTTTATTCTGCTTTGAAATCTTTGTATTTTGACTAGTTACTCTTGGTATGTCCTCTCATTGCATCTTGAACATTTTAAAATAGCGTTTATCCAATTTTATGTCTTTAAAGGAAACTTCAGATTTTATCTGGAGTTCCTTAGTTTTTCCACTCATGTCTGTTTTCTGTTCCAGGATCTCATGCAGGATGCCACATTGTATTTATTTTATTTTTTCCCCCAGATTTATTGAGATATAATTGATAAATAATATTATAAAAATGTAAGGTGTACAATGGGATGATTTGAAACGTGTGTACATTGTAAAATGTTTGCCACAGTAGTTAACAGCTCCCTCACCTCAAGTAATTACCATTTTGTTGTTATGGCAAGAACATTAAAACCCTACTCTCATTGCAACTTTCGATTATACAGCACAGTATTGGCAACTGTAGTAACTTAGATCCCCAGAGCTCATTCCTCTTGTAACTGAAAGTTTATTTCCTTTGACCAACATCTCCCCCCTACCCTCCCCCAGCCCCTGGCAACCGCCATTCTACTGTCTGTTTTTATGAGTTCATTGTTTTCAGATGCCATGTGTAAGTGAGATCATAAAGTATTTGTCTTTGTCTGACTTATTTCACTTAACATAACACCCTCAAGGTCCTTCCATGTTGTCACAGATGGCGGAATTTCCTCCTTTTTTTAGTGGCTGAATAATATTCCACTGTATGTATATATCACATTTTCTATATCCATTCATCCATTGTTGGGCACTTAGATTATTTCCACCACATTGCGTTTAGTCCTCATACATCCTCGGTTTCCTCTGGCCTGTGACAGTTTCTCATTCGTTCCTTGGTTTTTATCAACTTGATGGTTTTGAGGAGGACGGATCAGGTGTTTTGTCGAATGTCTCTCGATTTGGGTTGTCTGAAACTTTTTCACACCTTGTAGGCCAGGGAATGGATTTTGGGGGGAGGAATAGCATGGGGGTACGTGCCACCAACATGATTTACCAATAGTGATGCTGATCTTGATGATGGAGTTAAGGGAGTGTTGGCCCTGCTTCTCCACTGCATGGTTACTAGTTTTCCTGTTTCTTCTCAAGCTGTTCTCTGTGATTGTTAGAAGCCAGTTACCAAGTCCAGCCCACACCCAAGGGAGGGAAATTGGAATTCTGTACAGAAGATGTGTCCCTTTTTGCTCTATGTGTTTATTTATTCAGCCATTTATTTACACAAGCATGGACTCGTATCTATTTCTACTTTGGGTTATAAGCCAATACTACATTGTTTATTTTCTTGCTCACCTAGTTCCAGCTTTGGCCACTGGGGGCCACTGGTCGGCTCCCTTGAACTGCCCCCGCTCCTTTTCTTGAGCACTTCCTTCCTTTTCGTCACTGTAAGATGCACCAGACTCATCTCCTATTTTCCTTGCCCTAGGTCTAGAATCATCCATTTTTCTGAGGAGCCCCGGTTCCTTTTATAGGGGAATGGGTGACAAACTTTATTTTTATTGCTCTACTTGTCCCTGTTCCCCATTAGGCTTATAAACCTCACACTGGGAGCCGTTGAGCTATCTTTCTCACCCCATTATCTCCCATACCTAAAATCCATTCCTTGTTGAATGAATGAAGTTTACTGGAATACATTTTCACTCCTTTCTTTCATTTTTTTCAATATTGTCACTCAGCTTATTTCCATGGAATCCTGGAAGCTGCAGCTAGATCAAGACAACGTGTAATGTCTTCACTTTCTGTCTCGAATTGACTGATGTCTCATGTAATAAAGACAAGTGTAACGCGTTCATTGGGTATGGACTACCACGCGTGCATTTCGCCAGCGGTCACCCACAGTCAATGCAGATTTGCAATTCAAGGTCGCTTGTTTTTATTCCTGGCCAGGGATCTGAAAAGGAAGGATACATTGTTTCTCCCTTTTTCAGTGCTTCGCCTTCCACTCATTTCCATATGTCAAAATTGAACTGGGTGCCTCACATTGCCTTTCTGTCTTACCGTCTAAACCAAGCTCTCCCTGTCTCTGAGTCCCATGAGTTCTGCATTCATACTTATGCCATGCTATTTACATTTTGTTAATTGTACTTATGGTATATGTCATGATGCTATAAGACTAGAAGTCGTTTGTAGGTGGGGTCCATATCAGATTCAACTTCTTACCTGCAAATTACAACAAGGAATCAGCTGTTCAGGGGGAATTGGAAATTTAAAAAAAAAAATCAATGCACTTTTTAATCTGTATTATCTATCATAATGTGTGATCATAGCTACATTCCAGGAGGAAGAAAAAAGCAAATAAATCAGTTGATTAAAAAGAATGGGAAACTATAAAAATTAAATTCTAGCTATAAAATTACAAGTTATCTCTTTGTGAAAGGTAGCTAAAAAAAAAAAATCTAACATTACAATGAAATTCCCATCTCATTCTTAACCCCTCAGATTTTGTCACACAAACAGATAGCAGTGACCATCATCAGTAGCCTCTGGTACTGAGGAGGGTATGGTGAAAAAGTCAAAAGATATTTTGGGTCTATTAAATCTGACCCAGAATTACGGAAGCTATACATACCAGAAAATTTATGACAGTGTTGTTGGTAACAAGAAAAAAGAAAACAAATTGGAAATAACCTGAACGTCCACCAACTGCAAATGACTGGATAGAGTTTGGTCTGTCTGTACTATGGGATGTTGTATAGCCGTTAAAAACAGATGAGCTCTCTAGCTGTTTTCCTGGAGACATGTCCGTGGTGTGCTGCAGAGTGAGAACAGGAAGGCATGGCGTGCTCATGAGTCGAGCCCTTGTAAAAACGCCACCCCCTGCGAGTCAGGACAGCCAAGGAGAGAAGGATGCAGGAAGGGACTGGCCAGCTGGGTGGGGGCAGAGGTTCCAGCTGCCCCGTGGGGAGGCCGGGTCAGCCTCTCATTCAGAAAAGGACACACTCACCTTCTATCTTAGTCTATTCAAGCTGCGATGAGAGAATGCCGTGAACTGGGTAGCTTAGAGACAACAGAAATTTATTTCTTGCAGTTTTGCAGGCTGGGCAGTCCGAGATCAAAGCGCTGGCAGATTTGGGGTCTGGGAAGCCTGCTTTCTGGTTCTTAGGTGGTCGTCCTCTTGCTGTGTCCTCCCAGTGGTGGTGGTGGGGGAAGGGAGCTCTCTGGGGGCTCTTTTATAAGGGCACTCATCCTGTTTATGAGGGCTACACTTCCGTTTCCAATCCCACTTCCAAATACCATCACCCTTAGGGATTATGATTTCAACATATGAATTTCGGGGGGATGTAATCATCGAATCCTTTGCACCTTGCATTGGCCATGATCTGCTAGTCTCATCAGTTCCCGCAGGAAGGTAACATTTCTGCCTGGTGTTTCAGGGGTCTTGGGTGTCATGTGGGGTTTTCCCTGGGGCTTGCTCCTGTCATCATGGCGTCTGGAATTTTGATGAGAGCGAACCAATCTATGTTGATTAGTTTTTTGTTCCTGGTATTTGAAAATTCTGAGCTTTATCTTTTAGAGAGGGGAGATTAAGAGGGCCAGCATCAGTCTTCCCCTTTTTTCTTAATGAGAAAGGATTTTTAGAGCATTTAAAATGCCATTTCTATCCATTCACATAGCGGACTCACATCAGACAAGGTGCTCAAACTCACAGTGTCAAAGAAATGTAAATGAAAGTCACAACGAGATGAATCTCTCAGGCTGGGGAGAAAATGGAAAAGAACACTCGCATCTACTACTGATGGGGAAGCAGGGAAAGGGTTGCTGTTTTGTATCCTTGATGAAGACAAGAATTCCTTTGGCTGTTTTGGCCACATTTGTTCAAATTAAAATATGCAGATTATTTAAACACAGCATATAATATTTGATGCACCTAAAATACGAAAGATAACACACATGCAAATTATGACAAAAAGATAAAACAGGCGTTTGTGAGCCTAAGAATCATATCATCACCAACACCACCGAAGCTCCCTGCAAGCCCCTCCCCATATAACCACAGTCATATTCTCTTGCTGTGTTCTATTAAAAACAGTTAAAAGAAATACATAGACTCTTTGATCCAGCAATCTCTCTCCTGGGACTTCATCTCATAGAAATAAAAAGCCCTGGTGCATAAGCACATTTGTAGAGAGGATATTTATTGCAGCATTGTTTGTAGTTGGAAAAGAGGGGACACATGCGAATGCTCGTTAATGATTGAATAAATTACAGGACATCCACACCATAGAATTTTGTGCAGCCATTAAAAAGCGATGAATTAGAGTAATACCAGATGCCTTGGAGGGATTTCCATGGCATATTGTAGAATGAGACAACAGGAACCAGGAAAGTGTGTATAAAATGACAAATGCCTGTGGGTTGTATAGAGTGCGTAAATACACGTATTTGCATGCGACTGTGTGACAATAGAGACAAATCTGGAAGAATATGCTAGGTTGTCAAAAGGGATTACCGGAGAGAGGGAGAGCAGACTGGGGAGGGGAGAAAAAGGGAAAGAAAGAAAGAAAGAAAGAAAGAAAGAAAGAAAGAAAGAAAGAAAGAAAGAAAGAAAGAAAAGAAAAGAAAAGAA
The DNA here is from genome assembly GCF_023065955.2 of Ursus arctos. NCBI lineage: Eukaryota > Metazoa > Chordata > Mammalia > Carnivora > Ursidae > Ursus > Ursus arctos. The sequence continues at coordinate 53,367 of NW_026623075.1, read as the reverse complement.
AGACTTGTCTGAGTTTCAGTTGCTTCATCAAAAAAACAGGTATAAAAAGTCCCATCTTATTTTTATTCCAAGGTTTATGCGAGGGTTTCATGGGATGATGCAAAAGTTTGTTCTTGGAAAATGTTCAAGGCTCTGCCTAAATGTGTGATGCTGGGATTTATTCTGAAGTGCAGACGATACTTATCATGGTGATAAGATTTTGACCAAATAATTTTCTTGTTGTAGGCCTAGTCTGGTTTCATCTAGCAAACAGGGGTGGTAATAACCAACCTAACTAACGGCTGGTGTCCTTCCAGGTGACAGTGGAGGTACAGTCACTCCCCCTGGATGCCTTTACCTGTGTGTATTTGTGCCTTCACAGTCATCAGCCATGATTAAGTTTGCAGTATGATCGCTAAATCATTCCCCTCTTTTGCATTTCACCCACAGCATCTTTAAAACAGTGTTGCTGGGTCTGCCAACATTGGCGTGGCCCTGAGAGCTTATAGATCTCCATCCTTGGATTCTTTTCCATCCCAGTGAAATGGAGGTCCCCAGGCTGCATGGGACAGACACACTGTTTGCTAGGGCTGTGGTCACAAACTACTACAGACTGCTGGCCTAAAGCAAGAGATACTTACTCGCTCCTAGTTCTGGAGGCCAGGAGTCCAAAATCAAGGTGTTGTCAGGGCCATGCTCCCTCTGAAGGTTTTAGGGGAGAATCCTCCCTCTTCTTAGTTTTTGGTGGTTGCTGGCAACCCTTGGCTTGGATGCATTACTCTGATCTCTACCTCCACTGTCACATGGCCTTCCCCACTTCCCCACCCCCATGCCCTGTGTCTCTGTGTCCAAATCTCTTTTTTTAGTATATGTACTGCCGAAGCGAGCACCAAATCTCTTTTTTTAAAAAGGACACCAACCATTGGATTTAGGGCCTACCCTCCTCCATAATGACCTCATCTTGATTTAACTAATCACATCTGCAAAGACCCTAGTTCCAGACAGACTCACGGTGTCAGGTTCTGGGTGGAGATGAATTTTGGGGGACCCTATTCAACCCAGTACAGACACAAGATGGGGTTTCATTCTCTCTTTATTCCCTGCTTCTGGTCTTCTGCCTGAAGGTGAGCTTCTCAAGGAGCCCTAGAGATGGCATTGCCCACTCTGAGACAAATCTCAGTGGGTTTTACCAGAGATCTGTAGCTGAGCCCTTCGAGCATGACCAAACCACCCTTGTGAGGAGGAGTGGAGGGTGTGGGGGGGGATGTTCTGGGAACCTTCATGTTGCCTTTGGGCAGAAATTATAAACCTTTGGCAACCTCCAGTCACCCTTTTTCTTGACCTTATTTGGTACTCAGATGAGCAAGATTTTCCTTAATTGTTACAGAAATGTGAAAGACAAGCATGAATTTCAAAACTGTAAGAGACGTTGGGCACAAAGAACCTTTAGGTATACAGCGTAGTCAAGCAAATTAAACTTGGCAGCCAACAACCTGCAGACAGTGCTCGTTCCTTGCTCACAACGGATGGGCCAGTTGTTCGTGGAAGTGGCTCAGACACCACTGGCCTGGCTCAGAGCCAATGTCTTTTAGTCTCGCTTCCTTCCCACTGGACAGAGGACAGTCACCTGTTGCTACCTTTGGAGATGTGCTCAAGGTTGTCCTCTGACAAGAGTGAGGCTTCACAATGAAAAACTCAAAGAAAGGTCTTTAAAATTGTGCCAATCATGTCAATAATTTCAACTGATCTATTTTTTATTTGTTTTTGTGGTAGAATGCACATAACAAAATTTACGACTTTAACCATTTTATTTTTTATTTATTTATTTTTATTTTTTTAAATTTTTTTTTTAAAGATTTTATTTATTTATTTGACAGAGATAGAGACAGCCAGCGAGAGAGGGAACACAAGCAGGGGGAGTGGGAGAGGAAGAAGCAGGCTCACAACGGAGGAGCCTGATGTGGGACTCGATCCTATAACGCCAGGATCACGCCCTGAGCCGAAGGCAGACACTTAACCGCTGTGCCACCCAGGTGCCCCTATTTACTTATTTTTAAAGATTTTATTCATTTATTTGAGAGAGAGGGAGAGAGAGCAAAAGCATGCACTGGGGCAAGAGGCAGAGGGAAAGGGAGAAGCAGACTCATGCAGGGTTCAATCCCAGGACCCTGAGATCATGACCTGAGCCAAAGGCAGACGCTTAACCAACTGAGACAAGCAGGCCTCCCACCACTTTAACCATTTTAAAGTGTACAATTTGATGACAGTACATTCACAGTGTCGTGCAATGATCACCTCTATCTTGTTCCAGAATGTTCTCATCACCCCAAAAAGAAACCCAGTGCCCATTAAGCAGTCCTTCCCTAGTTTCCTCTCCCCCTGCCAACCACTGACCTTCTCTGTGTCTCTATGGCTTTGTTTATTCTGGATATTTCATATAAATGGAATTGTGCAATATGTGGCCTTTTGTGTCTGGCTTCTTTTTCTTAGCATAAGGTTTTCAAGGCTCATCCACATTGTAGCACGCAACAGCATGTCATTTCTTTTTATGGCTGAATAATATTCCATTGTATGAGTATACTACATTATATTTAATCCATTCATCAGCTGGACAAACCTGTTTTTGAGTTTCTCTTATCTGATAGGTAAGCAGTATTTAGCACATTTTTATTTTGAAATAATTTTTGACAGAAATTTATAAAGATAGTACAGTGACTTCCCATATACTATTCACCCCCCTAGCCGACCCCATGTCCTCTGTTGTTAATATCTGACATCACCAGAATATATTTGTTAAAACTCAGAAACAGACGCCAGCACATCGCTGTTAACTAAACTCCAGACTTGATCTGGATTTTGCCGAGTTTTCCATTAATGCTCTCTTTCTGTTCAGGATCTGATCCAGGGGACCACGTTGCATTGAACTGTCATGCATCTTGTCACCAATGATCTGTGACAGGTTTTCACTCTTGATTTTTGTGACCTTGACAGTCTTGGGTCTACAGGCTAGGTATCTTGTAGAAAGTTCCCCAACCTGAGTTTGCCAGATGCTTTCCTCATGATTACACTGGAGGCGTCTGTTGTATTTGTGCACGTTATCCAGACATCACTGGGAATACTTTTGCCTCTGAAGATGTCATCCCATAGGACTTGAAAGAGAGCATTCACTAGTCTTTTTCTTCTTTATTTAATAATTATAAATGCTATCCGATCTACCCCCATAGCCTCTGCAGGGAATTAGGTCCCCATTTTGTAGGTGAGGCGGTAGGAGTCTTGTGAGTGGCAGAGAAGAGATTCCAATCCAGATGCCAATGTCATGATCTGTCCAGAACTCCACGTTGCACATTGCTGATGGGCTGCTAACTAATTGGTTTGTTCAAGGGCATGTTCAACCGTGCCCTCAGTTCCCCTTTGGAAGAATTTCAATATCACCTAATTAGGTAACATGGTAACTGGGCAACCATTACTTATAATAGACACGGAGTTGTAAATTATTCTATTTAATTAAGAACTGCACGTTTCCTATTAAAGAAAAGCTTATCATAGGTTAGTAAATTTATTGGAAACACTTAACTTTAGCTAATTAAGCTGTTTGAACTCAAGGCAAGGGCATTCATTAATAATCAAGCCCAAGCCGTTAAGGGCAATTAGTGAAACAGCTGGTCTTTATCTCACTGATAAAGGATGGTTAATAGAGATCTTTACAGGTGTTATAAACTTCCCCAAAGCAATATCCTCTTCAAAAGTTTGCTTTAGTAAAGAACACAGAAGAGGAAACTCAATTTAAGAGAGCTGAGTTGGTAGCAATCTCCATCTCCAGCCCCACGCTGAGAGCTGAGGGAAAGTGAAATCCACCAACTCTGGCCTCATTCCCAGACTCTCCATTTTCGGGGCAGAATCTGAACCCTAAGTCAGCATCATTGTTCTCATTCCCATCGAAACTGTGGCTGCTGAGGAGCGAAGTGCATGGATTGGTCATCTATAGATGCAGGAATTATATTTTCTGATAGAAAATGGAGGAATGTTGTCTGTCAAAGTGTTTCTTCTGATCTGTGGGTGTCTTTGTGTAAAAGGTCTCACAGAGTTCCCCCTTTACAATGATATCAGCTTAAAATTCTTTAAAAATTGAAGTATAAAGCATTGACTTTTTGAAAAACCTCGGGCCAGGTGTCTTGTAGAATGTTCCGCATCAGGATTTCTCTGGCATTTCCTCTTGGTGTTGTTTGACTTGTTCCTCGGTCCCCTGTGTCTCCCCGGATGCTGGAAGTTCACTTCAGAGCTTGATTAGGTTGAGGTGACACATTTTGGCCAGAATCCTTCAAGGTGAAGACATGTATTTCACATGGCATCATGCCAGGAGGTACGTAAGCATCTTTGTCCTCCTCTTCGTGATGCCAAGCTTGAGCCCTGGGTTAAAGAGGTAACACTGGTTCTCCCCATTGTAGAGGTCCATTTCCTGCTCTAGAATCAGTACATAACGTGTGGGCTGCTCCATTTGTCTGCAGTGCAATCTTCCTGTTCTTGGCTCTTTCTCATCATTCTGGCCCATACTTAAGTGTCACCTTCTCTCGTTAGACATTAGGCACCTGCTTTAAGGTGGCCTGTAAGGTCCTGTGTGCTCTGGTCTTGACTGGCTCCTGGAATCACCTTGAGCAATGTCCCCTTCCCCATTGCAGCTCAGCCACGTGGGCCATTTCAGTGCCTGGAGTGCACCATGCTCCCTTCTGTCAAAGCCGTGCCTGGAGCACACCACTCTCCTCCTCATCCACTTATCCCTTCTCAGCCTTCTGGGGTGAACCAGGGCCAGTTCCGAAGGGATGTCTCCCCGGATTGCACACCCCATCCCAGTCTGGGTAAAATCCCACTGTTGAATGTTCTCAAAGCACCATGGAAGTAAGTCTCCATTGTAGTGCTCACCACACTTGGAATTTTCCACTTTATATATGTGATTATTGTACTAATTTCTGTCTTCCCCCCAGAAGCTAAGCTCCAAAGGAGTAGGGAACCTGCCTAATTTTGTTTATCCTTGTAAATCCAAAACACCTAACATGGAGCCTGGCACACAGTAGGTGCTCAATAAATATTTATTGAACGAATGAATTAATGTTCACCAGTAGTTGAATGGCCCTAGGGGGACCCTCTGTGAATGACTTCTTGAAGGATCCTGGTCCCATTTGGTCCTGCAAAGTTTCTAGACTAAGGGCTGGCAAACCTCTTCTGGAAAGGACAGGTTGGTAAATACTTTCAGCTTTGTGGGCCAGATGGTTGACCGGGTTGGAGGGGACTGACTTTCCCCATCTGTAAAAAGGGATAATAATAGCTCCTAACTCATACGAGTATGGAGAAGGCTCAATAAGCTAATATATATAAAGTGCTAAAAGTGCACTAAGCTACCTTAGTTTTAGCTGTTATTGTTGGGCTTGTGTATGGTGGGGACACAGGCAACACATGCGTACATCAGGAAGGAAACACGGTAGTATCAGCTAGAAGGAAGCATGGCAAATCAAAACCCTACTGGATTTCCACGTGCATGTCAGTGACAGGCAGCCTGGATTAAAGAGCCGAGATGTCACAGCGGGGAGGGCTGCCTTGTTCCCAGAGGGAAACAACAACCTGCAGAAAGAAGGAGCACAAAGCTTAGGGAGGGGGAGACAGTGGCTTGAGGAACGAGAGGAGCGGCAGAGGTGGCTGCGAATCACTGTAATATTTTCCCTCGGAAAGTCCCAGGGGTTCTGGCAGCGGCCTTAATCGCCTATTCTAGGCGTCGGAAGCCTAGCTCCTTGCTCTTTGAGAGCTGTGCTCCCTCTTGCCTCTCTCTGTCTCCGTTAGAGCCTAATCATATTTGAAAGTAGTTTTTATCTGTGATTATTCATCCGTATGTGAGGAGCTTACGGGTCTAAGCCGCCACTTCCAGCAGATCCAGGCACGTGGCCCTGTTAATACACACAGTCCTAGAGCTGGCAAGGCGAGTGAGCCCCACCCCCGTCCATCCACGCAGGGAGATTTTAGGAAATTAGAGGGGAGCTGCGCTGAGGGCGGGGAGGGGGAGGCAGACGGTGCTGGCATGGAGACCGGGAGCAAAACAAACATGATAACTAATAGCAGGAAGTCCAGCCAGGGCTGTAAATCGATAAGGTGGGCTCTTCCTAAAGGCACAGCTCCTCAAACTGTAATAAGATGGTGTCTATGAGGATTACGCATCAGCTTAGAGAACAATATTTCATTTTCGCTGGCTCTTCCTAATCTGCAGAAGACAATGTGCGGGGCTAGGTTTAATGCCCCCACACACAGTTCAGGTTAATCCTCCGTTAAGTCATGGTGCGGGTCAGAGGGAGATCTTACCACTCTTTCTAGGGTGGCAGGGTGCAGACATGAAGGTGGGGAGCCAGCCGAGGGGCAGGCCAAGGACAAAGTTGGAGAGCACTAGGCAGGCTATAACAAACACAAAGCCGTTGGATTGCCCTTGTTTCTCATCCTGATGTTTCCCTGTTTGTGGTGTTTTATAGTGTTGTGATATAATTCACATACCATATGTGTACAATCCAGTGGTTTTAGTATATTCACAGAGTTGTGCAGCCATCACTATCAATTTTAGAACAGTTTCATCCCCCAGAAGAAACCCCATACTTATTACAGTTACTCCCCATTTCTCACCAATCTCCCAGCCCCAGGCAATCACTAATCTAATTTCTGTCTCTGTAGATTCTGTCTCTATCGACTCAATTACATGTCATTGAAATCATACAATATATGGTCTTTTGTGACTGGTTTCTTTCACTTAGCATAATATTTTCAAGATTCGTCCATTTTGGAGCATGCATCAATAGTTCATTCCTTTTTATTGCCAAATAATATTCCACCGTATGGCCATACCACATTTTATTCATCTGTTCATCTATCGATTGATGGACATTTTTTTTAAATTTAAAGATGTATTTCTTTATTTTAGAGAGAGAGTGTGCATGAGCAGAGTGGGGGCAAGGGCAGAAAGAAAGGGAGACAAGCAGACTCCCTGATGAACAGGGAGCCCAACACCAGGCTTGATCCCAGGACCCTGAGATCATGACCTGAGCTGAAGGCAAGAGTCGGCCGCTCAACTGACTGAGCCACCCAGACACCCTTGTTGATGGACATTTGAATTGTTTTGACTTTTTGGCTGCTGTAAACATTCATGTATGTATAAGGTTTTGTATGGACATGTTTTCATTTCTTTTGGGTATGGGCCTAGGAATCGCTGGGTCCTATAGTATCTCTCTGTTTAAATTTTTGAGGAACCGCCAGACTGTTTTTCAAGGTGGCTGCACCATTTTACATTCCCACCAGCACTGGATTTCTCTGAATTCTCACCAACAGTTAATATTATCTTTCTCTCTCTTTTTTAGTGTAGCCATCCTAAATGGGTGTGAAGTGGTATCTATCTCATTGCGGTTTTGACTGGCATTTCCCTAATGGCTAACAATGTTGAACATCTTTTCATGTGCTTATTGGCCATTTTGTGTCTTCTATGGAGAAATGTCTATTCATATTCTTAGCTCATTTTGTAATTAGGTTATGTTTTTATTATTGAGTTATAAGAATTCTTTATATGTTCTGGATGCACATCTCTTATAAGGTACAAGAGGTTTGTGAGTGTTTTTTCCCATTCTCTGGGTGGTCTTCACTTTCTTGATGGTATCATTTGCAGCACACAGGTTTTCAGTTTTGATAAAGTTCAGCACATCTGTTTTTTCTTTTGTCACTTTTGCTTTTGGGGTCATATCTAGTAAGACATTTCCTAACAAAGATGAGCTCCTCCACTTTATTCCAAGAATTTTAATAGTTTAGCTTATTTAGGTCTATGGCCCTTTTGAGTTAATTTAAAAAAATATGTATTTATTTTAGAGAGAACGGGGAGGGGAGAGGCAGAGGAAGAGAAGGTCCAAAGGAGACTTTTGAGTTAATTTAAAATATTGTGTATTTATTTAAGAGAGAGAGGGGAGGGGAGAGGCAGAGGAGGAGAGGGTCCAAAGCAGACTCTGTGTGCGGAGCCAGATGTGGGGCTTGATCCCATAACCCTGCGATCATGACCTGAGCTGAAATCAAGAGTTGGACACTTAACCCACTGGGCCACCCAGGTGCCCCTTTTTATCGTAGTCTTAATGACCATTCCATTATCATACTACCTGAAGGGAGCATTTTTGGCGACTGTGCTCAGGGATGCAACGGCTGCCCTTTCTCCTAGCTGTGCTACAGATCATGCTATGTAGGCCCTCTGACTATTTGCAGGGTCTAGGTTACGAGTCCATGTAGAAGGTGTACATACTGTGTGTCTCCATGTTTAAGCATAAATCACTATATCCTGTTCTCCTAGCTTGGTAAATAAATCTTCATAATGACAAAATTTAAAAATTCAAATAAAGCTAAGGTTTTTGTAAGAGCAAAAATTGGCAAACTATCAAAGTTGGCAAAATATACTCAATCAAATTGTTGGGCACTTTCTAGATAATCTGTTGGTGGGCTGGCTGGCAATGTTTGGATGAGTATAAAAAGATACATGTAATTCCTAAACTATGTATTCCATAAATTTTCTTTTTCTTGTCTTAATTTTAGCAAAATCACTTGTTTTTATAATCAAGATAGTCACTGATTTATGTCTGTTGACAGTAGTCATTTAGTGATTAAAATAAAATATAATCAGACTCAAGATATTCAACATTTGGGTATAATTTCACCAAGAGAGTATGTTACAGTAAAGGTGAAAATTGAAAAACTAAAATTATTTTTCATATGTTTTCAAGAAAAGTTACTTCTTCCTAAGGTATTCAAAATTATTTATTAAAAATAAAGGGTAAAATGCCAATTATGAGTAAATGCGAACTCTTTAAATATGCAAATATTTAAAAAATTTAAAGTTGAAATATAATTTTTGAAATTTTAATTAGATTTTACTATGTATTTTTATTTTTCTTTTCTTTTAATTTAATTTTCTTTTTATTTATTTTTCTTTTTAAAGATTTTATTTATTTATTTGAGAAAGAGAGAGAGTTCCATCCCAGGACCCTGAAATCATGACCCGAGCCACAGGCAGGTGCTTAACCGACTGAGCCACCCAGGCACCCCATGTATTTTTATTTACAAACTATTCCTAATTATAATTTTCTATGTCTATTCAGTTGTCAATGTCAAGAATCAGTATTACGGGTCCTATGTTATGGCCAGACTTCTACCTACACAAAATTAAGAGTAATATGAATTAATACTGCATTTTCCTCAGCCACTATATGCAGCTATGGCAAATGTCATCCTGATTTCCACAAAGGTCCAGAGCCACAAATTGGGACACAAAGAGAAGCAAAAAGAGGCAGTCAGCTCTATGGGGACATGGTACTATGCTGTGCAGGAATCTCTTGTATTTACTGCATCTGAGAGGGAGTCTTAGACAAGTTAGTTAACTTAACCTTTCTCTTACTAAGCGCTCCTGCCGCTCAGATCCTGTTGGCCCTCCACAGCTGTGCCCATCTCTCTCTTGGCCTTGGTACCACACACAAGCCTTCAAGCCCTTTGAACACAGTTGCCTTCTGTGTTTTGGGGATAGAGGTCAAGATCTTGGAGAAGTGGCTTTCTGATGCCTGAATGGTGTTACTCATGAAAGTGGATGTTTTGGGTGATGGGTCAGGCTTTGACCATGCTGGTGCAGAGCCCAAGTGACAGAGGTACCCAGGACAGGGCCCCCCGGTTGCTCAGGTCTGAGGGTGGTCGTACAGGTGCGTGTGGGTGAAGAGGAGTTTGAGGAAGGGCTTCAGGGCCTGACCACCGGGATGGCATCTTGGAGTGCAGAAACCATCTTCTTTTGGTGCTCGTGGGAACTTCTCTCCATATTCCTTGTCTGGAGGTATTTTCTCACTTCTGATGTGACTATTCTGTGAATAATCCTAAGAGCTAAGATGCTTGTGGGTCAAAGAGTGGTGGACCTTTCTGTTTTACTTAAGGATGGAAGTATTATTTTCCTAATACTGGTGGTTTTTGATTTTCTGGACCAAAAGCATTGCCACAGATACATATTCCCAGATATTCTTATCTACAGATAAGAACTAGGCAAATGCTGTGGTATTTGGATAAAAAAAAGTCAACAACCACCCAACCTCACTTGATCAATTTTATTTGAGCTATTAGCTGAGAATATTTTGCACTAGAGACTTCTTACATCAAGTAATAACTGAACGTTAAGCAAACAGATCATCAATTATTAACATATAGCTGCTATTAATGTAATCCTTTACATTTCAGTAGCACCAGCATTTGGAAGGGGATAGAAAGCTAGTTAAAAGCATCTGGTGTACAAAATAAGAATATAACCACATTCCCTTTGCTATAATTTTTTTAGATGATTGATCTCTAAATTTTCCATTTAGGAATGGGTGTTATAATTGGGAGAGAGAGATGTAAACTCCAGTCTGATGTTGAAATATCTGATCAAGATGCTAGCAAAAGCAGTATTTGAAAGGCTCAGGACTCTTGCAAACCCAAAATCTACCTTTAATATTGGATCTAGATACTTTATTGGCCAAACTCAGGACAATGTCTTTTTGTGAATACATTTTCTTTACTTATTTTTTGGAGTATAGATTATACATTTGCATGCTTAAAAAACTAAAAAGTAAAAAAAAAAATCACCATGAACATTCTTCCTACACTGCCATCCCACCAACAAGAAATCACTTCTTTTCATATTTATGTATCTGTCCAGAGCTCCTTTGCATGTATCAGCAAATACTAATTTTGACTCTTATTTCACACTGTTTTGCATCTTGAGTCTTTTGTTTTTATCCTGTATTTACTTATATACCCTGGAGATCCTTCCATATCAGCACATGAAGAGCTTCCTTGTTTTTATTTCCAACCACAGAGTACCCTATTAGAGGATGCCCATACTTTGTTTAACCCGTCTATTCTAGATGGACGTTGGGTTGTCTTCACCTGTTACTTAGGCTGCACACACAGCAATGGGCAATCTGGTACATGCATGATTTCACATGTCTTTAGGATAAATTTCCAGGAGTGAAAATGATGGGTCAAATTGTACACGTGTTTGTGATTCTGCATAGATCTTGCCCCATTGTCTCTCCATGAGGGTGGCAGCCATTTGTGCTCCCACACTAGCAATGAATGAGAGTGTCTGCCTCTCCGGTGCTCATTCATGTTTTGAGGAACTGCTTGAGGGGAGACTATCCCACTCAGCATCAACTTTGTAGGAGAGACTTGCACCATTTTACCCCTTACTTCCCTATCATTTTGCAACCTTCCCCTCCATGCCGCTTGCTTGTTGCAGGACTGTGGCCAAGTTACTTCAGCACTTGTGCCTCAGTTTCTTCATCTGTAAAATGGGGCTGTAGGAGTACCCACAGCCTATGGTAGCCGGGAGCATTCCATGAGCTAATGCACACAAAGCGCTAAGCAGAGTTTAAACACCGTAAGGGCTTAAATGCTATCTGTTGTGTCGTGGGTCAAAGAAATAATGCTGCTTAGGGATTAACACATCTCTGCCTCTTTGTGGCCACAGTGTGTTGATATCTATGTCATAAAACTAGAAATTCACTGAACGCTTTCTTGGAGGAGAAGGAATCTTGGTAAGCAAACATGAGCTCCTTCTTTGGGTTTAATTGGAGGAGAGGAAGCTGGAAGTTGCTAGTGGAGAAGGGACGTGATCAGGATGGTGGAGCAGGAGCAGATATTCTGCAGGAAGCCTTGGAGAAGGAAAGCCAACCTGTGCTTACGAGAACCTCTGCCTCCAGGAGGAGGTTCTGAACTGCGTGTAGCAGGTGCCAAGAGCCCCAGGCTACTGTCTAGCCTAGAGTTTTGCCAGGACAGGCAAGGTTCTAGAATCCTGAGGACTGGGAAGGGATTGGAGATGGAGTCATTCCCTAGGGCCACGCAGAGGTTGAAGGCTCTTTCTCTGGAGTCAGACAACCCCAAGTTCAAATCCTGGCTCCACTACTTGCAAGCCGGGTTACCTCGGGTGCATTCATATTTCTGATCCTCTCTTCCTTCATCTGTCATTTGAGGATAAAAGCCACAGGAGAGTTATTCTCAGACTGCTTCTATATTCACAGAGAGGCTGTGAGGACTACATGACGTAATAGTTCTTAGGCATGGATCACCTTGCCTGGCATATATTAAGCCCTTGATAAATGCCAGCAACTTTTAGGGACATAAATGAATAAAACTCTGTGTCTCTGGGACACAAGAGGGGCCCACCCAAGGGTGGGGGGAGGTTTACATTAACAAATTCAAGTCATAAAATCAGAAAAGACCCATTTGAATGGATGTACAGTTATAGAGGAAATGTGCCTTTCAGCATACATGTTATTTGCAACAAAGCAAAACGAATTTGTAAGCGTCTGATTGCAGATGCAGGGGAAAGAGATCCTGAAAAATTTCCTGTGGTCTTGAGGCAGCAAATGGAAAATGAGTTGTATAGTACTGATTGCTGCTAATTTAAGACTTATAAAAATCACTGATAATCTCTTCAGTGTTCTCAGCTCTTTTATGTTATTTACTAAAGGTAAAATCGTCATACTTTTCCATACATTATTTTTATCCCTTGATCTCATTTCCATGTTAAGGACATATGTTCCTTAAACACTTCTGCTTCTACTCCCCCCCCCCCCCCGCCCCAACCATCACTCTCTGTAAGATCTTAATCCTTGTGCTTGGGAATCATCAAGTGTACTTGATCATCGAGTAGCACATCAGCGATGCTGCTCTCCTTGCCTGGAATGCCCTGATCTGTCTGCTGTGCTTGGCAAGCTCTTCCTCTTCTCCCAGCCATTGCCTTCCTCGTGAAGTATTTCCCAGTATCACCATCAGCCGTCGATGGCTCTTTCTTCTTTTATTCCATGGGACTCTATTTAATGTTTCTTTTATAACATTTTATAACGGAGAGATACATCTGTCTCTCCCTTTACTCTGGGAAATCTTTGAGTCAAGGATTGCATCCCTCCTTCCCTGTCTTCCTTCCAAGTTCATCAAATATGTATTAAGTATCAGGTCCTGTGATAGGACTTGGGACCACAGGAATGAATTAGATACACTTCTCGGTCTGCAGGGGAGATCTCAACATGAGTTGGGAGCAATTAAAAATGAGGCACTGAGCTAATCATCTTTTTTTGTCTTCTAACTGACCCTCCACATGCCCATTATTATTTCTATGTTTTATTGTTGAAAAGCTGAGCCAGAGAGGAAATATAACTTGCCAAAGAACACAGGGCTTCCAAGAGGCTGCAAATTGGTGTCAAGGTGAGAGTCAAGAGACGATGCCCAGCAACCTCATGGCTGTGAGGATTTGGCCAGGTGAAGAAGGGTAGGAAAGAAGGGGGAGGGGGTAGGCTGTACAAAAGCTTGGGGGTACTTGGAAACTGCCTCTTACAGGTGGGAGACCACACTCAGGAAACATGAATCTCCTGGAGGAGGCTTGGGGCCTGGCCATACTTCCTCCCTCTCTGATTTCTTTCTCATCATCTCTCCTCCCCATAGCCCTAGGGAGTATCTTCTAGTATCTAAATGGAGGTGAGAGAGACAGAGAATCTCTTCTTTCCTTGTTGCTTTTACTCAAGCCACTCTGTTGAGGACAGGAATGTTCTTTCTTTTACTGCGTGGCAGTTCGTAGGAAGGGCTCTGGAGCCAGGCTGCTTGGGGCTTGCATCCTGGCTCTGCTTGCTGCTTACCAGCTTTGTGACTTTGGGCAAGATGTTAGTGTCTGTACCTCAGTTTCTCCTCCTGTAAAATGCGGTTAATAACTGTACCTATTTCATAGGATTTTTGCAAGAATTTAAAGGAATTAAAGCATTTAAAGCACTTAGGACAGTACCTGGCACATTGTAGGAGCAAAACATATGATGATGGTGATGCTCATGATGACAACAGTGGTGATAAAATTACTCTACACACGGCGCCTGAGTAGCTTAGTTGGTTAAGTGACTCCCTTTGACTCAGGTCATGGTCCTGGGGTCCTACGATTGATCCCCTTGTCTGGCTCCCTGCTCAGCAGAGTCTGCTTCTCCCTCTGCCCCTCCCCCTGCTTGTACTCTCTCTCTGTCTCTCAAATAAATAAATAAAATCTTGGAAAAATTTAATAAAATTACACAAACCTCCTCTCTTCTGGCTCTTTTGTACTAAATGTTAATGGCCTAAAGCCATAACCAAATGGAATTAGTTCTTTTCCTCAGAGACGAGGAGAGCTTAGACTCAAGTTTTAATTTGCTGTCTAATGCAATAAACAAAGGGAAGAAAAAAATCATTGCATTTTACATTAAAATAGTAGGGCTGCTCACATGAATGTTATACCCAAAGTTGTTTGAGTTGATATGTTACTCAAAACTGAAAGAAATCTAATCCGGTCTATTTACTGAAATTATGATGGATAAACTGAGGCTCAGAGAAAGGAACTGACAAATGCATGGTCACACAGATAGGAGGCTGGAACTAGAACGCATGTCTCCTGCTTCCTGTTCATGTTCCTTGGGGAGCCCCACAGCCAAGTGAAGAAATACAGCCATTCTCTATTCTATGACAGTGATCAAAAACAATTTTTGTGAAGAGCCTGATGGTAAATATTTTAAGCTTTTTGGGCCATATGTCTCTGTTACAACAATTCAGCTCTGCTGTTGTAGAGCAAAAGCAGCTGTAGATGGTATGCAAATGAATAGATGTGGCCGTGTTTCAATAAAACTTTATAAAACAAGGTGTTAGGCCAGATTTGACCCATGGGCCATGGTTTGCAGACCCTTGCTCTGTGGCATCCCCAGCTGGAGTGCTCGAGATGACTACCAGGGCAATAAATGCCTCTCTATATGAAACAGAGGCTGATAGTTGCTAAATATAAAGAAGTGGGAAGCATGTGTGTAGTGATAAGGATAATTGGGCAAAACCCAATTTTACTTTTCTAAACGGCTGCCCTTGTTTCTTTTTATTTCTAAATTTTCTTTCTCTCTCTCTCTCTTTCTTTCTTCTTCTTCTTCTTCTTCTTCTTACAAAATATTTTTATTTATTTATTTTGGAGAGAGAGAGAGTATGTGCACACAAGCAGGGGGTGGAGGGGAAGGGCAGAGGGAGAAAGAGAATCTTGAGCAGATGCCATGCTCAGCACAGAGCCCATTGGGAGACTTGATCTCATGACCCTGATATCATGACCTGAGCCGAAATCAAGAGTCAGATGCTTAACTGACTGAGCCACCCAGGAGCCCTTAAATTTTCTTTTTTTTTAAAGAGAGAAAATAGAGATGGCAATTTTTCTACATTAACAAATGAGATTAAGGGAAAGATTTAGTCGAATTGTGTCAGTTACCATGGCATTCCTAGTACAACTTGCCAGAATCTCCAACTTATAGGGCAAATTTTATCTATGTGACTCAGGTAATTTTAATCTATAGCATGAGAATTATCCACTTAGCTCCCAGAGATTAGCTTGCTTTATTAGGATATCAAAAAAAAAAAATAAGCAGAAAGAAGAGAGAATGTGTTGAGAGATGATTTGCTTTAGTTTGAGGAAATCAGTTCGCAGTTAATTAGGGCAAACCTTAGAGGCCACAGGCGGGTTAGCAGAATGAGGTTTAATCATTATCAGATAAGCATAAAGTTATGAAAATACCACAGAGCATTCTTTCTGTGAGGTGCATAGTTACGTGCATCTTTTGAAATCATTTGTCATGGGGAAGTATATTAATTATTTCTTGCTGCATGGTAATTACACCCAAATATAGCAGCTTAAAACAACACACACTTATCATCACAGTTTCCATGATCAGGAGCTTAGCTGCTTCCCCTGCTTCCCCTCACATGCCAGCATTAAAGTGTCAGCCAGGTTGGGGTTTCATCTCAGGGTTCAAGTGGGGAAGGAGTCACTTCTCAGCTCTGGTGGTTGTTGGCAGGATTCAGTTCCTCAAGGGTCATTGAACTGAGGGCTTCCGTTCTTTGCTGGCTGTTGCTAGAGCCCACCCTCAGTTCCTTGACACGTGGGCATCTTCAATATGGCAGCGTACTTCTTCAAAGCCCCCCAAACCAAGAAGGCAATAGAGTCAGCCAGCAAGATGGAAGTCACAGTCTTGTGTAAGTAATGATGGAAGTGACATCCCATCACTGTTGCCATATTCTATTCATTAGAAGTCAATCACAGGTCTTGCCCACACCAAGAGAGGAGATTATGTAGGGACATGAAAACCAAGAGGTGGGGATGATTGGGGGGGGGGTGTTTTAGAGTCGACCTGCTAGAGGGAGGGAGTAATAGTGATGTCAGCCTGTAATGAGAGCAAGACCTTCCATGTTGGGATGTGTGCGTGTCCTGTGCATTTTCCGTCTGGAACTTGAAACTCTGTCTGGTTTCTGGGAAATTTGAATGGTGTGGAGACCATTGAGCTTCATTAAACCTAAGTGCTAGGTAAGACAGGGCCCGTGTAACATTTAGGATTCTTTTAGTGACAAGCAACAGAAAATCGAACCCAGATGGCTTAAGATAAAAGAACATTTATTGGCTTACATAATTGGAACATCCAAGAATAAATCTCAGTTCAGGGGTTAAAACAATATATTTTATGTGTCTATTTTTTTTATTAGAGTTAATGAGGTATAATTATGTATGGCAAAATCGACCCTTTTAAAAATACAATTCAGGGAGTTTTGACATGTGTGTTCAGTCATGTAACCATCACCACAGTCAGGATATAGAACATTTCCATCATCCCCCCCACCCAGATTCCCTCTTACTTCTTTGTAGTTAACCCCTCTTGCTACCCTCAGCCCCTGGCAAGCACTAAATTCTTTTCAGGACCTTTGCCTTTCTCAGAATATTTTAAAAATGGAATCATATAATATGTCACCTTTTGGATCTAGCCTTCTTTCACTCCGCATAATGCCTTTGAGATGCACCTTTGTGTCAGTAGATAATTCCTTTTTTATTATAGAGTGGTAGTCCATTGTATAGATGAATAATAATTTTTTTTATCCATTAATGGAAGGAAATTTGGCCTGTTACCATTTTTTGGCAACTATGAATAAAACTACTATAAACATTTGATTTTGTTTTGATTTTGATTTGATAAAAGTTTTGATTTTTCTGGTATGTACCTAGCAGTGGAATTGCTGGGTCATATAGTACATCTGGGTTTAACTTCATAAGAAACTGACAAGTTAGTTTCCAAAATGGCTGTACGATTTTGCATTCCTATCAGCATGAATGAGAGTCCCAACTGCTCCCTATACTTGCCAATACTTGCTATCGCATTAAAAATTTTAGCCATTCCAACAGGTGTGCAGTGGTTTCTCAAGGTGTGTTTAATTTTCATTTTCCTAATAATTGATGTGACCATCATTGCATGTGTTTATTTGCTGCTTGCATAACCTCTTTGGTGAAGTGTTTATGCAAATATTTTGCCCATTTAAAAAAATTATATATTCTTCCCTATTTTGAGGATAAACACCATTCTTGGATAGAATTCTTACAGGTCAAGTTTGAGTGAATAGAAACCACAATAGTAATTATATAATGGGGCCTATTTTTTTTTTAATCTAAAATATGTAAAAGAGGGGCGCCTGGGTGGCACAGCGGTTAAGCGTCTGCCTTCGGCTCAGGGCGTGATCGTGGCGTAATGGGATCGAGCCCCACATCAGGCTCTTCCGCTATGAGCCTGCTTCTTCCTCTCCCACTCCCCCTGCTTGTGTTCCCCCTCTCGCTGGCTGTCTCTATCTCTGTCAAATAAATAAATAAAATCTTTAAAAAAAAAATAAAATAAAATATGTAAAAGAATGTAGCACTTCCAAGACATTAAAATAACACAACATCAGGTAAGAATTACACTGTTGTTTTATTATTATTAAATTTTCAGAGTTCTTTATATATTCTGGATGTGAACCCTTTATCAGAAATGTGTTTTGCAAATACTTTATCCCAGTCTGTGGCTTGCATTTTCACTGTCCTAATAGAGCCTTTCAAAGTTTAAAATGTTAATGAAGTCCAGTTTATCAAAACTTTCTTTTATGGATCATGCTTTTGGTGTCGTGTCTAAGAAATCTTTGCTTGTCTCATCACAAAATTTTATTCTTTGTTTTCTTCTATGGGTTTCATAGTTTTGCATCTTACTTTTAGGTCTGTGATCCATTTCTAGTTAGTTTTTGTACAAAGTATGTATCAAAGTTTATTTGCAAATGGCAAACCAATGATTTCAGCACCATTTTTTGAGAAAACTATCCTTTAAAAAAATTTTTTTTGAGAGAAAGAGAGAGAGAGCATGAGCAGTGGGAGGGTTAGAGGGAGAGGGAGAGAGAGAGAGAGAATATCATGCATGCTTCATGCTCAGCACAGAGCCCGACTCAGGGCTAGATCTCAGGACCCCAAGATCATGACCTGAGCCAAAATCAAGAGTTGGATGCTTAACTGACTGAGCCACCCAGTGCCCCTTCCTTATTCATTTTTAAATCCCCTTTCAGAGACTCTGTCTTCAAAATCCACTCAGAACACCCATATAGATTTAATTATTCCTTCACCTATATCTTGGAAGCATTTCAGTTATTATACTCTCACCATCTATTACAGTTTGTTTTCTTCCATGTTTGTGTCCCTGTTACACTACAAAATCCTTGGCAAACCAAGAAACAGACTCTTGACTATAGAGAGCAAACTGATGGTTGCCAGAGGAGAGGTCATTGGAGGGGATGGGTGAAACAGGTGAAGGGGATTAAGGAGTGCATTTGCTGTAATGAGCACCGGGTGGTGTATGGAATTGTTGAATCACTGTATTGTACTCCTGAAACTAATATTACACTGTATGTTAACTAACTGGAATTTAAATAAAAACTTAAAAAAGAAAAGCACTAGTCTCCATAAGCAAGTGCAAAAAAATGTTTTTAAAACACGCAAGTGAAATATAACGTATTGAAAGAAAAGTATACAAGCCATGAGTATTTAGCTCATTTTCACAATGTGAACACACTTGAATAACTAGCACCCCCAAAACACCATTGCATCCCCTTCTTTCCAAAAGTAATTTCCATACTGAGTTCTAACACCATAGATTAGTTTTGGCCACTTAAAAAGATATAAATAGAATCAAGCAATGTGAGATTCATCCATATAATTACATGTAACTGCAGTTAGTTGACTTCCATTGCTGAACAGAATTCCCTCATGTGAATATACTGCCATTTATATTTATCCATTTTATTAGTATTGGACATTTGTGGTTATTTCTGGCTTTTGACATTAAGAACCATGTTGCTATGAACATGTTTGAACTTGATTTTTGGTTCACACGTGTAACCAGTTCTGTTGGGTATCATACCTAGGAGTAAAATTGCTGGGTCATAAAATAAGCATTGTTCAAATTTAGTAGATTCTATTAAACAGTTTCTGAAGTGCTTATATGAATGTAAACTCCCACTAGCAGTGTATGGGAGTTCCAGATGCTCTAAATTGTCAACAACCCTTGATATTGTTAGTCTTTTTAGTGTTAGCCATTCTAGTGGATACACAGTAGTGTCTCATAATGATTTTATTGTGCATTTACCTAATGACTAATAATGTTGAACATCTTTTCATCTGTCTGTTGGCCATTTAGATATCTTTTCTTGGTGAAGTAACTGTTTAAGTCTTTTTTCCATTTTTTCTGTAGAGTTATTATTATTCTTGATAAGGATTTTTAGAAATCCTTTTATATTCTGGGTATGAGTCCCTTTTTGGTGATATGTGTTGCAACTATCTTTGCCACTGTGAGACTTGCCTTTTCCTCTCCTAGAGGTATCCTTTTTTTTTTCTAATGGTATCCTTTTATGCACAGATGTTCTTAATTTTAATAATTCCAATTTATCAATCTTTTCCTTTATGGTTAGTGCTTTCTGTGGTCTGTCCAAGAAGTAATTTCCTACCTGAAAATAAAGAAGATACACTCCTATGTTACCTTCTAAAAGCTTATTATTCTACATTTTACATTTAGAGCTGTAAACCATTTGGGATTTATTTTTATGGTGTGAGGCAGGGGTCAAGTTTTATTTTTCCCATGTGGATATCCAATTGACCCACCACCATTTTTGAAAAGACTCATTTCCTCATGACCTTTCATATTATTATAAATCAAGTGTTTGTAGATGCATGGGTCTGTTTCTGGACTCCTGCATTTGTCTATTTTCATGCCAGCATTATTGTCTTAATTTCTACCATTATAATAAGTGTTAATTCCTAATATAACATGGGCTTCTACTTGGTTGTTCTTTAAGATTGTCTTGGCTAGTCTCGACCCTTTGCATTTACATAGTGGCTTCTCAATTTCCATAAAACACCACCTGGGAATTTAATGGGAACTGTGTTAAAGATCTATAGATCGCTTTGCAGAGAATTGACATAACTGCAGCATGGAGTCTTCCATCCATGAACATGGTTTATCCTTCTATGAATTTAGGTTTTAAAATTCTTTTTTTTTAAATGATTTTTTATTATATTATGTTAGTCACCATACAGTACATCCCCGGTTTCCGAGGTAAGGCTCGATGATTCATTAGTTGTGTATAACACCCAGTGCACCATGCAATACGTGCCCTCCTTACTACCCATCACCGGTCTATCCCATTCCCCCACCCCTCTCCCCTCTGAGGCCCTCAGTTTGTTTCTCAGAGTCCATAGTCTCTCATGTTTCATTCCCCCTTCTGATTACCCCCCTTTCTTTATCCCTTTCTTCCCCTACCGATCATCCTAGTTCTTATGTTCCATAGATGAGAGAAATCATATGATAGTTGTCTTTCTCTAGGTTTTAAAATTCTTATCAGTGATGTTTTAGAACCTTTCATGTATCGGTCTTACATATCTTTTGCTAGACTTACTCCTATGTATTTGATATTTTAAAATATTGTTGTAAATAGACTTTTTTATTGTCTAAATGTTTGCTGATATATAAAAACACATTTGATGATTTTCTATTTATCTTGATGGACTAGGTTTTGAAAGCTTGTTTTTCTCTTGGGAGGTAGGTTGAGGTGCATACCCCAGTGTGCTCTCTGAGCCTCCCAGATGCACTGCACATGGGTTGCAGGGTGGCCATATTGTGCAACTCCAGGGAGCAGTATCCACACTGTAGTCCAGGAAGGCAACATTTACATAGAGCAGCAGGTGATTGATGCCCTATGCATTGGCCAACCCTTGACTACCCTGTCTGAAGTATATGAAAGGTGGTAGACATTGATAGAATTACCCTTCTACGAGCTGGAAAATGCCTCTCTTTAATGACTAGTCTATCATTATTTTCCTCACTGAAGGGAAAGACTTTCCTTCCTTCGAGAAATGAAACAGCATCACCATATGAGTGTGCTCCCTCTCCCTTTCTCTGTAGTCTAACTCTTCATATTAAGTTTTCTAGCCAATTACACTTCTTTCACCTCTGGGATCTAAAGTTAACAAGTTGGTTCTTGACTTAGCAAGGAAATTGGGAAAACACTATTATGAAGGATGGGGAAGTGGGACATGATCTGGATAGGGCTGTTACATGCAGCTGTAGTTTTTGCACCACACAAATGCCCCTGGCCATAGGGATGAGTTGGAGGAAGAGGGCTGAAATCCAGTTCTTCTCTGATCATCAAGTCATGTGCTCTGGCATGGGGCTGCTTCCATCCACAGGGGACGTTTTCTCCTGATTCACTTGCTCAGATGGGGCACCTTTTTCCATTTATACAAAGTCATCTTGTAGGCTAGTGGATGCCTTGGTCTAGGCCTTGAAGGCCTATCTCTAAGTTGGCCCATCTCTAAGTTGACCATCAATGGCTGCATTTATCATCTTCTCTTGGCACAGATTAGCGCTATTGCCAGCATGCTGACAAAATGTTTCTGGAGAACTCCATGCCCTCTTCTACCCTTTCTGTTTGCCTTTTATTGATTCTTCTCTCCTGCCTTTCTAAGCCTGAGCCAGGAACCCTCCTGTTATTAAAAGCAGTCCCAGTTGCCCATACCTTTCATTTCCTTTGAATTACATTAATTGCCTGACAGCTAAAAAGTGAGCTGGTATTTTCAGATTTCAGCTGCTGGTCGGCAAGAAATATTTACCAGCTCCTGCAGATTTATAAAGATGCCACAGAGATGCCTGGAGACTAACAATCAGAAAATACAGCAGCAAAACAACACTATTTTTCAAGGTTAAATGCTCGGAATGCTAAAAAGAAATTGTCCATAAAGCAAAATAGGGATTCAGAAGCAGGCAGCCTGTACCCTGGACAAAAGAAAGGAGCCGGAGGTTTAAAATAAGATTTCACAGCTTCACAATAATTATGAATTTAATAAGGGGAGCTTTATTTTTAATTTAGTTTCAGTCTGGCAGCCCATCTCCTCCCTCCCTCCCCCTCTCTGCAGCATGGTAATGCTCTTTAATGTGGCCCTAAGGCTGAGGTCACAGTGAGAGCTAGGAAAGGCCTCCAGCTGTAAGACTCTCTGACGAAGAAGTATTTAGACAGATAATGTTCCTTCCCCTCTGCAGGCAGATGGGACTAACTCCCACTGGCTTTGCTCTCTCCTGGCA
Organism: Ursus arctos; assembly: GCF_023065955.2. Classification (NCBI taxonomy): domain Eukaryota; kingdom Metazoa; phylum Chordata; class Mammalia; order Carnivora; family Ursidae; genus Ursus; species Ursus arctos. Next base: position 30,868 of record NW_026623075.1, on the reverse strand, counting down.
GTCAGAAATGTCTCTTGCTATGTAGGAAGACAGTAGGTTCTGAAAATTCCAACACAGGAAGATTTTTTTCCCCGATAGGACCCCAGGCTTTGTCTCCTGTTCTCCAGGAGCAGAGTAATAAAACTCAGCTGAGGCCACCAAAAATGGACATAGACCCCCCCAGGCCAACGCTGCTCCAATGCTTATCTACCCCTCCAAGCAGGGTGATTCAGATGTGGCTGGTGAAGGGCCACAGATTTTCAAGAAATGCTTTTTCACAGACTACCTTTTAGTGTGATTTGTTTTCAGGACCAAACATATTTATTTGTTTTGTTGTTCATTTGTTCATTCATTTATTCAGCAAATATTTATCGAGGTCCTTTCTTTCGAGGTGCTCTTTTTTATAGGGGTCAAATGGAATGAATTTAACACAAAGTGAATCAATCCAAAGTGAACAGATCAGTGGCATTTAGTTCATTGACAATGCTGTGCAACCATCACCTCCATCTATTTCCAAGACATTTCATTATCCCCAAATAAAAATCCTGCCTCTGGTAACTACCAATTTGCTTTCTGTCTCTATAGGTATATCCATTCTGGATATTTCATATAAATGAAGTCATACGCTATGAGACCTTTTGTGTCTGTCTTCTTACACTTAACATAATTTTTTTGAGGTTCATCTACAGTGTAACATGTATCAATACTTCATTCTTTTTTTCATGGCCAAATAGTATTCCATTTTATGTATAGACTGCAGTTTGTTTACTCACTCATCCATTGATGGGCATCTGAGTTGTTTCTGCCTTTTGTACTATTCTGAATAGTGCTGCTATGAACATTCATGTACCATTTATTCAACTGTCTGTTTTCAGTTCTTTGGGGAGTGGAATTACTGGGTCACTGGGTAATTCTATGTTTAGTTTGTTGAGAAACTGCCAAAGAGCTTTCCACAGGCCTGTACCATTTTACATTCCCATTTCAAATGCTCTTTTACATACTTAGATCAGTGAGTAGAACTGGCCCTTACATTCTTGCTGGGAGAGGAAGACAATCAAGCATAAACAGAATAAATAAATAAATATGTGCAATATAGAAGGCGATCTCTTCTAGGCAAAAAAAGAAAACGCAGAGCAGGGTAAGGGGGACTGGGAGTGTGGTGGAGCAGTGGACAGTGGGTTATAATTATTAAATAGGATGCTCATGACAGTCTTCACTGAGAAGGGGAGATTGGAACAAAGACTTGAAGGAGGTAAAAGAATGAGTCACGTGGATATCTGGGGCAAGAGTATCACAGGCAGAGGGAACAGTTAATGCAAAGGCCCTGGAGTACCTGGCTTGTTTGAGGCACAAGGAGAAGGCCCATGTGGCTGGAACAAGGGAGGTGGGGGCTGAGGAGAGGGGTAAGAGAAGAGATCAGAAAGGTAATGGGGGGCAAGATCATGTGGAGCCTCACAGGCCATTTTAAGGACTTTGATTTTGAACTGATATGAGAAGCCATAGGAGGGTTTTGACCATGGTACTGATGTTTAACGAGGAGGCATTGGAATATGCTGGGTGAGAGATGATGGTGGATCATACCAGAGTGAAAACAGTGGAGGTGGAGGGAAGTGGTCAAATCTTGGATATAGTTTGAAGATAGAACCAATGAAATGTGTTTATGAATTGGATGAGGGTTGTGTGTGGGGGTAACAGGAGTCATGGATAACTGAAGTATTTGGCATCAGCAACTGAGAGGAAGGGGTTTTGTCATCTGGTATGGGACAGGCTGTGAATAGAATGGGGTTTTGGGGGGAGAAAATCAGTTTTGGACATACTGTGTTTGAGATGCTTCATCAACACGAGATGTCTACTAAATTTCAGTCTTTGGGGTTTGCATTGGAGGACAGAACTGCAAGAAAGGGGTTGGAATGGCTGGAATTTATCATGGGAGCCCCTCTAGATAGAGGTAGTAGCTTGCTTCACTGTGATTTCAGGGAGGGCCCTTTACAAGGGGTCCAGAGAAATTTCTGCAACAGCTCATTTTGCTTGGTGAAAATAATGAGTGGTAGAGATGGTGCAAAATGAAGAACATAGATCCTATCTAAGCAGGACTCAGTTCCAGCTAATTTTTTTCCATATGAGAATCCAGGCTTAGTGTTGTTAGATATTCACCTTTTTCAAGGAAAACTGAAAGTTTGGATTCTTATGTGCAGTCTCCAAATTAAAAAAAAAGAAAAGAACTAACCAACAGCTATATAAGACATTGTTTTTGTCTTTTAAAGATATTTGAATTTGAACTATATGTTATATGTATTATGGAATTATCGTTTATTTGCTTGAGTGTGATAATGGTATTGTGGGTGTATTGGAGAATGTACTTATTATTAAGAAATTAACACTGAAGTATTCCAGACTGAAGTTTTCTGTTGTCTGCAATTTATTTCCAAATAGTTCAGAAAAGAAGTGTGTGTGTATGCATCAGGTGTATCTGAATAGTAATTATACTATTATTTGAACTTTTCTTTAGACTTGAGAATTTTCAAAATAAGAAGTTGGGTGAGGTGTGGAGGGGGGTAAACATAGCCAAATAAGAATGTTTACAGGCAGGGGCTGACCTACAGGAGTTGCCAGTTTTCAGCCTCTGCCCTAATAAAATATTTTCTTATTGTATTATGTTTGTTATGGAAATAACCTTATTATACATCTGCATTTTGTACATCCTCAGGACTGTTAATGTCTCCAAGATAGAGAACGTATCTTTTTCCTTGAATAACTTTGGCCTCAATTAGATAAGAGGAGTTCAAAAGCCAAATAGTTTTTCCTTGTGATAATTATACAAATTGTGCTCCACCAGCAGAAGAGGAGCTTAATCACTGTGGATTCCTACAAAGTGGTCGGAATGAGATTCATAATACTGGCTCCCAGGAAAAACACCATCTTGAAAGTTTCCTGTGAAGAATTCGTTAAATGACACGCAACAGAAATACAAGACCCATGCCTTCCTCTATCTCCTTTACCATCCTTTGTCTGCATAAATGACTCCTGAAGTTGCTTGTAGATCTATGATTTAATTACTCAGAGTTTAGGATCCACCTAATGGGTAAGCCCTCCTTGAGGCGTTTCTTTTCAGGACCTGGGACAGCGCTCAGCATAGGGCAGTCACTGTAGGTAACTGTCCAAAGAATGAACTGTTCATCTACTTATATCCATTGCTAGACAAGGGAATCTGCATTTTACATCACTGTTTATTATTTATTGGGGAGGGGCTTGTGTGAGATTTCCTGTATGAGTGTGGGACATGCTGAGAGATTTTATTTTGGGTGTTCAGTCTTAGGTGCTTATTCCCACATGGGCCACAGGCCTGGTCCATCTTCAGGAATATAAAAAAGCAGCGTTCAGATTTCAAGTTGCTCATAAATCTGCTTCCAGCATTATCATTTTTTATCTGCCTACTTTTGTTTCCCCTGAGTTCAAAGGAAGTGCTTTACCTTAGAAATGATTCACTACTTCTGGGCCACCGAGGGCTTTGAAAGCCACACAATAGAAGTTCCATTTCAAATCCCCCCATTTATAATCATGGGGGAAAGCTGGGTGTTGTCTTGGGGGTTATCAATGATTTCACAAAACTCAACCTTTGTTCCTCATGTGTCCATTTTTCAAAAACTTACTACTAAAATCTCTGAGAGTTGTTGCCCCCGAGGAAGCATTTATCTTTGCTTCGACATCTTTGCACTGTATCCCTTTTCAGTTCTCCTTTCTAACGTGGGATAAATGGCTCTGTGGGGTTTGGAATGAAGAGTTACATCTTGCAGTGTGTTTGGGAGTGTGTAGAAACCCTGTTTCCCTCGCACATATCTTGGGTCAGAAGATAGAGGAATAACCACTTAAGATGGATGGGTGATGTTATGCATTGAATTGTGACCCCCTCATTCATATGTTGAACCTCTAACCCCCCCCCCCCAGTACTTCAGAACGTGATCTTATTTAGAGGTAAGGTCTTTGTGTGTGCAATTAGTTAAGATGAGGTCATACTGGAGTAGAGTGGAATAATCCAAATAACTGGTGTCCTCATAAAAAGGGGAAATTTGGAGACAGGTATGCACACAGGGAGAATGCTGTGTCAGGTTGAAGGCAGAGATCCACTATCCAGGAATGCCAAAGATTGCCAGCAAACCATCAGAGAAGTGAGGAAAGAGGCATGGAAAAGATTCCAGCCTCGGAAGGAGCCAGCCCTGCCAACATCTGGATCGCAGGCTTCCAGCCTCTGGAACTGTGAGACAACACATTTCTGTTGCCTAGGGCACCCAGTTTGTCGTCTTGTCTTACGGCAACCACAGGAAACTAAAGCAGATGATATGCATATGACATTGTCTAAGGGTCTGTATTTGCTTGGAAGGCAATATAGTACAGTGGTAAAATAATTGTGTTTTTAGGACCAGACCCCTGGAGTTTCAATTCCTAGCTGGGTAATGTGGGAGAATTACTTACCATTTCTGGACTTGCAGTTTCCTCAGAATAAAATAGAGACTAATAGAGATTTAGATCTGATCGGACTGTCTCATGGATTAAATGAGGTAATATATGTAGGGCAGTAGGCCAAATATCTGTCACATAGTAAACTGGGGGATAGTTATTATTTGGTTATTTTTAGCGATAATTGGCAACATTTACTGAGTCCAAAAGAGACCTCTGCTACCTGGATTTTTAAAATGTCTCCCCAGATCACACTTAGCCAATGGCTGCAACTTCCCCTCTTTGACCCCTGTTCTAAAGGCTAATGGTTTGGGGCCCTATGCCCATCTGTCTTCCCTTTCAGGGATTTAATCTCCCCGTCAGAGAGGGCTTATTGTAATTGACGCACGAGAAGACCCACTTGCTGTTTATTTTTTATTTTTATTTTTTCAAATTTTATTTTATGATTTTATTTATTTATTTGAGAGAGAGACAGTGACAGCACCAGGGAAATGAGGGGCACAGGGAGAAGCAGACTCCCTACTGAGCAGGGAGCCTGATGTGGGGCTCGATCCCAGGACTCTGGGATCATGACCTGAGCCAAAGGCAGACATTTAACCGACTGAGCCACCCAGGCACCTCCCCCCCCCACTTGCCATTTAAACAAGTGAAGGTAAGATGGTTCTAGAAACTGGGTGAGAATTTGGAGTGGCTAGTTACCAGGATCATGTATTCATTCACATTCAAACCAGGCGTATATATTGAAAACCAGTGTCCTTAATGGAGAATCTGACTCAGAATGGGCTGTTTTGTCTTGTCTCCTGTGAGCAGGGGCAGGAATGCAGTGTCATAATCATTCCAGAGCAACTCCCACTTACTGAAACACATGCCAGGTGCTGGACATTGCCATAGGACCATTACCCTTTAAAATTCTTTGAGGTGAGATAATATTACTGTCCTCATTTTACAGATGAGGAAACTGAGGCACAGAGAGATTAAGAAACTTGCTCAAGGCCACATGTAGTTAATGACAGAAGCAGGATTTGAACCCGTATCTCTCACAGTGCAAAGCCCGTGTTCTTATGAGCTGCTGTCTCAGCAGTACCAGGAATCCAGAGCCCTCAGGTGTATACCTGAAATGGACTGTGCACAAGGCATAGAGGAAACCCAATTGAATCAAATGCTGGCACATTAAAAAAAAAAAGACAAACCCAAACCAAAAACCTGCCATGAATTAATGGCTGGAGAAAAATGAGCATCTTGCCAATGTCTAAATTCAATGAATGCACCTGACATTTGTTTTACTTTTACAATTGTCTTGAACCCATTAATCTTGCCAGGCATTATGGGGCAGGTGCATTTTGCCAAGTGGTTCCTCAGGAGCATTTTATTATGACAAAAATCACAAGTGTGACCCTAGTCTTTTCACTTGGTGCATTCTCCATCGTTTCCTATGATAAGCAATATTTCTGTAGTTCACCAGCCTCCTCAATCCTGGTTTGTTTAGGGAGAGAATATTAATTAGTGATACTAAGGAGACCGTGAGCTGCAAATGAAATTTTGATAATGGAATTCCTTCGACTGTCTTTGCTACCCAAGGCATTCTCTGTTTAAGTAGTCCAATTGAATGTAATTATTACTGTAAGAATAATAATAATAATTAGTGTTTCCTACTTCAGTCATTACTCACGGAAAACTGCAAGCTCCCGTCCATCTATTGGCCTCAGTTCAAAGTGGAAAATAGAGTCTCATTTTATGTTTTATTTTTCTCTATCATTTTTGCTTTGCTCAACTCATTCTAAGCCTGGTGGCTGGACCCTTATAATGGTCCTTATTGGACTTTTGGGGAAAATTAAAAAGATTCCTGTTCCTGTTTGAAAAGGAAGTCTGTCCCAAGTGGAAATCCTCGAATAGGCTAACTTCTCTTTTCCACTACAGGTTGTCTTGAAGCTCTATTTGTGTACTGTAAACCATTCAAGATTTTTGCAAAACCTCCCCTGGTTTCCAGTATCTCTCTCCCAGTCTGTCATCTGGACACACTGAGCTTCACTTTTCCAAAAAGCAAGTCTGGTTTTCCAACTTCTTTGCTGAAAAACCTTGATAGACTTCCCCCTGCCCTTAGGATAAAATCCAAATTCTTCTCATGCCCTAATGTTGTGACTCTTGTCTGCTCACCCAGCCTAACCCCTCCTCACTCCATCCCCCTTTCTACTTTAATCATATTAGGCATCTTTTGGTTTCGCAGAGAGACTAAGCCATCTCATCTCCGGCCTCAGCATGTGCTGTGAATGGAACACCCTTTCCTCCTAATTCAGGACTTGATTTAAGCACCAAGTCCTCCTAGAAGCTTTCCTGTCTTCACAGGTCAAGTGAGGTGCCTGATGTTAATTTTAGGGAACCTGAGACTGCACACTGGCAGATAGACCTTGATGGGACATTGCCTAAACCTCATGGAACCCCAGGAATTTTGTAACATTGCTTTAGATTCTCCAGGCCAACCATCCTTTTAAGTTTCCATTATCCTAGAATCATAGGGTCCACTAATACAAGGGGTGCTGTACCCCTTATAGAAGGCCTGACCACTCTTGATGATCGCTTTGCCCCCATCATAACATTTCATGTTGAATTTTCCTTATTTCACATGTGTGGTCCATTGACTGACTACATACAACACGATTGGGTTCTGTTTTGTGCAGTGTTATATTCTCAGCACTTAGCCCAGTGTTTGATGCACTGTGGGCACCTAAGATTTGTCTACTTGAGTGAAGTCTGTTTGTTAGAATATTGGATATGATGCAGTTTTATTTAGTACTTAAAGAACAGATAGTAGATGGGGTAGCATATGGGAGAAAAATCACGTCAAGTAACTGTGTGGATAGCATACTTGAATTCAGAATCTTGATCTAGAAGTTCGCAGACTACAGCCTGTGGGCTGAATCTAGCCCACTGCCTGATTTTGTAAATGAAGTTTTATTGGGATAATGCCATGCCCATTGAATTACACATTGTCACTGGCTCTTTTGTTCTGCAGTAGCAGAATTGAATAGTCGTGACCAAGACCATATGTCCCCCAAAGCCTCAAATATTTCCTATCTGGATCTTTACAGAAAAGGTTTGCTGACTCCTGGCCTTGAATGCCACTCCCAACCCATTCATTCCTTTAACAAAGACTTACTGAGTGCCTACTGTGTGTCAGGGGCTCTTCTGGGGATACACAGTGAGCTGTATGGGCAGAGTTCTTTGACGCAGGGAACTTACGGTCCAGGGAAGGGTGGGGAGAGTAGGAAATAAGCAAATAAACAAGCCAGCATAACCGCAGATTGCCCAGGTGCCCCAGTGCTGCAGTGATGTTGAGACAGGTGGAGGTGGTGAAGGGGCCAGGTAGCTCTGCTACTTTAGAAGAGCATGCCAGGGCTAAGATCTGGATGAGGAGAAGGAACTAGTGAAGACAGGAGAGGCAAAAGTACTAAGACCCAGCAGGATGGGGGCGCCTGGGTGGCTCGGTCGTTAAGCATCTGCCTTCAGCTCAGGGCGTTGTCCCGGCGTTCTGGGATCGAGCCCCGCATCAGGCTCCTCCACTGGGAGCCTGCTTCTTCCTCTCCCCCTCCCCCTCCTTGTGTTCCCTCTCTCACTGGCTGTCTCTCTCTGTCAAATAAATAAATTAAAAAAAAAAAAAGACCCAGCAGGATGACACATTGGTCCTGTTGTAGGAACATAGATAGGATGTGTGGGGCTAGAGGGCAGTGACTGAGGAGGAGGATGGCCCAGGATGATGTTGGGGGGACAGGTGGGTGGGGCCGGACCATGCTGGACCTGGTGCGGTCCTGGGAGAGGAGTTTGGACTTTATTCCTAGTGTGATGGAAACCCAGTGAGGATTTTCAGCAGAGGAGTGAGAACATCAGCCTAACTGGTTGTTATTGGAAAGTCGGTTCTGCTGTTTGACCATTGCCTTTGTAAAGTGGCTTTCGAGACTCAGCCACTGCTTGTATTGTTGTATTAAGGCAGATCTGACAGCGGCCGACCTGGTAACGGATGTTCTGTTTCAGGTGCCATAAATGGCGCCATACATCAAACCCGTTGACTTTCTACTTCCGAGACCCCCCAAAGCAGCCCAGCCCTAACCCTCAGCGGCCCCACATTAGGTTGGCCAGACACCACTGTTTATTGGGGTTATGGACAATGGAACAGCTGTTGAAATTCTGCCTGAATTCCTGTCTGCAAGCAGCGAGCTGCAGGAACTTCTTGCAGGAAGGAGACTCACTGGGGGATGTGCCAGACTTGTCACCTGCAGCCTGGTTCTTGTTTTGATTGTTCGAATCATGGTTGGTGGAGAAGGGGGAAGGAGGTAGGTCTGTGGGCATTCCTCTCTCACTTCCTCCCCCAGCACCCCCCACCCCCACCCCCACCCCGAGAGGATATCTAGAGTTCTTCATTTTTCTGGCCTTGGGAGGAAGGAAGGAAACTAATATCCATTGAGCAGCAACTCATGGCTGGCTAGTTATTCTTGGTAGTTACTGAATAAATTCCTTTCCTTTCCCCTTTCCTTCCCCTTTCCTTTTTCCCTTTTCCCTTTTCCTTCCTTCCTTCCTTCCTTCCTTCCTTCCTTCCTTCCTTCCTTCCTTCCATTCTTACATCCATCTATCCACCCATCCATTTTCCAAGAAATTTATTGAATGCTTTCACATACCAGACACTGTTCTGGGCCCAGGGGAGAGGCAGTGAACACAACAGATGAAGTCCCCAACTCCCTTGGTGCTGATCTCTGCCAGAGAACACAGACACTAAACAAATGACTATAAATTGGGTGGATAGCTCCTAGGATGAAAAATGAAGGTGTGATGGGACAGAGAGAGAGTGTGGGCTATTTTCTGTAGGAAAGGGACTGGTCAGGGAAGGCTTCTTTGAAAAGGGGATATTTGAGCAGGAAACAGAAGGAAATAAGGGAGGGAGGCACCAAACTTTCTGTGGATGTAGGTCATTGTTATGCCTTCTTAGAGAAGAAACTGCCGAGGATTGGAGGAATTCAGTGGCTCTTCTGAGGTCAGAAGACAGTGGCCGCTGTAGCAGCAGTAACAGAGAAAATCTACCAGGTGTTCCATGTTGGACACTGGATTAATCATTTTGTTTCTATCATCTCATTTAATTCTCACAACAAACCTGCAAATTAGAGATAATTAGTCCCATTTTAGAGATGATATTGAGGGTCAGAGAGGTTATGTAACTCAGCCAAGGCCACAAAGCTAATAAGTAAGAAGCTGAAATTCTAACCCAGTTTCACTGTTCTCTACGACCCTATACCCCTTCCCAGACCATAGCTGATGAAGCTGAAATTTGGAGTGAAGTTTCTTTCTGAAAACTCCCCTTTTCCAATAGGTCGGTGCTACTCCAGACTTTCAATGGAAAGCTCAGTCCCTTGATTAACCCCCTGGCAAGGGGCCAGTTAGATAGGTGTTGAGCTTAGATGGGAATCCATCAATCCTCTGTCACTGGTCAGATGGGCTTCCAAGGTGACGGGGGATTGATGACCACAGGCATCACACGTCCTATCATCTTTGATTTGCACAGAGACCTCACTGGGATCAAGCATTGTGAACCAAGAGTTTGGGTGTCCGATGAAAGTTGATAGAGACCTAAATTTCTCTTTGAAAGGAATGGGCAACGCAGCTCCATTGGCTTGAAAGAACATTTACTCATTACTTTCTACAAACATGGGATAGTTGTATGAATGTTCATAAGGCTGTTAGCAAGAATGCATTTGATCTGCTGAGTTATAGGCTCCATGGCACTTTTCAATATACTCACAGTATTCCTCCCTCCCTGCTTTCTTTCCTTTCTTCCTCCCAACTGTGCCTGGTAATGGACAGGGAGACGAGGCTCCTGTCTGGATGGAGAATATATTTCAGAAGGGAGAATGAGGTGAGGTGGTGCATGACGAAGGATGACATGAAGTAAATGAGTAGAGGAGCTGGATGATCTCAGCGAGAGTGCTGAGGGCTGCTACAGTGCAGTGTGGTGGAGAGACACTAGGATGTCTGCTTACACTGGGTGGTGAGTTGAAGCCTCATAGAGCAGGAACAGGTGAACAGAATGCTGGTGAGGAGCCACAGAAGAGCATTTCAGGTGGAGGGAACATCTCCACAGATGGAAAACTGGGCCTGGAGATACACGCATGGCCTCAAGTATGGTGATAATTAGCTGGTTACTCAAGTATTTTGTTGAGATTTGCAAAAAAGAAACAAGGGAGAATGCAAGCATGGAAAAAAAAAGGTGTGAAATTTCAAGTCTGTGAACTCTTGAAAGTGGTCGGTTTTTTATAACTTATAAGTTGTGGGAGAGCCTGCCCTGATAGTCTTTTCTAGAACATCGGAAGACTGCAGTCCTAGAGAAGGGGAAGCTAAAAGAGAAGATTTAAAAAATGTGTACTTAAAAGTAATTTTATTAGGGGAAATTCCAAACATATGTGAAAGCAGAGAGAATAGTATAATGAATCCTGAGCTACCCATCACCTAGTTTCAGCAATGATCAACTCAATGGTCAGTCTTGTTTTGCTGATACCCCTAAACTCCCCCATCCACATTATTTTGTTCATTTTGGTTTTTAGATTCCACATGTAAGTGAAATTATACGGTGTTTGTCTTTCTCTGACTTTTTTACTTAGCATAATGTCCTCTAGGACCACCCATGTTGTCACAAATGGCAAGATTTCATTCTTTTTTGTGGTTGAGTAATATTTCATCGTGTCTTTGTCCATTCATTCATTGATGGACACGGGATGCTTCTATATCTTGGCTTTTGTAAATAATGGTGCAATAAACATAGGGGTGGCCTTTCCACATTATTTTGTAGACAATTCCAATCACTAAAGTTTCATCTATAAATATTACAGTATTCATCTCCAAAAGATAAAGACTCTTTCATATAGTCACAGTACAATCAGTATACTTATGATATTAATAATAACTTCTTAGAGCATCAAATATCCATTCAGTCATTGTGCAGATTTCCTACTATCTAACAAATATTTTCAGAATCCAACTAAAGTCCTACACATTATGTTTGGTTAGTGTATCTTTCTTCTTTTTCTTCTTTTTTTTTAAGGTAGATCACATTTAATGGAAGTATACCATGGCAAAATGATCCCTTACTTACAGATAGTACAGATTTGTAAAGTTGTAAATTTGAGTCATTTTTCAAGTTAAGGAACATAAAAGCGGCTCTAGAATTTTTTTTAAAGATTTTATTTATTTATTTGAGAGAGAGTGAGAGAGAGAACACAGAGGGAAAGAGCACAGAGGGAGAGGGAGAAGCAGACTTCCCACTGAGCAGAGAGCCCGACATGGGGCTTGATCTCAGGACCCTGAGATCACAACCTGAGACAAAGGCAGATGTTTACCCAACTGAGCTACCCAGGTGCCCCCTAGAATTTTGTTTTTCCCCCTATAACACAGACATTTTATTTTTAAGGATTTGTTTATTTTGAGAAAGAGAGAGAGAGAGGAGAGGGGCAGAGGGAGAGGGATAGAGAGAATTCCAAGCAGACTCCCTGCTGAGCCTGACATGGGGCTCAGTATCACAACCCTGAGATCATGACCCGAGCTGAAACCAAGAATTGGTCACTTAACTGACTGAGCCATTCAGGTGCCCCAACACAGACATTTTAAGTGCACCTATTCAAAACTAAAATAATTAGCTTCCATCAAATTCTTTCCTCTGCTGCATTTCCTATCTTTGTTAATAACCCCATCCCTCTACCAGTTTATCCAAGTGTGAAGATCAGTGATCATTGGTGTATCTTTTAATCTGTAGGTTTCCCCTTCAGTTCTCTTATTACTAGAAAAATGAGTTATTTATCTTGCAGAGCCTTGAAACTTGAATATAGTTCATGGATCAGGAGCATCAGCATCCCGTGAGAGCTTGTTAAAAATGCAGAGTCTCAGGCCCTCCCCTAGCCCTACTGGCTTAGAATCTGCATTGTAACAAAATCCCCAGGTGTTTTGTGTGCACATTACAGTGTGGGAAGCACTGCTGCAGAGTTTCCCATGGTCTGAAGATTGCTGATTACATCTCTGTGGTGCCATTTGGCGTGTTCCTCTATCTTCCATGTTTCCTGTACATTGGTAGTTGGATCTATAAGTTTCATCAGGTTTAGGCCTGATATTGTGGGGGTTTTTTGGCAGGACTACTTCGTAGGTGGCCATGTGTTTGTCCATCAGGAGGCATCTAAAGTCTGGTTATCTCTTGTTTTGTGCTGTTACCTGCTGCATGATTCATGCCTGGGTCTATGAGTTCATTAAGGGATTATAAAACAGAGCAAGGGGTTGACCTGAATAGACCTGGATTGTTCTAGAAGTGGTTCATTTCTTTCATTTTTACTTGTCATTTCTATAACACTAATAATGTATAGCACTAAGTCTAAGGGCTTTACATAGACTAACTCATTCGTTAATCCTCACAAACCTCTCTGGAAGAGTGTATTAGTTTCCTATTGCTGCTGTAACAATTTGCCACAAGCTTTCTGGCTTAAAACAGCACAAATTTATTATCTTACAGTTCTGCAGGCCAGAAGTCCAAAGTGGGTCTCACTTGGCTTACATCAAGGTGTTGGCAAGGGGGCACTTTTTTTGGAGCCTCTGAAGGAGAATCTTGCCTTTTCCGAATTTTAGAGACCAGTTGCATTCTTCTCCTTCTTCTGTCTTCACATCCAGCAGTATCACATCGTCAGATCTCTGAATCTCTTCTTTCTCCTGTTTCCACACTTAACGGCATATTGTGGTTATATTGGGTCCACCCAGATAATCCAGAATAATCTCCCTATTTTAAGGTCAGCTGACCTTAACTCCATCCATGACCTTAGATGCTCTGAGCCATAGAACCTAACATATTCCCAGGGTCCAGGACTTAGAACCTGGACATTTTCAAAGGGCCATTTTTCTGCCAACCAACATCAGCCTCTGTTGGGTCCTGTATTCAGACCAGAAAGCAAAATCCATCCAGGTGAAATAGCTTACCCACACTCACTCATATCCTAACTGTTGGAGCTGGGATACAGACATGGGGTGTCCAGCTCCAGAGTCTGTGTTTTGAACCCTGTAGATGTCATTTTTGTTGTTTTTGCTCAACACCAAATTTTCTGAAACCTTGACCTTGCCAACCAGCCTATGTTCTAGGGACATTGAACCTGATGGTTATTAGGGGGTTTCTGTACACAACCATTAATTGGTGAATTCACTGCCCTTTGGGATGGTGAGTTGGTGTTTGCCTCCCAAAATGTGGCGAAATGGGTTTCTTTTATGGTAAGTTTGTTTCTCTTTAGACCCAGTCATTTGTCAGCTACATTGGGGAAACGGAGTCAATCCAACATCAGGTCCTAACCTTGTGTGTGTGTGTGTGTGTGTGTTTATGCACGCGTGCTCCACAGACACCTTTGGCATCTGGTGAAATCTATGGATTCCCTGTCAGAACAACACAGAGGGTAAATGCAGAAAGTAAGGTGTGTAGAATTACAAAAGAATTCCTTTGTAATTATCCTAAAATATGATTATCAAAAATTTAAAAACCACCAAATTTGTGTCATAGTACTATATGCTTCTTTACTAATGCATAAAATAACTAGATTTAGTGGCAGGTCTAATAACTATTTAATTTCGATTAGTGATGCATGTAGACAATATATTGAGATGTCTACAACAACTGTAACGAGATATGAAAATATCCGTGATTTATATTGGTGACAAAGTCACAGATACTGTGAATATTACTGTGGTTTGTTGCCTACATTTATAATGGAAGCAAATGCTGAAAATCAGTTAGCAGTTACAGAAAATGGGGATTTTTCCATTCAAGTTCACAGACCCCCTGAAGTCCATCTACAAACCTCAGGTTAGCAACCCTGCCTAGTTTCTGACTGATGTGTGCGATTTAGCCCTTTTTGTCTTAATTTAATAGAACCCAACAAGGATCAGTTGAGACTCCACTCTGGGCAAGACATGTGCCAGCTACTCGGTATAGAACACTGAACCAAACAGATCTGGTCTTGTGCTGAATCTTTAGATGGCTCTGGGCACTGTGGTCTTTAAGGAACAGACAGATTTCTTTTAAGATTGTATATTTTAACTGTTCAATCTGAGCACAAGCTCTTGGAAAGCAGGAGTGATCCCAAACCTTTCTTCTTGCTCGGCCTCAGATGTTAGTCACTGAAGCAATAGGAGGTTCAAAGGTCAGTGTTTCCCAAAGTGTGGTATGTGCTCCTCTGGTGGTATGCAAAATGATTTTCAGTGGTATACAGAAAACACATTTTTCCATTCTATCAACAATGAATTTATTTTAATATATATAAAAAGAAACATAAAACAAGCCACTTCAACACATGATATGGGTTGCCATTGTTTGGGGTGAAGGATTTTTTTTCTTTTAAAATTATGGTGAAAAACACATAACATTAAATTTACCATCTTCACCATTTAAATTTTTTTAATTTAAATTCAATTAGCCAACATATAGTACATCATTAGTTTCAGATGTAGAGTTCAGTGTAATTCATCAGTTGCATATAACACCCAGCGCTCATCACATCATGTGCCTTCATTAATGCCCATCACCCATTACCCCATCCACCTACCCACCTCCCCTCCAGCAACCCTCAGTTTTTTTCCCATAGTTAACAGTCTCCCATGGTTTTTCTCCTTCCGATTTCTTCCCATTCTTTTTTCCCTCCCTTCCCCTATGATTCTCTGCACTGTTTCTTATTCCTCATATGAGTGAAACCATATGATAATTGTCTTTCTCTGATTGACTTATTTTCCTCACCATAATACCCTCCAGTTCCATCTATGTCAATATAAAAGGTAAGATTCCATCCTTTTGATGGCTGAGTAGCATATTCCATTGTATAAATATACCACATCTTCTTTATCCATTCATCTGTCGATGGACATCGGGGCTCTTTCCATAGTTTGGCTATTGTGGACATTGCTGCTATAAACATTGGGGTACAGGTGCCCTTTTGGATCACTACATTTGTATCTTTTGGTAATTACCTAGTAGTGCAATTGCTGGGTCATAGGGTAGCTCTATTTTTAACTTCTTGAGGAACCTCCATACTGTTTTCCAAAGTGGCTGTGCCAACTTGCATTCCCACCAACAGTGTAAGAGCGTTCCCCTTTCTCCACATCCTTGCCAACATTTGTTGTTTCCTGACTTGTTAATTTTAGTCATTCTGACTGGTATGAGGGAGTATCTCATTGTGGTTTTGATTTGTATTTCCCTGATGTCAAGTGATGTGGAGCATTTTTTCATGTGTCTGTTGGCCATTTGGATGTCTTCTCTGGAGAAATGTCTGTTCGTGTCTTCTGCCCTTTTCTTGACTGGATTATTATTTTCTTTTTGGGGGTTTTGATAAGTTCTTTATAAATCTTGGATACTAGCCCTTTATCCGATATGTCATTTGCAAATATCTTCTCCCGTTCTATAGGATGCCTTTTAGTTTTGTTGACTGTTTCCTTTGCTGTGCAAAAGCTTTTTATCTTGATGAAGTCCCAGTAGCTCATTTTTGCTTTTGTTTCCCTTGCCTTTGGAAATGTGTCTAGCAAGAAGTTGCTGTGGCTGAGGTCAAAGAGGTTGCTGCCTGTATTCTCCTCTAGGATTTTGATGGCCTCCTATCTCACATTTAGGTCTTTCATCCATTTGAGTTTATCTTTGTGTACGGTGTAAGGAAATGGTCCAGTTTCATTCTCCAACATGTGGCTGTCCAATTTTCCCAGCACCATTTGTCGAAGAGACTTTTTTCCATTGGATATTCTTTCCTGTTTTGTCAAAGATTAGTCGACATAGAGTTAAGGGTCCTTTCTGGGTTCTCTATTCTGTTCCATTGACCTATGTGTCCATTTTTGTGCCAGTACCATGCTGTCTTGATGATTACAGCTTTGTAATAGAGCTTGAAGTCTGAGATTGTGATGCCACTAGCTTTGGTTTTCTTTTTCAACATTCTTCTGCCTATTTGGGGTCTTTTCTGGTTCCATAGAAATTTTAGGATTATGTGTTCCAGCTCTGTGAAAAATGCCAATGGTATTTTGGTAGGGATTGCATTGAATGTGTAGATTGCGGGTGCCTGGTGGCTCAGTGCCAGGACTGAGTCCTGCATCAGGCTCCCTGCTTAGTGGGGTGTCTGCTTCTCCCTCTGACCCTCTACCCTCTCATGCTCTCTCTGACTCTCTCTTTCTCAAATAAATAAATAAATAAAATCTTAAAAGAATGTGTAGGCTGCTCTGGGTAGCACAGACACTTTAACAGTATTTATTCTTCTGTGACCATGGAATATTTTTTCATTTCTTTGTGTCTTCCTCAATTTCTTTCATAAGTGTTCTGTAGTTTTTAGAGTACAGATCCTTTACCTCTTTGGCTAGATGTATTCCTAGATATTTTGTGGTTTTGGTGCAATTGTAAATGGGATTGATTCTTTAATTTCTCTTTCTTCTGTCTCATTGTTAGTGTATAGAAATGCAGCTGATTTCTGTGCATTGATTTTTATATCCTGCCATATTGCTGAATTCCTGTATGAGTTCTAGCAATTTTGGGGTGGAGTCTTTTGGGTTTTCCACATAAAGTATCATGTCATCTGCGAAGATAGAGAGTTTGATTTCTTTTTTGCCAATTTGGATGCCTTTTATTTCGTTTTGTTGTCTGATTGCTGAGCTAGGACCTCTAGTACTATGTGGAACAATCCATCTTCACCATTTTCCAGTGTACTATTTACTACTATTAATTATTATTTTTTTTAAAAAAGATTTTATTTGAGAGAGAGGGAGAGAGAGAGAGAGAGACATGAAAGCTGGGGGAAGGGCAGAG
Source organism: Ursus arctos (assembly GCF_023065955.2). Classification (NCBI taxonomy): domain Eukaryota; kingdom Metazoa; phylum Chordata; class Mammalia; order Carnivora; family Ursidae; genus Ursus; species Ursus arctos. The sequence continues at coordinate 13,611 of NW_026623075.1, read as the reverse complement.
GGAGAGGGTGAAGCAGACTTCCTGCTGGGCAGGGAGCCCAATGTGGGGCTCGATCCCAGGACCCCGGGATCGTGACCTGAGCCAAAGGCAGATGCTTAACTGAGTACACCAGCCAGGTACCCCTAGTCCTGTTAATTATATTCACATTGTTGTGCAGCAGATTTTTAGAACTTTCTCATCTTGTGAAACTGAAACTCTATACCCAGCAAACACTAATTCCCCCTCCCCCTCAGCCCTTGAAAACTACCTTTCTTCTTTCTGTTTCTATGATTTTCACTACTTTAGATACTTCAGATGAGCGGAATCATACTGTATTTGTCCTTTTGAGATTAGCTTATTTCATTTGGCATAATGTTCTTAGGCTCATCTACATTATATCATGTGACAAGTTCCCCTTTTTAAGGCTGCATAATATTCCATTGTCTGTCTATACCATACTTGATCCATTCATCAGTTGATGGACATTTGGGTTGCTTCTATCTCTTCGCTATTTTGAATAATGCTGCAGTGGACATGAGGGTGCAAATATGTTTTTGATTTCCTGCCTTGTGCACTTTTGAGTTTCTACCCAGAAGCAGGATTGCTGGATCGTATAGTTAACTATGAACTTTTCAAGATACACTCATACTAAATGATTGCATCACTTTATTTCCTATGACCAGGGAACCCGGTTTCCAATTTTTCTGCAGTTTTGCCACCACTGTTCTGTTCTTTTGATGGTGGCCATCGTGATACAGGATGAGGATATTTAAAGATAACATTAAGTAAATACTAGTAAAGGTACTACACAGACAGGGCAACACTGAAGGTGCACCAATGCGTGGAGTTTGAGAAACGCTCAACCAGGCAGTCTCTACAGGTGCTCAAAGTATGCACCATAGACAGTACTGGACTGAGAACCGTTTTATTTGTTTATTTATTTATTTATTTATCTGACCAGATAATACATACATTGAGAGCACATGGTTAGAAACTTTTCTACTAACTTGACTTTGATGCTACATCTAAGTGCATGATCATTATTCTCATAATTCATTTATATCGTATGTTATGAAAGTATTGGCTCACAATGGATTGGGAAACAAACAAAAAACCCCAAACAAAACTGGTTCTAAACTACCAATAGTTTCAGAAGCTCTGCTCTGAAGTTTTTTTCAACCTTGACATTGTAACTACGTAACTTATTTTGGCCTCAGTTTTTCCATCCATGAAATGGGGATGAGAAAGGAAGACTGCTGTCCCGACTGTGATCAGCGGGCAGCTGGCCGGGTGCTAGCAGCCAGGCTGTAGTATATCCCACTTGGGCAATTTCACAGGACCGCGGATGGGAAGACTTCCTGTCCCCAGTAATGAAACAGAAGTAAGAACACTCTGTAATCACATCTGAGCACAAAAGTGAGAGCACCTTGCAAACCAGGGCAACAACAAACATTCTGTCTTTCCAAGGAACATGAATGCTGTCGCTTCTTTACCACTGAGAGCCATAGCCCCACTCTGTTTCCTGACTCCTAGCTAAAAATGGTTAAGATACCCAATCATGGGTTTGCTGCTGCTTTCTGACAGCATGCAGTCCAGAGACAACCCAACTCCTACAACAAGCTCTCCCAACACTCTTTGAGACACACCGCCATTCCCAATGCTGTGTGGTCTTCCTTGCTGCAACACGTCATTACACCAGCTTTACAGACATGTTCCTGATGGCTGGAGCGCGTGGACAGGGATCATAATAGCAAGAACAGGTGGCTAAACGAGTGAATGAGTTAATACATGCAAAGTGCTTAGAACAGTGCCTCGCTCCGTTGGTACGATCATGATTACCATTACTGTCTCCGTGTTTCTTGTAGTGATTGGTACTGCCTCTTGCCATAGAAGGACTCACACTGTAGTCATGGTTTGGTTTGGTATGAAGGGTGTATTAGTTATCTGTTGCTGTGTAATAGACCGACCCAAATTTAACAGCTTAAGACAATAAACATTGATGATCTCACAAGTGCTGTGTGTCAGGAGTCCAGGAGCAGGTTAGCTAGGTGTCTCTGGCTCATAAGGTGGCAGCCATGCTGTTGTCCCATGCTGCAGCCCGATCAAGTCTCCATTATGGTGGAATCTGCTTTGAAGCCCATTCACCTGGCCGCTGGCAGGCCTCTGTTCCTCCTCAGGTGTTCCTCTCCATCGGCTGCCTCAGTGTCCTCAAAACATGGCATGTGAGTGAGCGATTGCACTGAGGGAGTGATTGAGGACAGGGAGTATGCATCTAAATTGTATATATACACGGACCAACTCTGGAACCATGGGGAGGGAGGGAGAGACTCTACACTGGGGTGTGAATATGAGGAGGTGGGAATCCTTGGGGGCCATCTTCAAGGCTGACAACCACAGACGGCCTCGTTGTTCCTCCAAGAGCCCCCCTCCTCCAATTTTTTCCTCTGGGTTTCAACTGTAATTCGGCACTAGAAGGCATCTCCATCCTCCCTGAATGGCACTGGAGAGACAAACAAGAATTGGATGTGAGGCTGCAGTGGGGCAGGGCCTACAGGTGTCTGAGAAGCAGAGGGTTTCAGTCGTCGCTTGACATCTGTCAAGGCCTCTCCAGGGACAGGCTCCTGGGAGAGTTGGCAGTCAGTTGCACTTCCAGAGAGGGAGGAGGCTCTCTCCCCCCTCTTCCCCTCCCTTCAGCAAGAGCCCTGCGTCTCTGACAGTGACAGATTATCTTATCAAAACATGGGCCCAGGACCACACTGTGATTGGCTGGGCAGAACCATCTTGGGGTTGGAGAATTCTTCTCGGAGAGAAACGGTTATCAGGCACTTTAAGAACGGCGAGCGGATGCTACTCACAGCGGGCAGTTCTTGTTTATGACAGGTAGTAATTGCCTCAGGTGCAGAGGAAAGGCAGGGAAGACTCAGTTTATTTTGAGAGGACACTCTGTGCACAGGGTCGGGCTCCGGACAAAAACGGGGTGAGTGTGAGCGATTGGGCTAGGGGGTCTCGGACTGACTCCATTTGATGGAGGAGCATCATGGGTGGTCCCGAGCCGCAGTTGTCTCCTTCTGTGCCCCTGGGAGTGCCTTCTGCCACCCACATGGGCAGAAGTGGGGTGACTTGCGATTGTGGGAAGGCCCAGGTGTTCTGAGCAGATCGATCCAAAGCAGCGGGTGTCCTGCATTGGAGCTGGGCCCTGTACGAGGTGTGTGTGCAGCGGCGTGCAGCGCCCACAGCCTTCAGCTAGACTCTTGCTACCCAGTGTGTGGTCTTTGGGCTTAGAGCATCAGCATCACCTGGGAGCGTGTGAGGAATGCAGGGTCTCGGGCCCCGCCCAGGACCTACTGAACCAGAATCTGCATCTTGACAAGATGATTCCCATGCACAATAAAGTCCAAGAGCCCTTCTCTGAAGACAAGGTGAATATTGGAGGGGTGACCCTTTGGCTCCCTCCTCCTAGATGGAGGTTCCCAACCGTGGCAACACCTTTGAATTCCTCGGGGAGCTTTTAAAATATCCCTCGGCCTGGGGCACCTGGGGCATTCAGTCAGTTAAGTGTTGGACTAGTGCTTTCGGCTCAGGTCATGATCTCATGGGTCATGGGATCCAGCCCCATGTGGGGCTCTGTGCTCAGCACAGAGTCTGCTTGTCTCTTTCCCTCTGCTCCTTCCCTCCCCCCCCTTCCTCTCTCAAATAAATAAAAAAATCTTAAAAAAAAAAATAACCCAATCTCTCTGTCATGAACATCCTCCCAAACTTTTAAAGTCAGGATCTGAAGCGAAGGCTGGGTGTGGGCACCAGAATGGCCCACAGCTGCCCCGATGATTCCAGTGGGCAGCTGAGCTGACAGCCCTGCCCGAGACTCAGCATTTCCTCGGGAGCCTGGGCACATGAGTGGACCAGTGTGCCCTCTGGTCCAGGAGAGGATGGAGGGTGTCTCACCTGTCCTTGTGGGAGCTGGGGGAGCGCGTCTGGATCTCCCTCCCATCCTCTTTCTCACTCCTTCTAATGTCTGTGGGAATCTCCTCTGTCTGGAGAAATCCACCTCCCCCCAGGATGACATTCCTGCTTAGCTCACCATACTCCCTCTGCTCAAAGGAAAGAGGCAGGGGTATCCACAGGGTGATTCAGCTTCAAGCAGAAGAAACCTACGCTGGTAAACTTAAAGTGGGAATGAATTGGAAGCAACGAGAGGAATACGAATGACAAGCACTTACTTTTATCGAGGGTTTACTATGCGCTTGGCATTATCCTCAACCCTGTAGGTATTCTAACTCTCTCAAGTCTCCAACAACTGTATGGAATCCGTATTATTATTATCATTCCCAGTTTATCAGGGAGGAAACTGAGCCCCGGTGGAGGTGGTATGATTTTTCCCCCAGTTGCATAAGTAGAGACATACCCGGATTGACACTGTTACTCTGGTTTCCATAGTGTTTCCAAGCTTCAGAGCTTCCCTCAGCGGTGTGAAACCTGTCTATTCCAGATTAGGCACATGTGCTGTGTCTTTATGACCCAAACCCAATACATCATCCCAACGCTTTGATTCCCTGGTGTCTGGTAATGCAATTCAATTCTCATACTAGCTTACCAGTAGTTAGCAAAGACCCCACAGGTTAATGCCCCCACTTCAGCCACAAACGGAATCCCCAGGCTACTTGCACTTTTGCCTGGCCAGCTATAAATTCAGGAGTTCCCATGACCTCCCCCTCCCCACCACCTTTATGTCCAATCGTTTGCTAGAAGGACTCAAAGAACTCAACAAAGCACTATCCTGACTCTTTAAATTCATCATAAAGGTGAACAGCAAGATGAAGAGGGATATAGAGCAAGGTCTGGGGGTCCTGAGTGCAGGGGCCTCTGTTCCTGTGAAAATAGAGCATGCTTCCCTTCTGGCACATGGATGTGTTCACCACCTGGGAAGTCCCCAAAACCCTCTTGTTTAAGGTTTTTTTCCAATCAAGATTCCACTACATGGGCATGATTGGCCCTTGGTGATTGAACACAACCACCAGCTCCCTCCCCTTCCTGGAAGTCAGGGGTGGGGCTGAAAGTTTCAACTTTAATCAGATGCTCAGTCTTTCTGGAGACCAGCCTCTTTCTGGGGACCAGCGCTGACCATGAAGTCATCTAGGGGCCCCACCATGAGATACCTCATTAGCATAAATTCCGATATGGTTATAGGGGCTCGTTATGAATAACAAAAGACACTCCTACCACTCAGGGAATTCTGAGGGTTTTAGGAGCCCTGTGCTAGGAAGCAGGACAAAGATCAATAGATTCTTTTTACAATACCATAGCATGAGAGGTAGAAACAGGGCACACTGGGAGGGTCAGGGGTTCTGGGTAGTGAGGGTTTATCATCTCCCTCATCATGATACCCAACTGTTCACCCTTTTTGCCTCTCTGCTCAAGATTCAGATTCCAAGACAGAACATGGGTCCCTCCTTTTACTCTCCTTTTGTTGACTGCAGTCACAGCCAATGGCCTTCATTGGGGAGAAAAGGCAATGGGAACTCCAAAGGGACAGCTTGAGGGAATATTTTAAGGTGACAGAACTGTTCTATGGCTTCAGTATGGTGCTGGACACCCACAGAAGTGTATGCCACCAAGAGTAAATTTTACTGTATGCAAACTAAAAAAAATGTTAAAAGCACTGGGTATATTGTAAATGGGCACTGCTATAAAAAGGGGATGTTGGAATGAACACCGGGCAGTCAAAAAGCTAATGAGCATTGGTTACAGAGGGAGCTCCTTTGTTTTACATGGGTTTATGTTTCCCTGGCGATTTCAACAAGGATGTGGGGTTTCGATTAGACTTTGCATTACCCCCCACCTTCAATTTTTACTAGGTTGTTGCTTGCTCTGTTAGGGCATCTTCGCTTGTGAGGCCAGACACGCATCCTGGGAAGATGGTTGTGGGGGGCCTTCTAGAACATTCCTGTGGCTGAATGGCTCAAGGACTCTGTCCCAATCCTGGACTGGACACATCAGAGTGACATGATGTGATGGTGAGTCCATGGACTTTTGAGGCAGACCTAGCCGGGCTAAAAACCAGGCCCTCCCACTCCCCATCTGTACAATACTGGGCAAGACGCCATTACCCCTGAGAACAGCAGCATCTGCTTGGCCTGCTCTGTAGAGCTGTTGCCAGGGGACGAGAGGATTGAGACAGGCAATGTGCTCAGCACGAGGCTTGCCACAGTATAGTAAGTGCTGAACAAAGGCTAGCTATATCATTACTATGATATATTATTATTTTATTTTATATGATTGCTTTAAAGCAATTATTTTATTTTATATTATTTTAGATACCCTTTGTGATGTCAGGAGGAAGTGAGGATGGGAAATTTGATGATTTCAGGAATTCAAGGAAGAAATTCCTGGAAGAGGTTGGTGATGATGTCAGCAAGATCTGCAGATCTGTACGAGGTTTCCATGTGTTTCTTCACTCAGTTCCACTCTTCCCTGGTGGGCAATAAATCTGGAAGATAGTAATCCCCAGAGCTAAGATGAGGGCACCACAGGACATTTGCAAAAGGGTCGAATAAACTGTCAACACTGCCTTAAAAAACCAACCAACTGACCAACCAACCACATGACCTCAGGTAAATAATGTTTCCTAAAATGAAAGAATGGATCCTTTTCCCCCTCTGAGCCAAGAACTGAATGGAAAATAGGTATAGGCACTTGACAGTCATCAAAATAAGAGCTTCGTTCTGGTGCATCAGCTTTGGAGAACACATAAAACCCCATAGTAACAAATTGTGAGGTGCTATGAAGAAAAAGTATGGTGACAACCCAGAACAAATCTGGATTAGACATGGGAGCCAGGGAAATAATGTTTAAGGTCTGATCTGAAAGCGTACCTGGAGGTGAGACCATTCCAGCTGAGGGAAAGATCCTGTGGCAAGGTGGAGAGCAGCACGTTTGAGGAACCAAAAGAATGTCAGTGTAGCTGAAGGGTAGTGAGTGAGGGAAAGCAGGTAAGGCCCACATTACATTGGGCCTAGAGGACCCAATAACGATTGTTCATTTTGTCCCAAGATCAAAAGGTTTTCAGTAGGAGAGCGATATCAGTAGTTTTGCAGAAGCTTGGTCTGGCCACAGTGTGGAGAATAAATCAGAGCTTTCCTTTTTGGAAAGGACTTCATCATGACCCTCCCTCTGCAAGTCCACCTTCCTGCTCACTTTGTTGTGAGATAAAGGAGAGGAAACAGCCTGGTGGCAGGAGGGGGTTGGGTAGCAGGTCCAACCAGGAAGATCAGGCGTTTGCGAGCCGTGTGGAGAATGGGTGTAATTAAGAGGAAAATGTACAAAGACCTGGCTTGGTTCCTTTTGCCAGTAATGATTATACCACACATTCTTGCTTTAACATCCACTTGGAATGAAAGGTATATTGACGCCCAGTTTGAGTTCTCAGCCCAGGGGTGACACAAGAATGTGAGAAGCAAATACCCTCTCTGGGAGATAAAAATCTGGTGCACTTTTTGTGCTATGTCTCTGGTCCTGTGACATGAATTGGCTTTATCTAGCTGTCAGATGAAATCCCAGTGCAACCATTAATTTGGAGTGGCCTTGGCTGATGGGTGAAGGTATTTTTTGTAGCTTAAAACCTCAACAGTTATGTCCTTCCTCCTCCGAAGTGGTGATTAAACCTGGTTAGATGTGACCCTTGCCAGCTGAGCTGTGCTCAATACTGTTGAGTTGTGGTGGGGAAGGCTCCTGAATTAGGGACAAAATGATGATGAAATTTTTATAGGACGGAAGTCCTACCTTACGTATAGAAAAAGCAAATGGAGAGCGTAGAACTGTGTTCTAGCTATGAGTCATTCATCCAACAGATATTTATTGAGCCCTGTGATTGGTTGCTCCTCCCCCAGGGAATTGTGCTCAGCTGATGGTGCTCAGAAGTGCCTGGGAGGTTATGCTTGTGCCCCCTCTGAGGGCGGCCCACTGCCCGTAGAGAGCGCATCCAAAATGGTGGCCCCATGATGCAAGTTGGATAACTCTATGATGTCGTTCATGTGCCAGAGCTCCCCGTGGTATCAGAATGAAGCTAGGCTTCTGATGAATCCATATCCACTCACCCTCTGTTGCTCTCCAATCTCCCTTCCGTCACTTCCTTTCTCCTGAGAACACCCCCTTAATAAAATCAGGGTGTAAAAATCCTTGTTTGAGGCTTTGCTTCTTGGGGACCTGGTCTAGGACAAGCCCCCACTGCGTGCCAGGCACTATGTCTATGATGGTCAAAGCCTCTGCCGTACTGCAGCTCAGTACCTTCTAGGGAGTCTAATTTTCCATACCTTAGTCTCTGTAATTTTGAGAGGTCTCTTAAGCTCTGCCAGCTCCAAAGATCTCATCTGTCAAATGGTGGTAATAGCACTTGCCTTGCCCAAAAGGACCAAGTAACAGCAGCTCAAGGATGGTTTTTATTCCATCTGGAGTCCATCAGCTTCCCTTCCCCATAACTGCTTCTAGGCAAGAGTCCTGCCTTCTACTTTCAGCTAGGTTGCTGCTCCAATATATAGAAATTTTGGATCCTTCACTGGGTTTTTAGAACCATAGGTGGATGGAATATTGGATTTCATTTTGCTGTATTCTACCTAGGTGTTTGTTGAATGAATGAATGATAGTATGATTAACAGCAGCACTATCATTGAAGTCCCACATATCTAGCCCTCACTATGTATCAGATACTGAGATAAACACTTCATCACTTCCTCTTATAGAGAAGGAAATAGAGGCATTGAAATACCAAGAAAAACTGAATATGAGAGCAATCCGAAAAACTACATAAGGGGCACCTGGGTGGCTCAGTAGGTTAAGTGTCTGCCTTTGGCTCATTTCAGGATCCCAGGGTCCTGGGATGGAGCCCCACACTCAGAGGGGAGTCTGCCTCTCCCTCTCCCTCTGCCCCTCCCCCCTGCTTGTGCATGCTCTTGCTCTCTGTCTCTCTCAAGTAAATAAAATCTTAAAACTACGTAAAACATATATATAGAGGTAAAATGTTAAAGGAGTAGGCTTTGGGTGGACAGATTAAGTCACAGCACTGACTTTTCTCAAGAAAATTGCTGGAAAGAATTTTTGTTTAAATGTTTTTCTAGGGGCGCCTGGGTGCCTCAGTCGTTAAGCATCTGCCTTCAGCTCAGGGCGTGATCCCAGCGTGCTGGGATCGAGCCCAGCATTGGGCTCCCTGCTCCGCTGGGAGCCTGCTTCTTCCTCTCCCATTCCCCTTCCCTGTGTTCCCTCTCTCGCTGGCTGTCTCTCTCTCTCTGTCAAATAAATAAAATTGAAAAAAAATGTTTTTCTATAATTTGTTCCTTTGTTCATTTCATCTGTGGACAACTCCTTTAACCCATTGTTCAAAGTCACGGATGTTGCTTTTGAAACTTTAAAGCAAATACTTGCAGATGATCCCCCTCAGGATGGAAAAAAGGAAGCAGGCAAGAAAAAAGAAAATCATGACCACCGGCTGGGAGAGGTTTTTTTTTTTTTAAGATTTTTTTTTATTTATTTGAGAGAGAGAGAGCAGAGTGAGAGGCAGAAGGAGAGGGAGAGAGAGAATCCCAAACAGACTCCCCACCGAGCGCAGAGCCAGACGTGGGGGACAACCTTGAGATCGTGACCTGAGCCAAAACCAAGAGTCAGGCTCTCAACCGGCTGCGCCACCTGGGCGCCCCCTACTGGCAGAGTTTTATCATGGATCTGTCCTATTGCTTGGGTTTTAAAGAAGGGAAAAAAACTGCCAATAGTTGATCCTTTGTTTGGTCATGAAACTTGGATAGAACTTCATGGGGCGCCTGGGTAGTGCAGTCGTTAGGCGTCTGCGTTAGGCTCAGGGAGTGATCCCGGCGTTTCCGGATCAAGTCCCACGTCGGGCTCCTCTGCTGGGCGCCTGCTTCTTCCTCTCCCACTCCCCCTGCTTGTGTTCCCTCTCTCGCTGGCTGTCTATCTCTGTCAAATAAATAAATAAATAAATAAAATCTTAAAAAAAAAAAAAAAAAAGAACTTCAGTATAAGGCACTATATACATGTAGATACACCAGAGTCCCTGATCGTATGATCTCCGGTTTTTTTTATTTATTTATTTATTTATTTATTTATTTATTTATTTATTTATTTATTATTTATTGCTACAGGACAAGAGAATGTTAGTGTGGTTAGTTATTTTTCATACTGGTTCTGGAATCAAAGACGCTTGGTGGGATTCTTGGCTCTACCATTTAGTATGTGAATTTGGACAAGCTATGAATCTGTTTGAGATCAGCATCCTCCTCTCCAAAATGGAGACAATACCTATCACCCACCTGTGATTGAGAAGGTGTGAAGATTGAGATAATGCACGCAAAGCACTTAGCACAATAGATACAATATAGTAAGTGCTCAGTAAGAGGGAGCTTCTTATATTCATACCATCTTCTGAAAAGGGTTTGAGGCTTGTCAAAATGGAGTACTCTTGGGTGAAATGGGGCTCTATCATGAGCCAACATCTCTGCATGGGTGAGTTATCAGTTTCGTTTAGTTTCTTTTCTTTCTTTTTTTAAGATTTATGCATTCATTTGAGAAAGAGAGAGAGCATGCATGCATGTGAGCTGGGGGAGGGACAGAGGGAGCGAGAGAATCTTAAGCAGGCTCCATGTGCAGCGTGGAACCTGAGGCAGGGCTCAATCTCATTACCCCGAGATCGTGACCTGAACCAAAATTGAGAGTTCAATGCTCAACTGACTGAGCCACCCAGGCACCCTAAGTTATCAGTTTCTTAAGTGGCCATTTCCATTGCCTGGTCTCTGTTACGTAGTGATGGAATTCCTCACTGTGAGCCTTAATTTCCCAAGGAAATTACCCATTTGAATGGAAAAGGAGGAAGGCTTAACGTCTGGTGAGAAGGCAGCGTCTTCCCATTTCTCTGGCTCTGGGGTGACTCATCACTGCCTCTGCTTCTCCTTTGGCACAGCTTCTTGATTCTCTCCCAGTACAGTGTCGCTGTATGTGGCTTAAAGGTGCTCAGAGTGCGGCTGATGTAAGGGCCAACAGAGATGCGTAGCGCTTTCTGAATTTCATTTCCCAAATCCCGGGAATTGGCTCAGTTTAGCCCAGGTGTCCACACATAGTCTGCCCGGTGGTCTGGGCTCACTTTAGTTCTGGAAAGCTCTTCTGAGAGCAGAGGCATGTGAGACGGGAAGGCCTTTCCCGATAATGGAAAAGGCAACTGAGACTTAGCGAGGCCAAGTGGCATCCTGTCTCCTCGGGGCTCCGGGCTTGCACAGCTGACTGCCTCCTTGGCACCTCCGTTCGGATGTCTCCAGGCACCTGCAGCTAAGGTGTTAGGAGAGAGCTCTTTTTTCTCTCCTTCAAACCCATTCATCCTCCATTCTTTTCCATCTCAGCAAAGGGCACCACCATCCGCAGAATTTCTGGAGGCAGAATCCTAGTGTTCATACCAATTCCTCATCAGTCAGCTCATCTCTGAAACCCATCATTTCAACCTCCAAAATATACTTGAAATTTGCCCATTTCTCTGCATCCTTACCGTCCCTGTCCTGGTCTTAAGTCGCTATATTAGTTTTCTATTACCTGTCTAACAAATTACCCTAAACTTGGCAGCTTGAAACAACACAGAGTTTCTCTGGGTCCAGAGCGTGGGTGTAGCTTGGCTGGGTCCTCTGGTCAGGGTCTCGCACAGGCTACAATAGAGGTGTCTGCGGGGGCTACAGTCATCTCAAGGAGGGATGCGGGGAGGAGCCCCTTCCAAGCTCATGTGATTGTTGGCAGGATTCAGTTCCTTCAGAGTTGTTGGGCTGATGGCCTCAGTTCTTAGCTGGCTCTTGGCCAGAGGCTGTCCTCTGTTCCTTGGTTAGATGGCTCTCTCCATAGGACAGCGGGCAACAAGGCAGCTTGTTTCATCAAAGCAAACATGTGAGGGGAAAGAGAGAGAATAAATAATGTGGAACCTTAGATCAGCTCCATCCACAGATTGAGAAGGGCCAGTAATTTCTCAGTCTTGCTTGGGCTGACTTGAGCTGAATTTATGTGGCTTACAACCAAGTGCCCCTCTCCCATAGCTCCCTATTTTTTAGACTAAAATCCTCACATTGGCAAAGAAGAACCCACATGAGTTGGCCTCTTTATTCAGGGACCGCATCTCCTGTCCCTCTGGCCATAACTCACTCTGCTCCCACCATGCTGTTCCCTTTGCTTTTCCTCAAACTCTTAGTCCTTATTGCATACCTGATCCAATCAGACTTTTTGGGTGGGGCCTGGGCACTGATATTTTTTCAAAGGTAGCCATTGATTCCCCTCTGCATCCAGGGCTGAGAATCACCCCTTCAGATTAATAAAGAAGACTACCGAATATTAGGACAGGTACTATGATGAATTTAATAGCGTTTATATATAATTTTGTCACTTACCAGCACAGAACTCACTTTCTTTCCAATTTTATTTATAAAATAGGAAGTCACTTCCCTATACAATATAAAAGTTTGTTTTAAGAGTCCCCAGGACCATTAACTTATTACAACCCTGAGATTTTTTTTAATGTGTTATAGGAAGCTATATTTGTTCAAATGTTTGTTGTAGAAAACACTATTTGTCCTCCTAAGGTCATAAACTAAATTTGTCACAGGAGGGGTTGATTTTGTGCTTTAAGCTTGTGATCAGTAAACTACCTTTCAAATCTACGGGCTAGGATACGGAGCCTTTTCTATTTGGTATTCAGATTAATTCTCCTTTACAGAAATGTTATTTTGTTTTTTGTTTTGTTTTGTTTTGTTTTTAAAGATTTTATTTATTCGACAGAGATAGAGACAGCCAGCGAGAGAGGGAACACAAGCAGGGGGAGTGGGAGAGGAAGAAGCAGGCTCCTAGCGGAGGAGCCCAATGTGGGGCTCGATCCCATAACGCCGGGATCACGCCCTGAGCCGAAGGCAGACGCTTAACCGCTGTGCCACCCAGGCGCCCCAGACATGTTATTTTGAAATAACTAAGTGACTCTAATGGATTACCTCTAAAATATGATGCAAAATCTTGATTTCCTATGAATCAGTAGTTTTAAAGAACCCCCCCCATTCATTACACTTTTGCCAGAAAGAATCTCAGCCTTGATTTTTTTTTTTTTTTTTTTTGAGAGAGAGAGAGTGCACATATGTGTGAGTGGTGTGGGGTTGGGGAGAGAGGCAGAGGTCTCCCTCTAGGGAGAGTATCTCAAGCAACCTCCCTGGCCAGCACAGAGCCTCAGGCAGGGCTTGATTTCATGACCTTGAGATCATGACCTCAGCCGAAGTCAGGAATTGGATGCTTAACCAACTGAGCCACCCAGGTGCCTCAACTTTTTTTTTAAAGATTTTATTTTTAAGGAATCTCTACACTCAACATGGTGCTTGTACTCACAACCCCAAGATCAAGAGTCATGTGCTTTACCAACCGAGCCAGCTAACTGCCCTCAGTCTTGATTTATTATTTTTTTTTAAGTAGGCCCCATGCCCAGCGTGGAGCCCAAAGTGGGGCTTGAACTCATGACCCATCAAGACCTGAACTGAGATCAGGTGTTGGATGCTTAACCGAGCCATCCAGGCACCCCTCAGTCTTGATTTTTGATGGCTTTTTAATTCCCGGTTCAAGTTTTTAGGA